>NW_027533256.1:7704025-7738352 GCF_008692635.1 Crocuta crocuta
CCGCCGCCGCCAGAGCAGGTACCGGAGCCCGCTACGTGCCCCCGCTAGGCCGCCGCCGCCTCCTGCGCCGCCGCTTCCGCCGGTGAATGGTCAGCGCTGGAGTTTGAACAGGGCCCTGAACCATCTCAACGCCATTTGCGCTCCCGGCCCCCCCCTCCTTCCTCCAACAGCCGCTCGCTCCGTCACTCCGCTTCCCACAGGCCCCGCNGCGAGGGCGCTATACTCGCAGCTAGGCGCGGGAGCGGGCGGCGGGAGGAGCGGTCGTGGCGGGCTTTGCCTTCCCGGCTCGGGAGCCGGTTCCAGCTCCTGGCCCCGTCGGGAGACGCAGGTGCCGCGGGGGACGGCCGGGGGCGCAGTGCAGGCAGCTGTGTCAATCGTTTCCCCTCCAGGGACTCGCCTGTGTCTAGGGACGGTGGGTTGTGCAGCTGCGCCAGGCCTGCTGGCGCCGCGGCCCGGGAGCGGGTAGGAGCGGAGTTCGCGGCTCGGGAGCCGCCCTCTACCAGGCCTGGCCAGTGCCGGCTGGACGCAGGTAACGACTGCGGGAACCGGGAAGCCCGGGGCACTGGGCACCTAACGCCGCGAGTGATTTCGGCCCCGGCTCTTGAATGCTCCCGCGACCCTTCCGCCCATACTTTCGTAGTTACCGGGGTGTCCTGCACGCATTAAGAGACCTCGAGAATACTGAATGGTATTATCGTTAACTTTGTTGAGTGTACAACGCTAATATGGTTATGTAAAAAAAAAAAAAAAGACTAAGGTTTTGACGGGTAAAAGGGTTATGAATCTGGGATTTACTTGAAAATAACTGCTACAAATACCAAGGGAGGGAGAATAAAGCCAGCGGGGTGTTTTTCCATTGTTGCATGATGCGTAAACAAGAGCTGATTATTCCAGTCTCTCTAATGTTTCTGAAATTTTCCATAATGAAAAGTTTAGAGAATTGAACCAGTGGTTGCCCCTGGGGAGGACATGGAGGTGGGAGATTGATGGGAGAAAAGAGTTAATTTCACACTGCCCTCTTTTGTGGTCTTTGGGTGGGTTTGGTTTTTTTTTTTCTTCGGGTCAATGTATTACCTGTTAAGAAAGTTGGAGATGGTGGGGAGGAGAAGGGGGTGTCTTTTTTTTTAAGGCTGCCGTGGGAAAACAGCGTTCTAAATAGTAGCACAATCAGTTCGTGCTGAGAGGTGCATGATTCATCTGGCTTGGACGGCCCAGCTGTTTGGTGGGTGGTTAATGGAGATACACCTGGGAAATTAGGAAACTAATTGCTTCTAGCTAAAAGCCCGCTCCTTCTTCTCAAATGGATGATTTGCTTTGAACCAGAAGTTAACCAGGTTCCTCCAGTATACCCTGGAAACTCCGAATCATGAAAAGATAGTTCAGATATCCTGCAGCCCTTCCCAATAGAAATTTAAGGTGGATTTTAGCATGACTGAATTGTTTTACTTTTGCCCTCCTGCTTACAAAATGTGTATTCTGACATTGACAATTTCCCAAATATCGTAACAGTACTTTCTCTGGATAAATCAACTTTTGATAGCTTATGTGACTGGAGGTTATAAAGGTCTGTGTATTCTACTATGCGCAGTATGTGCATGACTTGTATTTGGGTCAGTTTTGTCTGCGTTTTTTAATTTTATTTGTTTAAAAGATTTATTTTGAGAGGGAGAGAATGAGTTGGGGAGGGGTAAAAGGGACAGAGAGAGAGAGAGAGAAAATCAATCCCAAGCAGGCTCCGAGTCTGCACGGAGCCTGACTAGGGGCAGGGCTCACCAACCATGAGATCATGACCTGAGCAGAAACCAGGAGGTGGACAGTTAACAGACTGAGCCAACCAGGCATCTCAGTTTTGTCTTTTTTTGTTATTTGTGTATTTATTTTCGAGAGAGAGAGGGAGACCGAATCTGAAGCAGGCTCCAGGCGCTGAGCAGTCAGCACAGAAGCTCCATGTGGGGCTTGAACCCACTAACAGCAAGATAATGAATGATCTGAGCCAAAGTGGGACGCTTAACCAACTGAGCCCCCCTCGCCCCCTCCCCCAGTTCTATCTTCTTTAAAAAAAATCCGCATAGGATCTTATTTTATCAGTTTGTTCAGAGATTGCCAGCAGAGGTGCAAGCTGCACTTACTATAATTATTTAGATGACAGAGTAGTGGGTGCTAATTAAGGGGTAATTATCATCAGAGGCAAAGGCTAAGATCAAAAAGCCAAAAGTGGTGCAGAGATGAGACCATTGCAAGATCTTCCTGTGGAAGAGTGCTGTGAACCCTCCTGGACCAAAGGATGCATTTTTTATGGCCTGGTTACTTGGCTGGGTCAGTGACTCCACATGAAACTTCAAGAGAAGAGTTAATTTTTTATAGAAAGAGATAACCGTGGAGCCCATTTAGGGGCGTTTTGTGGGGGAGGTGTGTTATTGGAGCTTAGTAGTGTTAAATTGTTGCTACTCAAAGACTGACCCCTAGTCAGCAGCATGGCATAACCTGAAAGCTTATTGGGGAATGCTGAATCCCTGTCCCCAACTCCACTGAATCCGAATCTGCATTTTTAACAGGTTTCCCCAGGTAATTCCACACATTAAAGGTTGACAAGCCCTGATTTTAAAAGTATACCTGTAGCCTTTGACAGAAGTCTTTTTTGTTAAGATGAGGAAGGGAGGAAGAGAACATTTAGAACCTATACTGCATCAGGTATGTTGCCAGGCTCTGCATTTGCATCCCTGCCTGTTATCCCTGTTTTACAGGTGAGGAAATTGAGAGGTTGGTATGTGTTCAAGGTATGGTATCTAATAAGGAAACCAAACTTTTTCTTGAACATTGGATACCCATCATTATAGACATTGTTGAATCTAGTAGAAAACGGTACGGAATTTGAAAAGTAAAAATGTGTGTGTGTATGTGTGTGTGTGCGCGCACATGTGTATATGTGTGTGTTTAGTTTGTGGAAGCTTAGTATATTAATACTAAGGAGAACTGTGTTTCTGCTCTCCTGCGCCTCACACTAAAGACGACCTACTCTAGGGCCCCTTCTGGAGGCAGTTCAGACTCTCAGCCTTCAGGCTATACCACTACCTTTACCCTTAACCTCCCTGATTCCAGTGAGGCAAGTGAATACCCTGAAAGCCCCACTCCATTCCAGTGCCATGGCCCTGAGTTCCATGCCAGAGTGAGCAATCTAGACTCCAGTATGGGTAACCCCTGGGCAAGCAGCTTTTTGGTTGTTGGTGGTCGTTTTTCTTTGGTTTTCTTAGTTCCCTCAGCTTATACTCCACCACCTGCCTATGCCTATCCCCATCACTCCCCCACCCCCCAGAGTGATTTACTTCACTTCATTCAAATCTGCTTACACACACTAGGTAGCAAGTAAGGGCTTTTTTGTTTGCTAGAATGCTTCTATGTCTGATGTCTGGGTTTTTCCCCCCCATTAAATCATATTTATGGCAGAAACTAAAATCATTGATCTGAACCAAGCTTGTACCCTTTTTTTTTTTTTTAATGTTTATTTTGAGAGAGAGAGAGAGACAGTGCATGAGCAGGGGAGGGGCAGGGAGAGAGGGAGACACAGAATCCGAAGCTGACTCCAGGCTCTGAGCTGACAGCACAGAGCCCGACGCGGGCCTCCAACCCACCAACTGTGAAATCATGACCTGAGCCGAAGTCGGATGCTCAACCAACTGAGCCACCCAGGTGCCCCAGCTTATACCCTTTGATGCTACAGGCTGCCCTCCTGTCTGCTGCCTGGAAGAGGGCAGAATCTCCACCACCTTGAGCTCCATCCACTTAGGTGGACTCCTACTTTCCCTCAGACAAAAAAGAAAATCCTGCAAAGAAAACTAATAGAAGAATCGGTTGTGCCGTTATTGGGTCTTTGCTGCAGATGTGGGAACTGTCAGAACCGGGGCTGCTAAGTAGAGCTGTGTAATCTTTTTCCGTTAATGTAAGATGTATCACAGCTTACAGAATTCAGTTTAGAGAACTTGAAGTCAGAAATTACCAGACCGGTTACAGGAAGTTTTTCCTTGTTTTAGGATGGGGAATAAAGTTATAAATCATACATTTGCATGTTGCGAGTGTGTCACAGTGCCCTACAAAATGGGGGCCAGGCCCTGCCCTTACCTCCCTGACACTCCCCAAACCTTCTGTTCTGCCCACTATGGAAAAAAACTTTTCAATCAGTATCCCATGGACCAGCCTGTTTTGTTTATTTTTAATGTTTATTTTTGACAGAAAGACAGAATCCCAAGCAGGCTCCTCGCCGTTGGCACAGAGCCCAAAGCAGGATTCAAAGTCACAAACCGTGAGATCGTGACCTAAGCCAAAGTCAAGAGTCAGACACTTGACCAACTGAGCCACCCAGGCGCCCCAACCTATTTTAAATTGTCACACCCTACTCCCAGATGCTATTTCTACTTTCTTTTTCTTCAGGGCATTTATCTCATCTGATATATGCCCTGTTTTTGTGTTTATGTTATATATTTGTCTTCCCTATGAAGGAAGAGAGTTTTGTCTCTTTTTCTGCTATATCCCTTGCACATAGAAGAGTGTCTAGCACATAGTAGGTGCTCAATAAGTATTTGTTTAATTCCCCCCCCATTTGCTTTCATGTAAGATTGTGTCTTGAAAGTGACTTGAAACTGACAGTGTCGAAAACCTGTAGCTCCATAAATAATTGGGTTTTCCCAAGGGGGAGAGGAGTGCTTTCTGGACCTGCCTTTTGTTCTTGCTTTGGATAGGTTTTCATTCTGAGAACTGAGAAGATGAATACTATTATAATCACAATCACCTTGTTTTCCAATATAATTGGAATATGTTCTCCTGAGATGGTGACATCCTTTGGGGAATAAACTGCTGTCTTGGTAGTTGAAAAGCAAAGCAAGGAAAATTCCCTGGGGACATGTTGCCTGACAGGGATTAGTACCCAGCAACCTCTAAAGGTCTGACTGGCTGCCTGACCCTTGTCCCCAAACAGCCATGGACTCCCCAGGGTCCTCACCCCTAATGTTCTATGATATTCCTTCTCCTCCAACCAAAACCCTCCTGGGGCTTCCTATCACCAAGACTAAAATCCAGAACCCATCCTGTGGCCTGTAAAGCCACGAGCGAGCTGGCCCAGGACTACTTATCCCTTTCCATCTTACCAAGCCTGCTCTGTACTACTGGAACCTGCCAGACCTGCTCCTGCTTAGGGCCTCTCTGCTTGCTGTTCCCTCCACTAGTCCTGGAGATAAACACATGACTCACTCCTTCACCTCTTTAAGGCCTCCACTCAGGTGTCTCAGTAGTGCCTACCCCAACGTGCTATTTAGGTTAAATCCCTCACCCTGCCAGCCCAGAACTCTATCTCCCCTTTCCCTGTCATTTTTCTTGTTTTTATACTTTGAGGATATTTTATTGGGCACATACAAATTTAGAATTTTTTTATAACTTCCTGGTGGAATTGAAAGCCTTTTCAGTAATATGGGAGATTAATCAACATCTCCTGAATTTTCCATCCTTCCCTGTACGTACACCTTTTGTAATGTGACTTTGCAGCTCCTCCCAGAATCCGGGCTGGCCTGGTAACTTGGGTTGGCCCAAAGAACACGGCAGAAGTGATAGAAGTCTGAACTTAAGTCTTAAGGAAACTTGAACGCACCCACATTCTCCCTTGGATCCCTGCCTCCGCCATAAGAACAGGCCTGGGCTAGCCTGCTAAGGGATGTGAAGCCACATGGAAAAGAGCTGAGGTCATCCATGCCAGTAAACAGCCAGCAGACCCCAAGCATGCAAGCCAAGCCAGGATTAGCATAACCACCTACCTGACCTGAGGCTGCCCACAGATGCGTCTGTGAGCCCACCCAGGGCAGACTGCCCGGCTGACCGTAGACTCATGACCAGTAATAAATAGTTCTATGTTAAACATCTGCATGTTGGAGTGGTTTGTTACACAGCATTATTGTGGCAACAGAATTGATGGTTAATGCCTCCTCATTTGGTTCTCACCCTCAGAAAAGCTTTCCTGACTATCCAAGCAAACCAAATCAGCCTCCCAGTCCATAATACCACTGTATTACTTTCTCAGCAACGCATCAGTCTCCAAAATGATTTGTTTACTTTTTTGTTCTCTGTCTCCCATACTAGATTGCCAACTACGTGAGGAGAGAGACCTTGTTCATTTTGTCCCCTGCTCTATCCTGTGCACCCAGCATAGTACTGCTATGTCCCACTGCGTGTGTTCAGTGAATGCTGTAAATGTGGCCAATCCAAGTTAAGATGTGCTGAAAATATAAAATACGCACTGGATTTCAAAGGCTTAGGACCAAAAAACAAAAGGATATAAAGTATCTGAATAATTTCTACAGTGATTAAATGTTGAAATGATATTTTAAATATATTAAGTAGAACATCTTACTAAAAATTACATCTGTTTCTTTTTACCTTTTTTAATGTTTATTTATGAGAGGAGGAGGGGCAAAGAAAGAGGGGGACAAAGGATCAGAAACAGGCTTTGCACTGATAGCAGAGAGCCCTTACATTGGGCTCAAACCCATGAACGGCGGCGAGATCACGGCCCAAGCCAAAGCTGGGCACTTAACCAACTGAGCCACCCAGGTACCCCTCGTTTTACCTTTGTTAAAGTGACTACTAGAAAAAAGAAATTTGAGGGGTGCCTGGGTGGTTCAGTTGGTTAAATGTCCTACTTCGGCTCAGGTCATGAGCGCATGGTTCGTGGGTTTGAGCTGCCATGTCAGGCTCTGTGCTGACAGCTCAGAGCCTGGAGCCTGTTTCAGATTCTGTGGTCTCCCTCTCTGACCCTCCCCTGCTCATGCTGTCTCTCAGAAATAAAAAACATTTTAAAAAAAATTTTAAAAAGAAAAAAGAAATTTGTGACCTGTTTTATATTTCTATCAGACAGTACTGATACAGAAGTTCAGTAAATATTTATTGAAGACAAATATTTGCTAAAGGCTTACTGAAAGAAATGAGATATTAAGCCACAAAATGACATGTAAGAACCTTAAATACATATTACTAACAGACAGGAGCCAGTCTGAAAAGTCCATGTACCATATGATGTTCTGGAAAAGACAACACTGTAGCGGTTGGTGGTTGCCAAGGATTTACGGGGAGAAAGCTGGGAACACTGAATAGGTGAAGTGCAGTGGAATTTGGGGGGCAATAAAATGATTTTGTATGATACTGGAATTGTGGGTACATGCTATTATGCATTTGTCAAAACCCATAGAAGTGGACAAGGCAAAGACTGAACCTAATGTCAAGTACGGACTAGTTAATGCATCATATTGGTTCATTGATTGTAGAAAATATACCACACTAATTCAAGACAGTAAACTATGAGGGCAGGGACAGAAGTATATGGGAGCTCTACTATACCCTCAATTTTCATGTGAACCTAAAACTGTAAAAAAAAAAAAAAAATGTTTTTTTAATGAATTCACTCAGGGCACCTGGGTGGCTAAGTTGGTTAACTGTCCAAGACTTGATTTCAGGTCAGGTCATGATGTCACCGTTTATGAGTTCTAGCCCCATGTCGGGCTCCACCTGCTTGGGATTCTCTTTCTCTCCCCCTCTCTGTCTGCCCCTCCCCTGCTTTTGATCTCTCTCAAATAAACTTAAAAATGAATTCATCCTTGCACAGCCACCAAAAGGATTAAAAATATAAATTTAACCACTTTCCTGTTTTAAAACAAGTTCGGTGACTTCCCATCACCTACTAGAATAAGTTAACCCACTGCCCGACCCTTGTAGCCCCCTCGGCCTAGAAAGTCCTTCCTGTCCACTTGTGGAACCCAATGAGTTATACACCCTCCCATATAAGTCAAACATCCTCTATTCCTTGTTTCTATAAATTCTAAATTAAAAGTTGATACAGAAAAATGCGTATGAAGATTTGGTCATATTGGAGCTTTGTGCCTCTTTCTAAGCTTGGAAAATGGATATGGAAATGTTGAAAAAAAGTCTGATGGCCACAGGCAGGCTGGGGATTAATCTCCTTGAGATGGAAACAGCGGAAGCAGAAGAAGGCTATTTAATGTCAGTGAAGATCTGCTTGGGCTCATCTCCCGGGCAGGAGTCAGTGGGATACCGTGCTGGGAGCAAGATCCATCCCAGCAGCAAGGTGGTGTTAGCTAACTGCCTGCCTCTGGTGATAGGAGACAGGCCACTGGGCTGTCACCTGCTCTGAAAGCCAATCTGCCCCTGACTGTTGCTCACCCAAGCCAGGATACCGGGGTGATTGAGTTTCAGGTATTTTACTTCCAGAGCAGAGGACAGTGTGGTAGTGGTATTTCCCTCTCTACCACCATATAGTGGGGCCTCAGGAGAACAGTGAGAACACAGGTGAGCAGGCTTTCAGGTACTGTTTACGATGCAGATCTCCCTACATCTCCTTTTCAGGAATGTTCTAATTTCTTTTTTTTTAATTTCTTTTTTTATGTTGTATTTATTTCTAGGAGAGAGAGAGAGACAGCGTGAGCAGGGGAGGGTCAGAGAGAGAGGGAGTCACGGACTGAAACAGGCTCCAGGCTCTGAGCTGGCAGTCAGCACAGAGCCCGACGCGGGGCTCGAACCCACGAACCGCGAGATCATGACCTAAGCGAAAGTCGGACGCTTAACCGACTAAGCCACCCAGGCGCCCCAGGAATGTTCTAATTTCTGACCACTTTGCCAAAGGGAAACTTAAGGTATACTGAGCGAGGATAAATGACTTACTCAAGATCACTCAGCTACTTGACAGGTAATCTGTTTTTCTCCAAGGGTCATGGGCATAAAGCATACGCTACCCTGGGTGGTTAACATCACACCAGGTAGAGGAACCCTGTTCTTTTAATGTCCTTTCCAGCCAGAGGTCCATGCGCCCTGGAGGAGTAAGGATATGGTTGAGACCTCAGAGGTGTTTAGAGGAAGAGACCAGGTTGGAGTCAGAATGGACTTGTGCCTGCGGGAAGGTATAACAAGCCAGGGAGATAATGTATCTGTGAACACTGAGGGAAGAAGGGCGGATGGGTGTCTACAAGGCCAGGCTTATTTACCAATATGAGGGCAAAGCACCTTGTCTTAACCAGATGACATACAGTCTCTTCCCACCCTGTCCATTGTGTCCTCCGACAGCATCCAGATGTTATTACTAGGATGGGGGTCAGGGATCCTCTACCATAAGCTGTTCTTCCTCCCTTCTCTCTGTCACTCGGCTGATCCAGGGAATCCACAACTGGCACTTGAGGCAGAGAAAATGCAGGAACTGCGATCTGTAAGAAATGCTTATGAATAACCTGGGCTGGCATTTCTTCAAGTGACATCTCCAGCCTTTGGGTGGGTAGGAGAGCTCCTCAGGGAACCCCCACCTCTCTGTATACCCCCCAGCCTGGCTCAGTTGGGCAGCTCTGAAGATTCCCTGGGCTGAGCGGCCTATCCCAGGAGAATGGGAAAGAATTCTTTCCTTTGTGTGACTTGCTTCATTATGTATGAGTGTTACTGGCTCCCAGGGTTGAAAAATGATCATTCCTTTATTGGATTTTCCCAGCTTGAGGCTTTTGGAAGACCAGGCTGTGCCTGGGAGGATTTAGTGGATTAAAGAACTCTGAAGTTGGGGAATTGTGGGGACCTGGCTGCATTCCAGGACCACAGTGGTGCCCTGGTCACCTCCACAGCTTCTCCCCAGCACACATGATTCCTGGGCAAGTGGAGTCATAACCTGCACAATTGGGACCCCATATCTAGCGGGGGCACATGCCCCAATTTGCTCTCTCCCTGCAGGGACAAGTAGAGAGTACGTGATGTCCCCATTCTAGGCAGAATCAAGTTGATGGCTTGTGTCATCTCATCCCAGGTTACTGCGTGTTCAGGACTTCGAACGCTGCATAGCAAAGAGTCGGCGCTCCTCCCAAAGTGACTGCGGGCACCATTATCGACGCTAGCAGCTGGACAGGGCGAGGAACCCGACTTGATAAGATTTTGGCATTAACCCTGACAAACTATCGAATGTGGACCGGGAAACTCACGCCAAGGCTTTTGAAAAGCACCCGCTGTGACACCCTTTGGTGTCCTCTGCCGCCGCAGTAGCCGAGCGTGTTAGGCTCAGGCCGCCCGGCCAGAGGCACCCAACCTGGCGGTGGTCAGGGCTACCCGAGGACACCGGAACCCTAGCGGCGGCTTGGCGGAGGAGCCGCAGGCCGGGTTCTAGCCTACGAGCACCTGGGCGGGGCCTGGGCTCGGCTCCGCCCGAGGGCAGCTCAGCGGGTTCTCTACCTGTGACCTGGATTCCTCAGCGCCAGGAGGGGGCGGAAGGCAGCGCCGCCGGGGTCCTCAGCCCGGAGCTTGCAAGTAAGGGTCTCTTGATTGGGAAAACTCCAAATCCTGGTATCGGTGCACAAAGCAGCCTTTTTAAAGCGAGCGGCCGGGGCTGTGTAATAATTTACCCGCGTTTGTCTACGCACACCTGCCTCTCTCTTTTAGACCTACAGATGTTTACCCGGTTCCCACCCAAACCAAATGCCGGT
The DNA here is from genome assembly GCF_008692635.1 of Crocuta crocuta. Classification (NCBI taxonomy): domain Eukaryota; kingdom Metazoa; phylum Chordata; class Mammalia; order Carnivora; family Hyaenidae; genus Crocuta; species Crocuta crocuta. The sequence continues at coordinate 7,714,525 of NW_027533256.1, forward strand.
TTGTTTATTAACCCCAGAGGTTTCAGCCGGCTTTCAAAGAGACAGATCCGGGCCGAGAAGGAAGCTTCAAAAAATTAACATTTCAAATGAAAGCGCTCCGGAGTTGTGGGGGAGGGGAGCGGAGTGAGGGCGGGTGCCTCCGGTTGCTGGTGCCGCGGACTCCGCTTTGCCTGGGGGCGGGACCCGATATTTACAAGACAGAAGGCGCCGCTCGGAGCTGCCTTTGTTGTGCGGATGACCTCGCGGGCATTTCCGAGACTGATCGATGGCCTGGGGGGACTAAGCCCGGCTATCCGGCCGCGGCCCCGGGAGCGGATGTGGTGTGAAGAGCCAAGGCCCGTCCAGGAGCTGCACGGGTCAGGAGAACACGTCGGGGACGCTTTCGCCGCCGCGCCCCCGCTCTGCTGTCCCGCCCGGTGCTCGCAAGCGGTTGAGGGACGCACCGTGCAGCAGCAGGGTTGGCCCGTCCACCTCCACCTTCGTTCCTCCTGCCCGCTGAGTCCCATCGGGGTGCGGCCTCTGAAGCTCCAGGAAGGAACTGTGGGTGCGAACCCGCGGCCGGGAGCTGGCCCTAGGCGTCCAAGGCCGCCTGGTGGCGCGTCGCGAGCTGCCATGCCCATTCAGGCACGCTTCGCGCTGTCGCGGCCTTTACAACCAGGTGCACGTTTCCTGGACGTCTCTGCGGCACTCACGTCTCCAGCGGTCACTTAAGCGTTGCATCCTCCGTCCCGCTGAAGCTGTTATACCCAACTGCCTCGGGGCCCGGCATCTTCTCCGCCCTCAAACCCCTTGGCGACCCCTAACAGAACTCCATGAAATTGAGGTTACACTTATAATTAGCTGTGCGCCCTTGGCTTCCCCATGCCTCGGCTTCCCTCGGGACAGGGTCCTGGGTCTCCTCCAGAGAATGAATATTTGCAAGCAGGGTCTCCCATACTCACCTCAGGCTGTGCATCCTCTCCTCCGGAATCGGATACTTCCCAGAGGACCTCTGGGATTATGGAAAGGGAATGAGGTGCCAGTTTTGCTAAAACAAGGGCAATTTATACCAGACTCCCCTCCCCCTCCCGAAAGGGTTTTAGGAGGTAGCTCTGAGTTAGTGGCCATGCGACTTCAGGCTCTGTTGATAAATTGCAAGGTCCAATCCCAGCCAGCTTTTGAGCTTTATCTCGCTCTGCCCAGAAACTGTGGGTCTCCTGACATTGCAGACTCCACAGTAGTCTCAAACTTTGAGGAATGGATGTGCTCTGTTAATTCGGTGCCCTGAAAAATACACGTGATCTCCCCATTTTGTACCTCGCTTTAGGCTCCAGGCCGTAAAATTTGTCCAGGCCCAGGTTTAAGAATCCTGTTCCAGAACCTTTCCAGGCTCCACTTACCTGCTTAATCCTCCTTTCTCCTGCCAAGCTGGCTTACTTGTTATTCTCTAGCAGGTATCTGGGCCATGCAGCTTCGGTGTTTTTGTGTAACAGGCAGCTGCCTACACGAGTGCCCCCACTTGAAGTTCTTTCCCCACACTCTCCCCCCAAGCCAAGGGTCATCACCCCTCAACTGCTACAGAATTGGTTGAACCTTCTACCTGGAGCCTGCTGCCTCCTAGCCTTTGTCTTCATTGGCTTTGTCTCAGTCCCCATGACTGACACTGCCTGGGACAGGGCATTGACTTCCCTCTTCTGTGTCCCCTCTCCACCCCTGTAGTCCAGCCCACTCTCAGAGTTTATCACGTTGCACTGGTGACTTTAGGACCCATTTGATGACTTCATCTCCAAGATAATCTCCCAAGTGCCAAAGATGGTTCAGAAATCGCCAGAAGACACACAGAATAAATTCTTTTTTTTAAGTTTATTTTTTTTAGTAATCTGTGATATGGGAAAACAAAGGCAAAAGAAAAATAAATTTGCTTACTACTTACAGCCAGTTGACAAGTTCTTGAAATAGAGTGACCTTCCTCCAGGAAATCAGTTGCCTCCATGTTGACACTTTGCTAAGGGCAAAGGGCAATCTTAGCCTGACCCCCCAGAATCCTATGAGTCTACTTTAAACATATAGAAATTCCTTTGGAAGCCTCCTTTATCTCTATCTGCCAAGATGTATCTTGGCAATTATACTCCAAGCATATGGCCTACTGATAAACATTTGAAGAGCCTAGGACCCATTTGATGACTTCACCTCCAAGATAATCTCCCAAATGCTGCTTTGGTGCCACAAAGATGGTTCAGAAATCTCCAGAAAGCACACAGAATAAATTCCTTTTTTTTTTTTTTAAGTTTATTCATTTGAGGGAGAGAGAGAGAAAGAGAGAGAAGCCCAAACAGGCTCCAACTGTCAGCGTGGAGCCTGATGCAGGGCTGGAACTCAAGAACCATGAGATCATGACCTGAGCCAAGATCAAGTCAGACACTTAACCAACTGAACCACTCAGGCATCCCCCCTTTTTAAGTTTATTTTTATTTGAGAGAGAGAGAGAGAGAGAGAGTGCTAGCAAGCAGGGGTGGGGCAAAGAGAGAGGGAGACAGAATACCAAGCAGTCTCTGCACTGTCAGCACAGAGCCTGATGCGGAGCTCAAACTCATAAACCATGAGATCACAACCTGAGCCAAAATCAAGAGTTGGATGCTTGACTGACTGAGCCACCCAGAATAAATTCATAAGCATCAGAAACTCTGCAGGATTCTTTTGCCTACAAGCAGCAGCATGGCTGGAGAACTATTTGGGGGTATCCCCAACTGAGGTCTCTGCTGATATTCTGTGGGCTGCTCTGAGCTCAGTGGAGTAGAATCACAAACACGTGTTGACAGAGGACTACTGCGGGCCAGGCAGCAGGTGGAGCGTTAGCAGTGTAAGGAGTGTGGGGTCTAGAAGATGTCAGCCCCAGTGTCTGCTCTCAGCACTTCCTGAGCTGCCCTCCCAACTGCATTAGTTTCTCCTTCCTCTGTGAATCTTTCCTTTCCTTTCTTGGGGGCACTTACTCCACCATCATTTGTTACTTTTATCTGGGCTCACCAGAGCTAGGCCGGTACCCATCTAAAGGAAGGCCACCAAACAGGTGATGGTCAGGACAGCCTCCCACCCCGACTCTCAAAGGACAGCCAGGAAAGGGACAGGATTCCAAAGTTGGGCACTGGCCAATCTGGGGTGGTTGGCCCTGGGGACTCTAACAGGTGTTTTTAAATTTGGCTTTCTTTTTCTTTTCTTTCTTTCTTTCTTTCTTTCTTTCTTTCTTTCTTTCTTTCTTTCTTTCTTTCTTTCTTTCTTCTCCTCCTCCTCCTCCTCCTCCTCCTCCTTCTTCTTAGTGAGCAGGATATAAAAATTATATCTAGCTCTCAGACCTTGGTTTCAAATACCATTCTGCAATAAAAGGAACCAGGAACTCATGGAGAAATGACTGACTCCAGGACTGGTGCAAGAAATGTGTAAGACTGTGCAACTGAACCAATGTGAGTTCATTGCTGGATGAGTCGGAAATCGTACCGGTTTGAGTTGTCGCACAAAGAAAACTTTCTGTAAAATATTTATTTAGGGGTGCTTGGGTGGCTCAGTTGGTTGGGCTTCTGACTTCGGCTCAGGTCATGATCTCCTGGTTTGTAAGTTCAAGCCCCAAGTCGGGTTCTGTGCTGACAGCTCAGAGCATGGACCCTGCTTTGGATTCTGTGTCTCCCTCTGTCTCTGCCCCTTGTCTGCTCACAATCTATCTCTCTCTTTGTCTCAAAAATAAACAAACATTAAAATTTTTTTTAATGTTTACTTATTTTTGAGACAGAGAGGTAGGAGGGAGGGGCAGAGAAAGAGGGGGAGAGAGGATCTGACGTGGGCTCCACTCTGACAGCACAGAGCCCAACACGGAGCTAAAACTCCCAAAGCACAAGCTCATAACCTGAGCCAACAGTAGACGCTCAACTGACTGAGGCACCCAGGTGCCCCAGAAAATTTTTACTTGCAGCAAATAAGATCACAGGGAATGGCTTCCAAAGCTGAGACTCCCTGAGCAAGGGTGGGTAAGTTCCTTTTATTTAGGGTTAGGATGAATATTTAGATAGGGAAGTCTCGGGGCACTTGGGTGGCTCAGTCGACTGAGCGTCCGACTTTGGCTCAGGTCATGATCTCAGTTTGTGAGTTCAAGCCCCGCATCAGGCTCTGTGCTGAAAGCTCGGAGCCTGGAACCTGCTCAGATTTGTTGTCTCCTTCTCTCTCTGGCCCTCTCTCACTTGTGCTCTCTCTCTCTCTCTCAAAAATAAATAAACGTAAAAAAAAAAATTAGATAGGGAAGCCTTGTCATAGGATGCAGAGGCAGGCATAGGGGTTGCACATGCGCGTTAAGGAAACATGCCTATACACATTGCATGTTATGTAAATGTTCCTCCTTGGGCAGAGATTTTAGTATTGTAATGAGATAAAGGTAGTTGTCAGTTATTCTGCAGGTACCTCTATGGTCCATCTGCACAGGTATGCAACAAGGGTTAAGTTCAAATTGGTCTGGGTAGTCTGGGTTGGCTGGAGCTCTGGTCAGGGCAGTCGCTGTGGCTCATAGGTAAGCCGGAAAGAAGAGTTTAAGAGAAGATATGGGACAAAGGTCAGTGAGTACAAGCAGGTGGGCAGTATAGGTCAGATCTTGGGGTCTAGCTGGTGACAGCAAGCCTGGAGTATCTCCTTGTGCCAGAAAGGAAGTACTGAAAAACAAACAAAACCCCACCAATGTGGGGGTGTCCAAGGGACACAGAAGCCAACTGAAAGTGCTCCTGATGGCTAAAACTGGAGCGATCTGAGTGATATGAATAGCACTGGATTGTAACCCAAAATATAAAATAAATATCCACGAGTCATACTGATATAAACGATTGAAAAAATAAATACATGGGAAGGAAGAGACAAATCTTCCATGCAGAAGAATTGCAACTAATGTATGTCGCTGGTGTGAGTTAGCTTAATCTCGCTATTCTTTTTGTGTGTAAGGGTGCTCCTGGGTTTTAGTTGTAATCTGACTTTAGGACACGCCGGGTTTGATCTCTAGTTCAGTATATAGTTCTCAGTCATGGCCACAAGTTAGAATCTCTTTGGGAGCTGCTAAGACCCAAAGTAAATTGCACTCCAGACCAAAAAAGTAAATTTTCCGGGCATGCAATCACGAGATCCAGTAAGTTTTGAGATTCCCCAGATGGTTCCAATGTGCAACCAAAGTTGAGAGCCACAGTTCCAGAGGGAGCCGGAGAGCCGGTACCAGTGGGATTGGCCTCCTTTTGCGGACTGGCTCCAGAGTCTGGGTCTTCCGGCATCACGTGACTCCTCAGACATACCAGGCTGAGCGTGGTTAGGAGTACTGTAAACCTCACCGAACACGTGAGAATCCTGTTCTCTCATCACTGCCTTAACTTACACCTAGGAAATGGTAAGCCAATGAATTCAACTGATACTGGAATTTTATCAAATTACTGCTCAGACTTTGGGTCTGCTTTTTGGGTCTCTCATCCTTATGGCTACAAGAGGTTAGTACTTATTTTAGCACAATCGTAGAAAGTCCCTGGGCTGTTCCTTAGATTAAGAATGTATAGCATTTTCCTTCTTTTTAACCTGAAAACAATCTCAGACTTCCTTTTTTTTTTTTTTTTACCAAAACCATTTGAGAGTAAGTTGCTGACATGATCATCCAATAATACTAAAATTCAGGTTTTCTCAAACAGGGTTCCTCAGTTGAATGACAGAAGAGGAGAAGATGATTTGAGTGACTATTCCAGTTTATCCCGGATGGTATACAATCAGCAGCATTATGCTAAATAGAGAATTAATGCATATTATATTTGGGGTGCTTCAGATATTAGGGCTTACTTCTCTCAGAAAACTAAATGTGGGGGAGCCTGGGTGACTCAGTTGGTTAAGTGTGTGACTCTTGATTTTGGCTCTGATCTCACAGTTTGTGAGTTCAAGCCCCACACTGGGCTCTGTGCTGACCCACGGAGCCTGCTTGAGATACTCTCTCTGCCTCTCACCCACTCCCTCACTCTCTCTTAAAATAAATAAACTTTGGAAGAAAAAAATGGAAAGATGGATAGTTAGACAGACAGACAGACAGACAGAGAGGGAGGGAGTGTGTGTGTGTGTGTGTGTGTGTGTGTGTGTGTGTGTTTCCTTTTGCTATCCAAGGAGCCTGGAAGACCAGAGTCCTAATAGCAATGAGCACACATAGCATCCAGAAATACCATTTCCCCTAAAAGGAGCCAGTGTTCTATAGCAAAATGGGAGATTCTAGGCTTAGAGCAGGGAACATACAAGATGAGCCCAAAACATCTTTAAAAAAATTTTTTTAAATGTTTACTTACTTGAGAGAGAGGCAGTGAGAGAAAGAGACACAGAATCAGAAGTGGGCTCCAGGCTCTGAGCTGTCAACACAGAGCGTGACATAGGGCTTGAACCCACAAACCGTGAGATCATGACTGAGCCAAAGTTGGACACTTAACTGACATCCACCCAGGCACCCCCAAACATCTTTGTAAACCAGAAAGCAAAGACTTGCTCAAGAATGTTGGGAACATGTCAAACAGACCTATGAGCCAGCATGAAGGGGCTCTGTGGTAGGAACCCCTCCCTAAGGAGAGAAAAAAAAAATGAAGAAGAGAGGAGAGAAGACTTCAAGGTCACCTAGATATGTGCCCAGGTGCCTTTATCCCCCATGTTCTTGTAAACTGAGACAACTTAATCAGACTGCATGTTTATGTGTGTTACCATATATGGGACAAAGAAATAGAAATGTATATAAAAAAAAACTATGCCATGTGATGTGGGCCACTCAGTTCTTTGGGTACAAACCCAACTGAGCAGTGCCGGCACAAATAAAGTTGCTTCCTGGAAAGAAAAGCCTTGGTGTCACGACTCTCTGTGCGAGAATCCTGCAACAGCTCCACTGATCAAATCCGGAACAATTTGAGCCAGTCAAAATAAAGAATGACATTAAGAAAATATATCCCGAGGCACCTGGGTGGCTCAGTCAGTTGTGTGTCTGTCTTCGGCTCAAGTCATGATCTCGAAGTTTGTGAGTTGGAGCTCCTCATTCGGGCACTGTGCTGACAGCTCAGAGCCTGGAGCCTACTTCAGATTCTGTTTCTTCCTCTCTCTCCCCTTCCCATGCTCATGCTCTGTCTCTCTCTGTCTCTCAATAATAAATAAAAATGTAAAAAAATATATCCCATTGAAATAAAATAGTAAAGCATGAATCTATATGATACATATTGATAAACGAGTAAATTGATGAGGAATGGGGTATTAACAGAATTTCAAAATATCCACCAAATACTTATTAATTTCAAAGGGAAAACAGTGCTTATCAGTGGAGAAGCAGACACCCACTAACCATGAGATAATGACCTGAACCTAAATCAAGAGTCAAGTTAACCAAGTTAACCAGCTGAGCCACTGGGGTGCCCCCAACTTTCCTTCTTGAGAACCACGAATTCACACTCATACCTACAGTTCCCAATCCAACGTCAACAGGATTTATGTTATTTTTCTCCTTCCATATTTGTAACTCACTCTTCTGACAGTAAGAAGCCTGGCTCCAATTATCCTTAATATATTTACTTATGTGATCAATCCCCTGTATGCAAACCATCTTCCAGCACTACTCCCACCCCCACACGAGCACAGATGCCTTCCTCAAATACACTTGGATGCCAGCTCCCCACGCCAGTCTGTCTCTCCCACATGGATGCCTTCTTCATCCTGTGTCGGCTCTGAAAACCCATGTCACTCTTCCCTTCCGTGTATATGCCCTCCTCACTCTGCTCAGGGTCTGAGACACCACAAGTGGGCTGTCTCTCCATACCTCTTGTAGTTTTAAAATATATCTACAAATCCTTTGATACTCTTCCCTTCAAAAGGTGTAACCTATTTATCCTCTCCTTGATTATGGGTTCGATTTAGCAACTCACTTAAAAAAAATTTTTTTTAATGTTTTATTTATTTCTGAGAGAGAGAGACAGCATGCGCAGGGGAGGGTCAGAGAGAGAGGGAGACACAGAATCTGAAGCAGGCTCCAGGCTCTGAGCTAGCTGTCAGCACAGAGCCCGATGCGGGGCTCGAACCCACGAACCGTGAGATCATGACCTGAGCCGAAGTTGGACGCTTAACTGACTGAGCCACCCAGGTGTCCCTCACTTTTTTTTTTTTAATGTTTATTTACTTACTGAGAGAGAGAGAGGAGAGAGAGGGAGGGAGGGAGAAAGAGGGCACATGTGGGGAAGGGCAGATAGAGAGGCTCCATACCACAGTCAATGTGGAGCCCGGTGGGAGGCTTGAACCCAGGAAATGTGAGATCGTGACCTGAGCCAAATCAAGAATCAGATGCTTGGGCACCTGGGTGGGTCAGTTGGTTGAGCATCCGACTTCAGCTCAAGTCATGATCTGGAAGTTCCTTGTGTCAGGCTCTGTGCTGACAGCTCAGAGCCTGGAGCCTGCTTCAGATTCTGTATCTCCCTCTCTCTCTTTTTTAAAATGTTTTATTTATTTCTGAGAGAGAGAGAGAGAAAGAGAGAGCATGAGCAGGGGAGGGTCAGAGAGAGAAGGAGACACAGAATCTGAAGCAGACTCCAGGCTCTGAGCTGGCAGTCAGCACAGAGCCCAAGACAGGGCTCAAACCCATGAACCATGAGATCATGACCTGAGCCAAAGTCGGACACTTAACCGACTGAGCCACCCAGGCGCCCCTGTCTCCCTCTTTCTTTACCCTTCCCCTACTCACCTTCTGTCTGTCTCGTTCTCAAAAATAAATATATATTAAAAATTATTTTTAAAAAGAGTCAAATTCTTAACTGATGCCATATGACTGTCTAAACTAGTTCATTTAAAAAGAGATCACTTCTTCCTGGCCTGCTCTCTGGGATCACTGGCTTTCAGGGAAGCCAGTTGCCATGTTGTAAGGATACTCAACAGTCCTGTGGAGGGAGCCATGTGTGGATGGGCTACATAGAAAGAAATCAACCGTTGTTAGTACTGACTTTTCAGGCATGAAGTGAGCCACCGTAGAAGCAGATCCTCAAGCCTCAGCCAAGACTTGAGATTATTTCAATCCTCAGCCATCAAGTTTGCCAGGCTAGGTCTTAGACATCGTGGAACAAGCCATTCCTGCTATACCCTGTCTTAATTTTCAACTCACAGAACCTGTGAGATAGTAAATGATGATTGTTCTAACCTACTAGGTTTGAGGGTAATTTCCGGTGCAGCAAGAGAGAACTAATACACTTCCATTACCTTGCTCAAGTTGTGACATCATCACTGAGCTACCTATTGGCAGTGCGGTCCTTCTCACCCTTCTCGGGCTCTGACACCTATGCCCGAACACCCTCCTCCACAAATGCTCTCCTTACCCAATTCAGTCACCACTACCTCACTCTGTGCCACCAGTGCTCCTTCCACTCCAGGTACGAATGTCTTCCTTTGTCCTACCTCGTGCCTTTAGGACTGAATTTTCCAGGAATGTAAAGGAAGAGATGAGAAGAGAAGAGAAGAGAAGAGAAGAGAAGAGAAGAGAAGAGAAGAATAAACAAAAGTGGAAGAGGAATCAAAAGTTATGACCTTGTGCTTCTCAATCTCCTTCCTTCAATTGTCCAGCAGAGTCCAAAGCAATGGCATCACCCACTGTCCTTGATTTTTTTAAAGTTTATTTATTTCTGAGAGAGAGAGAGAGAGACAGAGTGCAAGTGGGGGTGGGGAGTGCAGAGAGGGAGAAGGAGACACAGAATCCGAGGCAGGCTCCAGGCTCTGAGCTGTCAGCACAGAGCCCAACGCGGAGCATGAACCCACGGACCACGAGATCATGATCTGTGCCAAAGTTGGATGCTCAACCGACTGAGTCACCCAGGCACCCTAGCCACAGTCCTTGAATTCCTTCTTTCCTCTATGGTACTTTCTGATGGCAGCCACAAGAAGCCCCAGAGCCCTGCCTCAGTGGATATTCCATTACAGGCAACCCTATGCAATAGTTAAGTCAGTGATTTCATCATCACATGATGAGAACCTGCAAGTTCCCATCCCTAAATAATTACTGTTAGTTATCTATTGGTGCATAACAAATTACTCTACAATTTAAGGTATCAAAACAACACATACTTATCTCAGAGTGTCTGTGGGTCAGCATCTGGGCACAGTTTATCTGCACCTTCTATGTCAGTGTCTCTCTCAAGGTGGCAATCAAGGTATCAGTCAAGGCTGTGGGATTATCTGAAAGTTGACTCAGGTAAGATCCCTAATCAAGCTCTCTCACCTGGTTGCACACAGGATTCAGTTCCTTATGAACTGTTGATCAGTTCCTTGCCATTTGTACCTCTCTAACACGGCAGCTTGCTTCATTAAAGCCTGCAAAAATAGAAGGTCATATGGCAAGATGGACGTCACAGTCACAGTCTTTTGTAACTTAATCATCCCATCATTTTTGCATATTCTATTTGCTAGAAGCAAGTCACTAGATCTGGATCACACACTAGCTTAAATAGGAGGAGGGGAGGAACTTTGGGAACCATCTTAAATTATTTTATTTATGTTTATTTATTTTTGAGGTGGGGAGAGACACAGAGTACAAGCAGGGGAGAGGCAGAGAGAGAGGGAGACACAGAATCCGAAGCAGGCTTCGGGCTCTGAGCTGTCAGCACAGAGCCTGACATGGGGTTCCAGCTCATGGACAATGAGATCATGACCTGAGCTGAAGTCAGATGCTTAACTGACTGAGCCATCCAGGTGCCCCAAGAACCATCTCAAAGGTTGCCTCCAACAATTATCTTCAGCACTATCTAGGGAAGATGATCAGTTAGTCTCGTATTTTTTCCCTTTCCCTGGCAGTCTGTTGCCTACGCCTTATACCTTATATGAACTACTCTTTTATTCAGGGTTCTTCATTGCAAAATTAAAAACCAACTCTGGTTAACTTAAGCAAAAATTGTATACAACTAGGCTTAGAGTTCTAAACAATTACTGATATTCTCAAAACCACCACTAGGCACATAGTAAACATTTCATGCGGTTTTGAGTGAGTGAGTGAGTGAGAGAATGAATGAACTAACAAACTATCCTACAGTAGCTGGATGTTATTTGCTGGTATATTCAGTTTGGGAAAACTCTTAAAAACCAGAGCTTTTTTTTTTTTTTAATGTTTATTTATTTTTGAGAGAGAGAGAAGCGCACGCATGAGTGGGAGAGGGGCAGAGGGGAGGGAGACACAGAATCTGAAGCAGGCTTCAGGCTCTGAGCTGTCAGCACAGAACCCGATGCAGGGCTCCAACCCATGAACTGTGAGATCATGACCTGAGCTGGAGTTGGACATTTAACTGACTGAGCTGCACCCCCCCACCCCTCCGACCCCAGGTGCCCCTACAAACTGGAGCTTAATACTATGAAGCCATTGTTTGAAAAGCAGGATATCTATATTTACTCATTTGGAAAACTTTCAACAATGCATTAGTAAGTGAGAAGAGCAAATTCTAAAACATGAACCTGTTCTGAACAAAAATTCAGTTACATTTCATTCCAAAGAGTTATCAGCTTTTCACAATGGAGAAAAAAATAAAAATTCAGTTATTTATTTATGAAATTTGGAGATTTGCATTTCATTTCATTTCACTTCATTTCATTTAAAAATGTGCTTCACTGGGGCACCTGGGTGGCTCAGTCGGCTGAGCCACCGAGCCTTGATTTCTGTTCAGGTCATGATTCCAGAGTCAGGGTCAGAAATCAAGCCCCACGGCACTGAGCATGGAGCCTGCTTAAGATTCTCTCTCTCTTGCCCTCTGCCTCTCTCTCTTGCTTGTGCTTTCTCTCTCTCCCTAAAATAAAGTAATAATAATAATTAATAATAATAATAAAGTAGACTCCATACTCAATGTGGTGCTTGAATTCATGACCCTGAGCCAGCCAGGTGCTCCAAATTTGGAGTGTTTGGTTGTTTTTAAAAGTAGGCTCCATGCCCAACATGGGGCTCGAACTCATAATCCTGAGATCAAGAGTTGATTGCTTTGCCAACTGAGCCAACCAGGTGCTCCAAACTTAGAAAATGTTTAAAGAGAATTAAAGTAGTATCCCAGAACACATTGGACACCCCAAAGAGAATCAATATTGAGGGTTCTACCCCTTCTACGCGGAAGGAACTTTATCAGTTTTCTCCATGTCACACATTCTCTCAAAACTTAGGGACTTAAAATGATGGCAACAATCTTACTATCTCTCGCTGTCCCTGTTGATGGGGCTCAGCAGGCAGCTCCCGGTGGCATCTCTCTTGCAGTTGTAGTCAAACAATAGCTGGGGCCTGGGCTTTCTCATGGCGGGAACCTCAGCGAGGCTTCAGCTGGCTCACCCGTGTGCTGGCCTGGGTCTCCTCACAACACGGCATCTGGATTTCATTTCACAAAAATGTCCTAAGAGGAGAGAGGCAGAAGCTGATCTGCTTTTATGATCCAGCCTTGAAACTCACGGCCCGTCACTTCTCTATTCTACCGGTTAGAAGCAAATTACTAGGAACAGCCCATATTCAAGGGAAGGGGGATTAGACTCCATTCCTGATGGTGAGAATCTTCAAGAAGTTGTGGACGTATTTTAAAAACCACCACAGGGGTCATTAAAGGAGACTGCTCTGGGCTCTGCAAGCAAAGGCTTCCCAGGCAAATGCAATGGCAGCTGAATGATGGGGAGGGCACACGCCAACTTCAGGGGACACAGAAGTGGGGATGGGCCCTGGATGTGCAGAATGGTCCATCCCCTGTGCCCAGTGCTGGACCTCATCCCAGGTGCCCAATGTGCCCACTGCTCGAGTAGGCCCCTTCCTGGGCAGTGCTGTCTGACCTGGCAAAGGATGCAGACAGACCTGTTTCCCAGCCCAGTGATGCTGCCTACTACCTCTTGAACTTGGATAAGTTACCGCCTATCTCTTTAGGGATTCTATCAGTCAGGGTCCTGGCAGAAAACAGATGACACACTCCATTGAGTAATTTGAGGAGAGTTTAATAAAAAGACTGTTTACAAAGGTGTGAATAAGGTGTCGAGTAACCACTGGGGGGTTGTGCAGTACCCCAAGGCTGGGGACTAGAGACTAGGAACAATAGGGCCATCTGTCACCTCCCCTGGGCCTGAAGGACAAATCCTGGAGACAGAATGGCTGTGTGGAGGGCTACCCTACAGGCGGTGGAACCGTGGGTGGCGGGCAAAGCCAGCCCGTGGGGGTTCTGCAGCGGGAAATGGGGAACAAACTTGTCAAGTGCTTGCTCTCCTGTGTAGCGCCTCCTGCTGGTGCTTCCCACTGGCCAAACCCAAAGGAAAGCCAGAGGAAGAGTGAGCTGGCTAATTCTGTCTCAATGGCTCAGCCTCTGGGGCACACAGTGGTTGGATAGGGGTGGCAAACAGAAGATGCCATTTACAGAAATTAAATGGAAAAATGAATGAAAACTTCTTGGCCCAGAGAAGACACGCTATAGCCCTAAGTACCTACATGCTGTTCAAAAGATGTAGAAAAGGTGATTCCAATTCACTGAGCTTTACTTTGCATAAAAATGCCTATGAGTGTTGGCGCGCCTGGGTGGCTCAGTCGATTGAGTGTCTCACCTTTGATTTAGGCTCAGGTCATGGCTTCACAGTTTGTGAGTTCAAGCCTCTTATAAGTTCCTCCGCTGGCGCATCGAGCCTGCTTGGGATTCTCTCTCTCCTTCACTCTTTGCCTCTCTCTTGCTTGCAGTCATGCACATGTGCACACTCTCTCTCTCAAATTAAAAAAATTAAAAATGCATATGAGTGTGTCCTAACACAAAGGATTTAAATGAATGTTGGTTGTTTCCCCACTGGAAGGAGGAAAGGCAAACATCGCCTGCTGGAGGCATATCACAGCCTCTAACAGCATCTAGTGGTGGTTTAATGCATGGAAAAATGTAGGATTCAGGATATCCCCATTAAGGCAACCATTACAAACCTCACTAATAGTTTCCATCCAAATGTCATGAATTATCCAGGCCTCCCAGAATTTGGACACCACAGTTTAAATCACAACATCCTTGGAACCCATCTAAAGATGAAACCAAGCAAAGAGCGCCGGCAGAAGATTCAGAATAAATTTCATAATCAGAGTGAGATGTGCTGCCTGACAAAAATAAAAATGGATGGGCGTGCTGGGTGGCTCAGTTGGTTAACCGTCCGACTTTGGCTCAGGTCATTTTGTGAGTTGGAGCCCCGCGTTGGGCTCTGACACCTTGGAGCCTGGAGACTGCTTCGGGTTCTGTGTCTCCCTCTCTCTCTGACCCTACCCCACTCAGGCTCTATCTCTTTCTCTCTCAAAAAATAAACACCAAAAGTGAAGAGTGGTGAAGAGATCACTCCCATGTTCACTACACAATAGCCAAGTTATGGGAAAAACCTAAGCATCTCTGAATGGAAGAATGGATAAAGAAGATACGTATTATCATATGATGGAGTATTTTTCTGGCATGAGAAAGAAGGAACTCCTGCCATTTGTGACAATAGGGATGAAACTTGGCAACAGTATACCAAGTGAGATAAGTCAGATAGAGAAAGACAAATAATGTATGAGATCTCTTATATGTAGAATCTAAAACAAACAAACAAACAAACTCAGAAAGACAGGGGCTAGGGTGCCTGGGTGGCTCAGTCTGTTGATTCTTGGTTTAGGCTCAGGTCATCATCCAAGGGTCATGGGATCGAACCCCATGTTGGGTTCTGCACTGAGTTCCATTTAGCTCATCGCCCCACCCACCACCCCTCAAGCAACCCTTAGTTTGTTCTCTGTATTTAAGAGTCTCTTATGGTTTGCCTAATTCTCATTTTTTAAAATGAGATACAATTGACATGGAACATGGTGTAAGTTTAAGGTATACAACATATTGGTTTGATGCATTTATATTGTAATATGACTGTCATTGTAGGGTTAGCTAATATCTCTGTCATGCCACATAATTATCATTTCTTTTACTGGTGGGAACAATTAAGATCTAACCTCTTAGCAAGTTTAATTTTTACAATATATGATACAGTTTTGTTGTCTGTAATCAGTGTACTGTGTATTAGATCATCAGGACATACTTCTCTTCTATTGTAAGCATGTACCCTTAAAGCAACATCTCTCCCATTCTCCATTCTCAGCTCCTGTGTTCAAAAAAAAATTTTTTTTATTTTAAAGACATTTTTTAAGAGAGAGAGAGTGCAGGTGAGTGCATGTGTACACTGTGGGGAAGGGCCAGAAAGAGGGAAAGAGAGAATCCCAAGCAGGCTCCGCACTGTGAGTGCAGAGCCTGACATGGGCCTCAAACTTATGAACTGAGATCATGACCTGAGCTGAAGTCCAGAGTTGGATGCTTAACCTACAGAGCCACCCAGGCTCCCCCTATTCTGCTTTGTTAAAACAAATATGCTTGGGCCTGAGAAGGATGAGACTGTGGAGGGAAAAACTCGATCAGACAGGCTTGGATATGTATCACTTATTTAGTGAGATTAATTATGCATTAAAAAGTAATTACAACACAAGGAGGGATAGTTCAGCCAGTTAAGCGTCCGACTCTTGATTTGAGCTCAGGTCATGATCTCACGGTTTGTGAGTTTGAGCCCTGCATCAGGCTCTCTGCTGACAGTGTGAAGCCTGCTTGGGATTCTCTCTCTCTCCTTCAATCTCTGCCCTCCCCCGCTTGCTCTCTTTCTCTCAAAATAAATAAACTTAAAAAAAAAAGGTCATTATACCACAAGAAGATACCACTTCATAACCTTTGGGGATCGCTATTATCTTAAAAAGTGAAAAATAAGTGTTGGCAGGGATATGGAGAATGTGGAGCACTTGTACGTTGCTGGTGGGAATATAAAAAAGATGCAGATGCTGTGGATAACAGTTCAGTGGTTCCTCAAAAAGTTAAATATAGAATTACCATATGATCCAGCAATCCCACTTCTCGGCGTATACCCAACAGAACTGAAAGCAGGAATTTGAACAGATATCTGTACCCCAACATTCATAGCAGCATTTTTCACAACAACCATGAGGTGGAACTAACCCGGGTGTCCATCAACAGATGAATGGGTTAACCTGTAGTGACACATTTATATTATTAATGAAATATTAATCAGCCTTAAAGAGATTTTGATACATGGTACAACACGGATGAAGTTTACAAAATGTTACGACAAGTGAAATAAGCCAGATATTAAAAACCCAAATATTTGGGCGCCTGGGTGGCTTAGTTGGTTAAGCATTCGACTTTGGCTCAGGTCATGATCTCACGGCTCATGAGTTCAAGCCCCACATCAGGCTCTGTGCTGACAACCCAGAGCCTGGAGCCTGCTCTGGATTCTGTGTCTCCTTCTGTATCTGCCCTTCCCCCACTTGCACTCTGTCTCTTAAAAATAGATAAACATTAAAAAAAAAACCCTCAAATATTGTATGATTCCACTTATATGAGGGCTGTAGAATATGCAAAGTTACAGAGACAGAAAATAGAATAGAGCTACCAGGTTTGGAGGGAGGGAAAAATGTGGAGTTAGTACGCGGTGGGTTGTTTGGAATGATGAAAAAGTTCTGGAAATGGGGATGACTGAACAATGTTATAAATGCACTTAATGCTACTTAAGTGTATACTTAAAAATGGTTAAAATGGTAACACATTCGTACGATGTCTTTTACCATAATAAAAAAGATGTGTAGATCCAAATGAAAGAAAAAAAGCAGTTATAAATCTCTTTATTGAAGTTTTATTGGGGTTTTCAGAGGAGTGAAATTAGATGCACATTTTAATTCACTTCTCTATCTGCTCAGTGAACATGTGTTAAATGAATAAATGAGTCAGATCTGAAAGAAGTCTCTTTGGATATACCCAGAGGAGCAATAACACTTGCCTTCACCCCTGAAGCCCTTTGTCCCACCCATCTGTCTTTTGAATTCAGAAGCACCATATGAACTCACGATCACTATTTTTAAAGAATCATACAATTTCAAATTGTAACTATGTTCCAGAATGTTCACTCTCACAGATTCTCTATCCTACCTTACCCTCAAGTTTTTACCTCCAATCACTAATTGGCTATCACCATCACCCATGTGTATCTGTCACGGGTCCCAACAAGCTTCAGATCCAGCCTGACCCAGGACCCAGGACGAGCAGCATCTTCTCAGGAAAGCCTCTAGTGTTCTGACGTCTGATACCCACCCCCCACTGCTGCCCTGTAACACACACACACACACACACACACACACACACACACACACACACATACTTTTAAGATTTATGGGACCATTTTACCCTTTTCTCCATTTCTCTTCCAGGTACAAGCCTGGAGATCCCGGCTAGGTCATCAGTTCCCTTATTTCCTCTGATTTCCAGTTAGAGAACCCCTAATGCAATCTAGAATCAGATTCTTCAAGCAATGGAAACCAATTCTGACAGATTTAGGAGAATGGAATGTACAGAGTGACTTTAGGGAGATTTGGAGACACCGGCCTGGAAAATAGGCAAGTCCAAGGGAAGCTATGCAGCTAGAGATGCAGAAAAATTTTATGCTCTAAAATGAAACCAGACATGTAGTGAGTGACTGCCACATCTATTTAGTCTGTCAATGTGGGACGCAGAATATCACCATTGCACCTATTGTTAGTCTTGGACGCTACCAACATTGGTTTCAGGATACCTTCACTGCCCCCAGGACATAGATGGTGGCTTTGCTACTGGTGAAGACCTGGAAAGGATTCTTCATACCATTAGTTCTCACTTCAGGTTCTGGGGAGGATGCAGCTGATTAGCTACTGACCCTGTGTCATAGGAGCCTATGCCCTGTGTGCAAAAGAAGCGGGAAAAGCAAGTATTTGGCCATTATGGCTTCCACAGTGGAAAATGATGTCTCTGCCTTCCAGCAAGAGTCATAGGCAAGTTCATATGCCTGGAAGCCCTAAAAGAAAGTCAAAGCTCCATTTTACCATCTTCACTTACATTTTTTTTTGCAGCCTCCGTGTTACTGGGCTAGTCACTGCCCTGGCATCAAATTTCTTTGCAGTGCACCACAGAGTCCCAGCAGATTTAAAGAAAAATTTTTTAAACCAACTGAAGAATGACCTCTGACATTGGCAATGAATGATGTTTGCTTGGATGGAGAAGGCTGTGTGTATGAGTCAAATAATTTGATCACATCCTCACTAGATTTGATGATGCCATTGTTGCTGGGTCTTTCATAATTCATTTTTTCATAAGGGTAATACTTGCTTCACATGTCAAAACAATGTTAAAAGGTCCATGCTTAGAAATCTTGATTGCACTTATGCCCCCAGTCAGCTCATTGCCTTCCCACCTGCCATCTATAGAGAACCACTTTTATTCATTTATTGTGAATCCTTCCAGTGTTTATTTATGCAAATAGAAGTACATACAGGATGTAATGCACAGCATGGTGACTATAATTAATAATACTGTATGAAGGGGTGCCTGGGTGGCTCAGTTGGTTAGATGTCCGACTCTTGATTTAGGCTCAGGTCATGATATAATGGTTGTGGGATGGAGCCCTGTGTCAGGCTCCACGCTGAGTATGGAGCCTGCTAAAGATTCTTCCCTTTCGGGATGCCTGGGATGGTTCAGTCAGTTAAGCATCTGACTCTTGATCTCCAATCAAGTTATGACCTCGCAGTTGGTGAGTTCAAGCCCTGCATCAGGTTCTGCCCTGATGGTGTGCATAGTCTGCTTGGGATTCTGTCTCTCCTTCTCAGTCCCCTGCTTGAGCTCTCTTTCAATCTCAAAATAAATAAATAAACATAAAAAAATTAAAAAAGGATTCTTCCCTCTCTCCCTGTGCCCCCTTCCCCGCTCATGCATTCTCTCTCTCTTTAAAAAATAAAAAAAATACTGTCTTGCAAATTCAGAAGTTGTTAAGAGAGTAGATCTCAGAAGTTCCTATCATAAGAAAAATTGTTTTGTAACTATGTGAGGTGATGGATGTTAACTAGACTTACTGTGGTGGTCATTTTGCAATATATACAAATATTGAGTCATTATGTTGTACACCTGAAACTAATATAATATTTCAGTTATACTTTGATAAAAAAGTGAATATAGATACATTTCTATTACTCATGAAGTTGTATCCATTAAATTTGTACAGCGTTTTGTATGTCAATCATACTTTAATAAGTGGCTTAAGAAACATTTGTTTTCTATTTCTCTCTTTTTCTTACAGAAACAGGTAGTACATTACTTACACTATTCTGTTTCTGCCTTTTCTTTTTCACCTCATTTTTTAAAGTTGAGATATAATTGACATAGTTGGCATATAATTAGTTTCAGTTAACATCTGTCACCACACAGTTACAAATTGTGTGTGTGTGATAACAACTTTTTTCTTTAAGTTTATTTATTTATTTATTTATTTATTTAGAGTGTGAGCAGGGGGAGGGGCAGAGAGAGAGAGAGAGAGAGAGAGAATCCCAAGCAGGCTCCGCACTATAAGCACGAGCTCGAGCTCCAAGCCGGGCTTGAACTCACCAACTGTGAGGTCACCCTGAGCCCAAATCAAGAGTCAGATTCTTAATCCACTAAGCCACCCAGGCACCCCAAGAATAGGAAAATTTAAATCCATCCCAAGGCTAGCCAATCATAAAAGTTTAATGAGCTGTATAATTTTCCAGGTTTTCAATGTATATATAGATTTTTATTTTTATATAGAAAGATTCACTGGGAACATACTAGTTTTGAATCTGTTTTTTTTTTTTTTAACTTGACAATACTTTGAGGACATAGTGGCTACATCAAGAGGTATGGATCTACCTTATCCTTTTTAATAGCCTCATGGGCTATTGTATGGTTAACCAAAGGTTTAACTAATCTACTCTTTTTTGAGAGGGGATTGGGGAGTTGCTTCGAACTTCATTTGAGAAACAGAAGGTAAACGTATGAAAAGAACTTACAGGTTGGCCGGTGGCGATGGTCAGTGGTGGCTACTGAGGTGGAGGGTGAACCGCAGGGCTAAGGCCTTTACTTGTCTCCAGGCTGCTCGGCTTCCCAGCCACTGAGGCCTCAGGCTGGCTGGGCATCGAGGCCTCCAGGGTGAGCCTGCCCTCAGGGTACAGAGAGGATACCAGGGTGGAATCCACACCAGGGGGCAACGTGTATTTTTGAGCAGAGCACGGGGAGAAGTAGCCATGCCCGTCCCACGTCTCTTCGCGCTTGCCAGTGATCTTCCATCCACTACGCAGTCCTTGCTCTTGACCGTCACCTCCTCCGAGGCGGAGCGATGAACTTCCTGGGACACGCGGATCTCCCTGATGCTGCCGCTGCGCTACTGGCGGAGCCCAAGGCCGCCGGCGGGCGTGGCCACCGTGGCGGGGCCCTTAGACCTCGGCCAAGGGCAGCAAGCGCACGTAGCCCGGCCAGCCGCTGTGGCCCAACCCCTGCGCTCACTCCCCGGGCAGCCCCGGCAGCCCGAAGGCCTGGTGGGAGAAGCGGCTGTGGGCCGAGTCTCAGTCCCAGAAAGGGTCTGAGCTGGGGCTCCGCAGGGGGGAGAAGGGCACTGGGCCCTCGGTCTAGCTGGCTCAGCTCCCCGCGTCTGGCTGAGGCTTGGAGGAGTCCCAATGTACTCTGGATGGACTTTCCTCCAGTTTTCTTATAATAAATTTCCTATAGTAAATAATGCTACAAGGAAAATCCTTGTACATCCGTTTCAGTTGGGCAGATGTTTCCATAGGATACGTTTGGAGAAGGGGAATTGCTTGATCAAAGAGTATACAGATGGAAACATTTTAATTTATTAAAATTATCTTTTTTTAAAAAATATTTTTATTGATTTCTAGGAGAGAGAGAGAGAGAGAGAGAGACAGCGTGAGCAGGGGAGGGTCAGAGAGAGAGGGAGCCACAGACTCTGAAACAGGCTCCAGGCTCTGAGCTGGCAGTCAGCACAGAGCCCGATGCGGGGCTCGAGCCCATGAACCCCGAGATCATGACCTAAGCGAAAGTCGGACGCTTAACCGACTAAGCCACCCAGGCACCCCTATTAAAATTATCTTAATGTTAATTTATTTTTGAAAGAGAGAGAGAGAGAACGCAAGTAGGGGAGGAGCAGAGTGAGGGGAGGGAGACGCAGAAAACAAAGCAGGCTCCAGGCTCTGAGCTGTCAGCACAGAGCCAGATGTGAGGCTCCAACTCAGCAACTGCAAGATCATGACCTGTGTGGAAACCAAGAGTCAGACCCTTGGCGGGGGAGCCACCTAGGTGCCCCTGAAATTATTCTTAGTTGTATACAATTATATGCATAGTCATAGAAGGTAAGGGATAGTTTCACCTCAGTAACCCGGGACATTTCTTAACTTTATTAGTTTTCCTTTTCTCTTTTTTTTTCTTTTTAATGTTTATTTATTCATTTTGAGAGAGACAGAGACAGAGAGAGAGCATACCAGAGTAGGGAAGAAGCAGAGAAAGAGGAGAGAGAGAATCCCAAGCAGGCTCTGTACACAGCCCAAGGCTGGGCTCCATCTCTCAAACCTGTGAGATTGTGACCTGAGCAGAAATCAAGAGTCCACCACTTAGCTGACTGAGCTCCCCAGGCAACCCTGAATTATATTTTTCAAGTCTTTTGCCCATTTTTCAGTTGGGGTGCTCATCTTCTTTTTTTGGTTTATATGTGTTCTTTGTGTGTTAAGGATAATATACCACCAAGATATTGACAAAGTCAGCAGTAAGCTCAGATTGATGGGAAGAGCAGACCCAAATCACTTGCTTACAATGACATACCTAAAAGTGATAAAAGGAGCTCAGGGGTACCAGGATGTCCTGCAAAGAGATTAGAAGCATTCTGCAGAACACATGAGTGATAGATAAATTCCCACATTCCCAAAGCCTCTTCTGGGACACACCGTTACAGATAATAAGTCTTCGTGTTTGGGGGGGGGGGCGTCACATCATATCTTCTGGAAACTCAGTTGCCCCTCCTCCAAGGCCAGTTTTCTGTGCATAAAACTGAAGCATTTCTGCACCTAGTCTAGTCTGAGCTGACTTCTTGTAATTTGGGGATGCAATGGCATACAATCTTCCTACAGTGTGGTACCCCAAAGCCTTGGCCGAGAGGATTTCTTGATTTATTGCTGCATGACTCTTTAATCTATATGTTAAAAAAGTAATTGATTAGGAGCAGATGGACCAAGGTAGAGGGGAAAGTGGGACTGAAAGGGCTTTATCTCCCTTAATCCCCATCAGCTCTCCTCAGGTGTCCTCTCAGCATTATTCAAATAATTTCCTAAAATTTATATTGCTTGTAGTGAAATGTATAGATAAAAGCATCTTTGGAAGAGTGCAGTTTAACTGAACTGGTCATACACTATTCATTTATTTATTTAGGGAGGGTACAAGTGAGGGAGGGGCAGAGAGAGAGAGAGAGAGAGAGAGAGAGAAGCTGAGCTCACCGGAAGTAGAGCTTGTGTTTACCCAAACTGGAACTTGTGCTTACCTGATGGGGGACTCCAACTCACAAACTGTGAGATCATGACCTGAGCCGAAGTCAGATGCTTAACTGATTGAGCCACCCAGGCACCCTATTTATTTGTTTATTAAAAAAAAATTTTTTTAGAGAGAGCATGTGAGAGTGGGGCAGCGGGGCAAAGGGAGAGAGAGAGAGAGAGAAAGAGAATCTTAAGCAGGTTCCACAATCATTGCAGATCCCAACTCGGGGCTCGATCCCATAATCCCAGAATCATGACCTGAGCTGAAATCAAGAGATGCTCAACCAACTGAGTCACCCAGGCGCCCCAGTAATACACTATTTAAATGAAAAGGATGTACATGCCGAGCACTTTGCTACACAAAGCCCCTTGTCCCTCTTCTGGAATCGCCATTGGGTGGAGGGAATAATCCTCTAAAGGGTGACCTGGGGCCCCCAGTTGGGTTGGGGAAGTCTGGCTCTGGGGCGGGACACTGGTGGAGGAGAGTCTGAGGAGGAGCCCCTCACACTTGGGTGCCTCCAAGTGCCTTATCAGCTCTCAATGGCTTCTCTTCTAAATGACAACTAAATGACAAAGAGAGGCGGGGAGTATCTGTTTGAAATGATACTGTAGGCCCTGGCCTGCACCCTAGTCCCGCCCTTGGTTTCTGCCAAGCTGGTAGAGTGGGCACAATGGCGCCCCCTCTGGTGATGCGTGCATGTGGACCAGAGTGTGGGGGTCGGGGGCAGGCAACAGTCCCCCGTTGGTTTGAAGTCTTCAGTCTCAAACTTCAGCCAGTCCATCTCTGCTGGTGTTTCATTTTAGGAAGCTGATTTCAGGTCAGCTGTTTGGATGTGGATTTCAACACCGTAATAAGTTAACTTCTGAATAGGAAATTTGAAAACAGAGTCTTTGTTCGATCTTTAAAAATTTAATGAAAATGTATCCACCAGATATTAAATTGTCTCCCTGCTGCAAAGTTCTGCTTATTAAATTTTACAGACGTTGTGGGGATGACTTGTTCTCCAAGGACAAATAGATATATTCTGGTTTTGTATTGGGCCCTGCCCAGGCCTGAAGGGGAGCCAAGGGAGTTCTCCTGGCCAATTGCCCCGCCTCCAAAAAGAAGACCAGGGCATGCCTTCAGGCCAGCAGGAAACAAACTTATTTGACTTATTTTTCCCCATTCTGTGGCTTCTTTTTTTAAAAAATATATTTTTAAATGTTTATTCTTGAGAGGGAGAGAGAGGGGGGAGGGGCAGAGAGAGAGGGAGACACAGAATCTGAAGCAGGCTCTAGGCTCTGATTTGTCAGCGTAGAGCCCTACACGGGGCTTGAACTCAGGAGCCGTGAGATCATGACCTAAGCCAAAGTGGGAGTCCCAGCTGAGTGAGCCACCCAGGCACACTCCCCCCCCCCCCCCCCCCCC
>NW_027533256.1:7738384-7814395 GCF_008692635.1 Crocuta crocuta
TCTCTGCTTTCTGATTAATCTTTTTTATTTTTCGACATATTTGTGCACATGAAAGACCCCTTTTACAGATGCAGTCACTGAGCCCCACGAACTGCGGTGTGTGGCCCCAGATCCCATAGCAAGTTGGGACCAGTGCCAGGACTGGAGGCTGAGCTCAGAAAGGCACAGCAGGCTGACAACATGCCAACTGTCTTCTGTGCCTGCCAGGGCTTCTGGCATTTTCTAGTCATCCTAGCACCAGGGGCCTCACCGGGTCCCTGAGCTAAGTGCTTCACGGAGACAAAGAGCACCCGAGCATGGTGGTGCTGAAGCCCTGTGAACAGATGCCCACCCTTCCCCACTTGCGGCAGGCAGGTGGCTGATGGAGGGCTCCCCCCACACCGTCCCCCCACCCCCACCGGCTCCAGCTCCCTACCTGCCGCCCCTCACTGGGACTCTGCGAACCTCCCTTCCCCACATCTGTGCACTGTGCCCTGGGAGCCAGCACCATCACAGCCGTCCTGTCCTAGAATGGCCAGTCCTGTATCAAGGCTCAAATGCCTCCTCCTTCCCGGCACTCCACAGCTGGAACCGGTTGTGGGAGCAATTCATTATGTCTATCACTGGAACAATTAATTAGTTACCCATGTATCCGTCTGTCCCACCAAGGGTTTGCGAAAGCAGGAACTGTTTCTTGTACTTCTCTGTAAGTCCCGTGCCCAGCGCAGGAGGGCCCGAATGGTGCCCCCTCTCCTTTTTGTGGCCAGTCTCCCTGGGGCGCGGTTCCCTGTCTGAGGAGCCACAGTGCCACCTAGCGGCCCGCTGGCTGTACTGATGGTGTTCGCCGGGGGCCCTTCCGCCCCACCCCCTGCTGGTGGGGGCGTCTCACTGCCGGAGTTGACAGGTGGATCACCTTCCCCGTAGGGCCTTCGGGTAGGGTCCACCACTTGGGTCAGTATGGGAGTGGACCGGCAGACAGGTGCGCCCACTGCCTTTGGGATCCTGTTGCTGCAGCTGCTGGAGGCGCGCGTCGTTCTACTCCTGGCCTGCTGTTCTTTCTCCCTTCCCAGGCTATTAAAATGCACTTCCAAGGCTCAGCTCAGCCACCGCCTTCTCCCCTCCCCCCTCCCATACCTGCCCCGACAAATCTCTAGCTTATGCAGCTTAGATTCAAATCCCGGCTTCACACGTTATCTCTTGTGAGACTACAGGCGAGTTACTTAACTTCCCTAGCCTCAGTTTATCTATAAAATGAGAATAATGATAATACTACATGCCACGGGGTTGTGAGGGATAAATGAACCCAGACAGGTAAAGTACCTGCAAGTGTAGTGCCTGCTTAGTTTGTACTTTTGTTCCTCAGTCAGGTATACCACTGTGGTATAGGACCGTGTCTGATCCATTTTATCCTCACCGCGCTGGCATCTGCCAGGAGCCCAGAAGGTGCTACATCTGACAGACGCAGGGAAACAGGCAGGCTTTGATTTGGGTCTTAGTGAGGAGTAGGTGATGGGGGAAGTCCCTTATCTTGGTCCTGGCTGTGATACTGTGTGGCCTTGGACATGTCACATCATCTCTGGGCCTCAGTTTCCTCATGAGCAAGTGGAGGGGGTTAGGCTATACTGTTACAAGTCCATTCTAACCCTCCTGGGAGCCCATGCTCCCTGATCCGTTTTCCCTCCCTTACCCACAAGCCCCCCCTCCTTTTTTTTTTTTTTTTTTGGATTTAAAAGACTTTAGTTACAGGATAAGGCTTCCCTGATCCCTGATCAGGTAAGAGCTGTATTCCAGAGAAGGAGTGATTTTGGCTTTGAGAGAGAGAGGAGCAGCTCTGGGACGAAGGGAAGGGATGTATTCCTTCCCCAGGAAAGTTGTATCTATTATAGGGTGAAGCTAGGAGCAAAAACACTGCAGGTCTGGGTTCCGATGAAGAAGAAAAGCAGTGACCACCACAGTTAGGTCTAGGAGAGGATGGGGTTACCCTGGTATATGTGGCTTCTGAGCCTGGGTATGGCTTTCCAGACTGGTAGCAATTGATAAGAAGCACTGTAACAAATATGGCGCATGCTAACCCCGTAGGCAAGGAGGAAAAGTCCTCTCTGATGCAAGGTGCCAAGATCTTGGGGGACAGAGGGGCCATGAGCAGCTGAAAAATTGTATTAAACAAATCTATGATTTGTAATATAACCTACAGAAAGTAAAGGTCTAGTGGTGTCTGGGTGGCTCAGTCAGTTAAGCCTCCAACTTCAGCTCAGATAATGGGTTTGAGCCGGGCGTTGGGCTCTGTGCTGACAGCTCAGAGCCTGGAGCCTGCTTCCGATTCTGCGTCTCCCTCTCTCTCTGCCCTTTCCCCAGTTGTGCTCTGTCCCTCTCTCTCAAAATAAATAAATTTTTAAAAAAAGAAAGTAAAGGTCTGACTGAACACATATGAGTTTTCTAATTCTGAATGGATTCTTCAAAGCTATTTTCTTCATCTAATCTGTTTTTAGACCCATATCTTGAGTATTTAATTTGTGCTATTATGTTTTTCACCTTCTGAAACTTCAATTTCTGGTTGTTGGATTTTTTAAAGATTTTATTTTTAAGTAATCTCTCCAGCCAACATACTGGCTCAGACTCAGAACCCCAAGATCGAGAGTTGTATGCTCTACTGACTGAGTCAGCCAGGCACCCCAATTTCTGTTTTTTGTTTTTTAGTTTCCAACTTTGTATCAAAAATTCAATTTTTACTCTAATGATCATATTAAGATAGCTTTTTTCTCACTTATGTCTAATAATTCTCCTGTCTGGATAGTCTGTGGAAATTTTATCATCTATTGTTTATGTTGGTTCTTGTTCTTACTTTATCTCCTTCTGTGTCTAGTTATCTTTGTTTGTGTGCTGAAAATTGTAACTGAAAATTTTATTGCGGTAATTTTTTTAAATGTTTTATTTATTTCTGAGAGACAGCATGAGCAGGGGAGGGTCAGAGAGAGAGGGAGATACAGAATCTGAAACAGGCTCCAGGCTCTGAGCTAATTGTCAGCACAAAGCCCGACCCAGGGCTCGAGCCCATGAACCATGAAATCATGACCTGAGCCAAAGTTGGACACTTAACTGACTAAGCCACCTAGGCGCCCCTGGGGTAATTTTTAAATTTTTTTTTAAGTGTGTTTATTTATTTTGAAAGAGAGAGTAAGGGAGGGGCAGAAAGAGGGAGAGAGAATCCCAAGTAGGCTCTGCAGTATCAGGCCAGAGCCCAACTCAAGGCTTGATCCCACAGCCAACCATGAAATCATGACCTGATTGAAATCAAGAGTCGGACACTTAAGCAACTGAGCCACCCAGGAGCCCCTAGTGGGGTAATTTTAAGACTAGGATAATATCATCTCCCTACAGAAAGGATTCTCAGGGACTTTTGCAGATGTGTAGGGGTATTAGCAGTTCAGAAGCACCTTAAGCATTTTCAATGCTTGAGATTTTTCTGAATCACCTGGAGTATTTGACACTGAGCTGAAGTATGGGAGAGAGCTGGTTTACTTTCTGTTTATTCTTCTGGGGTACAGCCATTCAGGATTACCGTTCTAAGCATGGGGTGGTTTTCCAGAATTGCTCCTCCCTTGCAAGGCCCTAGATTCCAAGTTACATGACCTTAGCTCCCTCAGCTTTTTAGCCACCTCTTCTGATTGCAAAAGTGGCCCAAATGCTGAGGTCTCCTCACTGGATTTTCACCTTTTCTGAGCTATTGTCTCTTGCCAATAATTGGCAAGGTGATTCCATGCTACCTGTTAGCTTTTTTCTGTTTATAGGAAAAAGCTTTTTATATTTCATATGAATTATTTTAGTTGTCTTCAGTAGGAGGGTAGTTCTGAATTATTTAGCTCACTATTTCTGAAAGTGCGGGTTTAAAATTGTGTAATGGCTTGGTATCTCTCTAGAGCATTGAGAAATGCAGAAAGACTGACAACACAGATAATCTGCAATCATATATTAGACACCAAAATACAATGATTTTTTAAAATTTTATTTTAATTCCAGTGTAATTAACAGACAGTGTTATATTAGCTTAGAATTCAACAATTCTGAACGTTACTCAGTGCTCGTCACGATAAGTGTCCTCTTAATCATCTTCATCTATTTTACCCATAGCTAGACCCACCTCCCCTCTGGTAACCATCACTTTTTTTTCTATAGTTAAGAGTCTATTTTTTTGGTTTGTCTCCTTTTTTATTTTTTTGTTTGTCAAAGTACAATGATTTTAAGTATTTTTTTTCTTATAATTCAATACTGAGGCACTGAAAATTATATGTAACTATTTATTTCAGGATTTCTGATCCTAGAAACCTGGTCTTTGGAAACTTTATTTGTGGATGTTTGAATTATTCCTTTATAAGGACATTTATAATCAAATTTTTTTTAAATATATTTTTTATGTTTTATTTATTTCTAGGAGAGAGAGAGAGACAGCGCGAGCAGGGGAGGGTCAGAGAGAGAGGGAGTCACAGACTGAAGCAGGCTCCAGGCTCTGAGCTGGCAGTCAGCACAGAGCCCGATGCGGGGCTCGAACCCACAAACGGCGAGATCATGACCCAAGCGAAAGTCGGACGCTTAACCAACTAAGCCACCCAGGCACCCCTATAATCGAATTTTTAAAGTTTATTTATTTTAAGAAAAAGGTAGAGAGAAAATGAGCGGAAGAAGGGCAGAGGGAGAGGGGGACAGAGGATCCCAAGCAGGCTCCATGCTGACAGCAGAGAGCCCAATGTGGGGCTTGAACTCAGAAACTGTGAGATCATGACTTGAGCCAAAGGTGGTCGGTCAACTGATTGAGCTAGCCAGGTGTCCCTATAACAGAGTTATTCATAATTCATAGACAAGTAGTTAAACTGCTTCCATAGGATGGGATATTGTGCAGCCATTAATAATGTAGGATAATATCTAAAGGCTTAGACAACTAATCACATCATATTGAGAAGTGAAACTAGTCAATCGTAGTATGATCCCTTTTAATATATTCACATATATTAAAAATATAATTAAAAACATATTTACTAAAATGCTATGTGATGGTTATGTTAGTTATGTTGGCATGGTGAGATAGCTAGTGATTTTTACTCACTGTTCTTTTTGTATTTTTATAATTTACTAAAATGAACATTTATTACTTTTGTAACAAATGTTGAACTATAAAATAAAATACTAGAAATAAAATAGGATGCTCTTAGGATATTGCATTGAAATTTTTTATCTACATAAATAACAGCATTCAGGTTTAAGATGTCTTTATGAATATATAGTATATGTCAGCTTCCTTCAGACATATATTTTCATTAATGCTTGTAAGTGTTCAAGGTTCAATCATAAATGCAGTAAAGGTAGGAGCAAAGCAGTCAGGGCTCTATTCAAAAAGAAATCAAGGGTGGGTCACCTGTGTGGCTCAGGCAGTTGAGTGTCCGACTTGGGCTCAGGACATAATCTCAAGGTTAGTGAGTTTGAGCCCCATGTCGGGCTCTGTGCTGACAGCTCAGAGCCTGGAGCCTGCCTCAGATTCTGTGTCTCTGGCTCTCTCTGCCGCTTCCCCACTTGTGCTCTCTCTCTCTCTCTCTCTTTCTTTCTCAAAAATAAATAAACATTAAAAGAATAGAAAAGAAAAGAAATCAAGTGAACAGATTGATTGATGCAAGATAAATGGTATGACTTTCATAGTCAGCAAAGGTCTCCAACATACTAAAGGCCAAGTAATGGACACTATAATTTACCCTAGTAGAACAGATGTTGAATTACAAAAATCATACAAATACTGCAAAAATAGAAAATATAAGAATGGAAAAATAACAGCAATATTCCTGTACTCTGCTGCAGCAACAGTTAACATATTAAGATATGGAGGCAGTTGAATTATCAATTCCAACCACCTACTCTCTTCCCTCTAAGAGGATTATATGTGTAATCTGCAGTGTCTTCCCAAAACTAGAGTGTACTTTCCTACCCCATTGTCAATGACTTGCTTTGGCCAATGAAATGTGAGCAGGAGTAATATATACTACAGTCAAGCAGAAACTTTAAGAGCCATTAGATAGTTCATCCCTGTCTCTTGCTTGTTTCCCTTGGTCATAAAAATGGCATGTCTTAAACAGGGACAGATCCTTCAGGTTGGTCTCAGAATGAGAAAAAGCACAAAGCAGAGCCCCACCACTAATTCATAGATATCAACATGTATTGTGAATGAGAAATGTGTATTATCATAAATCAGTGAGATTAGTGTTGGGGGGATGTTTGTTATCACACCAAAGCTAACTAATACATATTTCCTCACAAATACAGTAGCAACTCTCTTAACTGAATTGTACTTTTTTAAAAAAAATTTTTATTTTTAAGTAATCTCTATACCCACTGTGAGGTTCGAACTTATAACCCTGAGATCAATAGCTGTATGCTCCACTGACTGGACCAACCAGATGCCCCTGTACTTTTTTTTGTTTTTCAAATGATCTATATGCCCAATGCGGGGCTTGAACTCATGATCCAGTGATCAAGAGTTGCATGCTTTACTGACTTGGCCAGCCAGATGCTCCTTAACTGAATTGTACTTAACGGACTTTCCAGGTTGACATGTGTTCTCTTTTCCTTCTTTAAAACATATTCATGTACTCACACGCACACACATGCACACACATTAACAATGTTCATGGGACACTGAAAATCCAAGGCTGGCAGGCCACTTTCCATGATGAGTGCTCAATTCTGTCTGATAAGCCAACAAAGTGACCCAAATCAAGATAGATGAGAGGGCTGTCAGACAAACTAGTTTGAGATTCTGAGATGGTTGTGACTCAGTGTTACATAGCTGTCAAGAGAGAGAGCTCTGGAGAGAAGCTGCCAAAGGCCAAATTCCAACTTTACCATGTGGTAAATATGTGACCTTGGTCAAATTACTAACATAGACACCAATATTGATACTCATTTTCAGACTCTTTCAGAAAACAGTAAATAATAATCTAGTTCTGAGCTGGCTCCCCAAGGGTCATCTCCCCACGATGACAATGTCTTCCATTAAAACTGAGTGTGTTTTGCTGGAGAACTGTGGGCGTGGTGAGTCTTGGGTGTGGGAGGAGGCACCCAGCTCTCCACTCTTCATACATAGTCCTACAAAAACGGTTTGCCAGTGGGATTCTCTCAGCAACTGCAGCCTGTGACCGTGGATGCCTCCGTCAGCTCCGTGGCCCCTCGCCAGTCAGGAGGCTATGTCACAACCATTGGAACGAAGTTCTGTGCTCTGAACTGGAAAGATCAGTCAGCAGTTGTCCTGGCCTCAGTAGATAAAGACAAGAAAATTGATCCGCTGAGAGATAGTTTGCTGGCGCCATGGCTGAGGAAATGGTCCCTGCAGTTCTAAAGCTGCACCAGGGTCCCTATACTCCCTCTTTCCTGACAACTGCCTGGCAAAGTACTGTGACCAGTAGTCTGGGTTGGTCCCTGGACCACAAGACCATCTATTACATTGACAGCTTGTTCTACTCCGTGGAAGCCTTTTGACTATGACCTGCAGATAGACAAGATCTCCTACTGCAGATGTGTTCACAAGCTGGAGAAAAAACAATTCCCAGAGGGACTATGTCTTGATACTGAAGGGAAGCTCTGGGTGGCCTGTTACAATGGAGAAAGAGTGACTCACTTAGATCCTGAGACAGGGAAAAGATCCCAAACTGTGAACTAGCCTGTTGATAAAACTTCATGCTGCTTCCAAAGGCAGGACTTCTCTGAAGTGTTTATGACCTGTGCCCAGGATGGAATGGACCCCTTGGATCTTCTGCAGCTGGTAGAATTTTCAGGATTACTGGCCTGGGAGTCAGAGGAATTCCTCCTTATCTCTATGCAGAATGAGTGTCAGGTCTTCTTTCCTACTGGAGGCTCTTTTGATAAAGAAAAAGTTCTTTGAAGGCTTTTGAATCTCTAGAAAATTCTAGAGCTAAAATATCAATCTAGTTACAAAAAATATATAAAGAAATTATATGATAAGTAGAGTTATATTTTTATTTACAATTTTTAAAAGGTAGAGCATTTTAGTAAGGGGTGGCAGACAGGTGGTTTTGATAACAAGCTACATCTTCTGCAAAGGTATTCTAGAAATGTAAAGAATTTTGTTCAACTGTCAACAAGCCTCATGATTCTTTGCAAATTGCTCAAAGGGGAGGGGAGGGACCATATCTGTTCTGCATTCCATACTTATTATACCTAAAGCTTCTAAAAACTTATAAATTAAGGCCTGGTTAAAAAATAATAAAAATCTAGCCCTTAAAATCCTCTCATAAGATATTCTCTAAACTACCTCAGTTAGAAAAACAAACTTTTGCATTTTATTTTGTTTTATTTTTTAATATGGAGGATGTCATACTTAAAAATAGAGAGATTACTGTAATCATCCCTCAAGTGCTCATCACCCCCGGCTGGGCCAATTATCAATTGTGGCCCATCTTGTTTCCTCTTTACTCTCCCCACCAACACACACACACACACACACACACACACACACTTCCTCCTTATCTTCTCCTAAACCTTTACTGGATTATTTTAAATTAAGTTCTAGACATTATATGTCTATAAGAAAATAACAGTTTTTTTTAAGTTTTTATTTTATCTTATTATTTTTTTGTTTATTTTTGAGAGAGACAGAGGCAGAGACAGAGCATGAGTGGGAGAGGGTCAGAGACAGAGGGAGACACAGAATCCAAAGCAGGCTCCAGGCTTTGAGCTGTCAGCCCAGAGACCAACACAAGGCTCAAACCCACAAACCATGAGATCATGACCTAAGCCAAAGTCAGACACTTAACTGACTGAGTCACCCAGGTGTCCCAAAGTATTTAAGTAATCTCTATACCCATGTTGGGCTCAAACTCACCACCCTGAGATTAAGAGTAGCATGTTCTTCTGACTGAGCCAGCAAGGGACCCCAGAAAAGGACTATTTATTTATTTATTTATTTATATTTTTTTAGTTTATTTATTTATTTTTTGAGAGAAAGCGCAGGGGAGGGGCAGAGAGAGAGAGAGGAAATCCCAAGCAGGCTCTGCACTGTCAGCACAGAACCGAATGTGGGGCTCAAACTCACCAACTGTGAGATAATGACCTGAGCTGATATCAAGAGTCTGCAACTTAACCAATTGAGCCACTCTGGTGCCCCAGAAAAGGATTCTTTTAACACAAACACCATATCATCATCTCATCTTTGAAAACAACAATCATTTCTTTAAAACATCTAATATCCAGTCAAGGGTCCAATTTCCATGATTGTTTCCAAATGTTCGTTCTAGTCACACACTGTACTCTGTTGACATGAATCTTACATTTCTTTTAATCTAGCAAAGCTCTCCTCCTTATTTTTAACCTAAGCAAACAATATGGATTCTTTGTCCATACCCTAATCTGTTGTGACCATGTCACAAGTCCCAGGGACATTTGCTTTTCCCACCCTTTAGTAGACAGTGCTTTGGAGGTTTCCTCAGTGTTACACCAGCCTCACACCTCCAAAGAGGGGTCAAGCAGGTCCCCATTTCCACCTATGAAAAGTGCACCATAAGAAAACTTATTTCCTTGAGACCTTTTTGATGGTAAGTAGGGAATTGGAATTCTCAAGGCTTTTTGGTCTTGTTCTTAAGAAATGAGGTTTTCAAGAAACCTGTTGGATGACTCAGCAAGAGGCTCTAAGGGACATAAAAACACTGGGGTTGTTTCCCAAAATGTGGAATAAAAAACCAAACACTTATAGATTGAAATATTACTTTGTAAAATACATGGTTTAAAATATGAGTAGCTAAATTAAGAAACTAGATAAGCACAGACATAACTATTTCTTCTGTATCTCAAAAGTTTTACATATTCATAATGAACAAAAGTTAGAAAAATTGAGATATTTTGATAAGGAGTTGGCATGCATTGGGTTATATAAGGTGCTTTTTCAGTTACAGAAGGAGACTCATTTCCTGAGAAGACTCTGACTCCCCTTGTCCTTCTGCATTTTTAAAAAACATTTTATTTTATTATTTTTTTAACTCTGTGAAATCACTCCTCTTTCTATTGCCCTTGATTAGGTTTCCAACTTTGTCCACACAAAGAACTTTCTGGAATATGCTCTGGATTTGGTCCCTGGTCATTGACCATCCTCAGGTACAGCTAGCTCTGCTCCCCTTTTATCTGCGGTTCGGCTGGCTTCTCACTGATTCTCTTCCCCTAGTTTTATACATCCTTCAAGATACTTGGGAGCAATTGCTCAAGGCAAACCCAACTTCAATGACTTCAAACCTTAGGAGTCAGGGAGTCGATTTCCTTTTTCATTACCTCCCTTAGCCTGGAGGGATACTCCAGTGGCTTCTACTTGGCATTTCCTATTACAGTAGACTTACTCTTTAAGTCCCGGAGCAGCTTCATGGAAGTCAGGCCATGGAGAAATGACCCTGATGACTGCTGCTTCATCGGACCTGCTGTTGACACTGGTCAAAGCTTCAGTTGTCATCTGGGGCTATTAAAGCCATGGATGGTGGACCAAGTTGGTGGTCTGAGTATCGAGGAATCAGTTCTATCTCAGAGTGAGGATCAGTTGTAGCTGAATGTTCGGGAGATTCCTCTTTACCTGGCACAGTTACTGGGCAAAATCACACACCTCTTGGTGAAAAACTAGGAAGAAGGTACATAGTATGCACTTGTGCAGTTAAAGTTCATCAGGGGCCTCGTAGGTCTGCAAATAGGCTTACCAGGGGCTGCAACTCTAGTAAAGTAGGGCCTCTATTCACGAGACCTAGAGTACATTTGATTATACAGTTTACATGCAGTTGGATGATGCTGTTGCCCAAGTATTTCTTGCTCTCTACCTTTAGGGCACCTGCTTGTTTGCACTTCTTACCCCCT
The DNA here is from genome assembly GCF_008692635.1 of Crocuta crocuta. NCBI lineage: Eukaryota > Metazoa > Chordata > Mammalia > Carnivora > Hyaenidae > Crocuta > Crocuta crocuta. The sequence continues at coordinate 7,749,245 of NW_027533256.1, forward strand.
GGGCTTGAGTGGGGAACTACATGACTAGGTCTAGCCAATCAGTTATGATCAGATGACGTGTGCCACTTCAGCACCAAAAACGTCTAATCGCCAATTAGTCACCCTTCAGAACTAGTCATGTTTGTGAGTCTGGCAATGTTCAAGATCGTGACAGACTTATCACCCTACATCCTAGAGTGAGAAAGTCAAGTGAAAGGGATCTGGCAATCAGCAATATAGATACACAGCATGAAGAAGAAATAAGCCTTTGTTATCTTATATCATTAAGATTTTGACATAATCGGGGTGCCTGGCTGGCTCAGTCAGTTAACTGTCTGACTTCAGCTCAGGTCAATCTCTGGTTTGTGAGTCCGAGCCCTGCATCTGGGCTCTGCTGTCAGCACGAAGCCAGCTTTGGATCTCCTGTCTCCCTCTCTCTTTGCCCCTCCCCTATGATCACATGCGTGTGCACTCTCTCTCTCCCCTCCACTCTCTCAAAAATGAATAAAACGTTAAAAATTTTTGAAAAGATTTTGACATAATCTAGCATACCTTTTGTTTTTGTTGCTTTTTTTTTTATTACTCAACAAAGCTTCATTTTTTTATTTAGCTTTCTCACTCTGAGCTTGTGCCTTCAACACTTTCACAACATCGTCAATAAGGAAAGCACGCTTGATCCTATCATGAACAGACTTAGCACACAAGGAGGCACCCTAGGCCCTGCCGACATGTTTTATTCATTCAGGCAACCTCTTAAGAACTGTAGACCTCACAACCTCAAAACACGATCACTTCCAAGTTGGCCTGGGTCCACGCCACATGTAGATTTTGGTGCTTTCCCAATCTACCTGGTGTAAAGGTAAATGACTCTATTACCAGGGGTTTAGGACAGCCTAGTTTTGTTAGAGGCTGTATCATAGGACAGACTACGACGATGTGTCAAACACTCCACTGTTCTGAATGCCTATGGACGCCACCCCCAGAAAAGAGTTAGCATACCATGACACGGAAATTGATGCCAGGAGATGATGTGTGCCTTAACAAAAACCTGACTCTTGTGGGGGCGCCTGGGTGGCTCAGTTGGTTGAGTGTCCAACTTTGGCTCAGGTCATGATCACACAGTTCGTGGGTTCAAGCCCCGCGTCGGGCTCTGTGCTGACAGCCAGCTCAGACCCTGGAGCCTGCTTCAGATTCTGTATCTCCCTCTCTCTCTGATCCTTACCTGTTCACACTGTCTCTCTCTCTCTCTCTCTCAGAAATAAATAAAACACTAAAAAAAATTAAAAAAACAACAACAACAAAACCTGACTCTTGTGGCCTTGACTTAGGGGTTCAACTAATGGGGCAAGAAAGCTGGCTTTGGAAGCTGTTTCATATTGATACATTTGACAAAACCATCACCTGCAGTTACTTGGAAGGTAGATAATGAACCTAGTAAGCTTGTGATCCGATAAGCTTGCAGCTTGTGGTTCCGGAAGAGTCCAAAGCAACAGATGTTAGTAGCTTGTGTTGGTTGGTGTTGACTGTACATTACAAGGGACTTCAAGAAAATGATATACTCAGGAAATAATGAACCAATTTATTGTAAGCAGGAATGGAAGGGAACAGAGAGAGTTTTGGCAGTCTTCATTCCATCCTAAGGCCTCTTCCTTTGGCTTGCAGATGGACCATCTTCTCCCCTTTGTCTTCGTGAGGTCTTTACTCTGCATGTGTCTATGTCCTAATTGCCTCCTCCTCTTCTTCTCCTTTTTCTTCTCCTTCTCCTTCTTTGTCTTCTCCTCCTTCTCCTTCTTCTTCTTCTTCTTAAAATTTTTTTTAAATTTATTTGGAGAGAGAGAGAGAAGAAAGAGAGAGAATCCCAAGAAGACTCCACACTCAGTGGAGTACAGGGCTCAGTCTCATGAATCTTGGATCATGACCTGAGCCAAAATCAAGAGTCAGCCTCTTATCCAACTGAGTCACCTGGCATCGTCTTCTTATAAAGACACCAATCATACTGCACTAGAATCCACCCCAATGACCTCATTTATTCTTAATTATCTCTGTCCCTATCTCTGGGCCATCTGGCTCACTCAGTCAGAGGAACATGCAACCCTTGATCTCAGGGTCATAAGTTCTAGCCTCAGGCCTGGTGTAGAGATTTCCTAAATAAATGGAAGTTTAAAAAAAAGACCTTATCTCCAAATATTCTGAGGTCCTGGGAGTTAGGACTTGTACATATGAATTTGGGGTGGGGAGTGGCATAATTTAGCCCATAAGACTGTCTGACCAAGCTTCTTGGGTTTAACCTACCTGGAATTAAATAGATGGAGATGACAAGAAAGAACTGTGGTTGTGTTACTGTAATTAAAGCTGATTGGAAGCTGATTGGAATCGAATTGTTTAGAATGATAATGTAATGTCTGGGCACCTGGGTGGCTCAGTGGGTTGAGCGTCAGACTCTTGATTTTGGCTCAGGTCATAATCTTATGGTTCATGGGATCAAGCCCCATGCTTGACTCTGCTCTGATAGTGTGGAGCCTGCTTGAGATTCTCTCTCTCTCCCCTCCCCTTCTCTGTCCCTGACTCCTGCTCAAATGCTCTCTCTCTCTCAAAAAAAGAAAAAGTAAAGAATGATAATGAAATGTCACTCCCTATTTATGGTAGTACTCCTTGCCTTAAAGTCTAATTTGATCATAGTAGAGCCCTAACAGGTGTTTTGTTCTTTTTTTTTTTTTAACGATTAATGTTTTTAGATATAACACTTCCATTTGTTTTCAGTTTATGTATAAACAACAGATAGTTGTGTTTTGCTTTATTGTCCAATCCGACACGCCTTTTAACGTTTTCTCCAGTTTTATTGAGAAATAATTGACATACAACATTGAATTAGTTTATGGTGTGCACGATTTGATCTATGTATATATTGTGAAATGATCAGCACAATAAGTTTAGTTAACATCCATCACCTCACTCAGTTATACATTTGTTTATTGTAGTGAGAACTTTTAAGGAATACTCTCTTAGCAACTTCCAAATATACAAATAGTAATGTTACCCAGTCACCATGCTGTATATTACATCCAGAGAACTTACTCATTCATCTTGTGAGTGGAAGAGTTGGTGCATTTTGACCATCTTCACTCTTCCTCTTACCTTTCACCCTTTGCCTTTTAAATTAATTGGATTTAATAATTTTTATTTAGCATAATTTTTATGTGGTTGAGCTTAAGTATTCCATCTTATTGTTTATTATTTGTCCTATTTGTTCTTTGTGTCACTTCTTTTGGCCTCTTTTGGGTCAACTGACATTTCTTAGTATTGTATTTCATCTCTTTTGTGACATTTTACTTAGAGCTTTTTGCACTTGATTTTAGTGATTGCTCTAAAAATTATAATATGCAAACTTAATTTATCAAGTCACTGAAATTCTGCAATGAAGTACTTCAGATATTGTTTATGTTCAGTTTTAGAATTTGCATTTGGTTTCTTTTGTAAAATTTCTACACCTCTCCTAAAATTCCCATTTCTTTACTTTTTATGTTTATCTTTTCTATACATTCTTCAATGTACTTTCCTTTAAAGTTTATTTGCGGCGCGGGAGTTGGGGGGGGGGGTGAGCTGAGAGGCAAAAGGAGAGGGAGATAGAATCCCAAGCAGGTTTCCTACCGTCAGCTTGGAGCCCAATGTGGGGCTTGAACCCACAGACCATGAGATCATGACCTGAGCTGAAATCATAGTTGGATTCTTAACCAACTGAGCCATGCAGATGCTCCCGTAATACTTATTTTTAAATCCTTGTCTGCTATTGTCAATATCTTTATCATCTGTTGGTCTGCTCCTATTGACCATTTCCCTCCATATTATGAGTCACATTTTCCTGCTTTTCAGCATGGCCAGCAAATTCTTAATGGCTTCTAAATATTTTGGTGGATAGAATTTAAAGACTCTAAATTTTATGATCTTCCACTTACAAACGGTGAGTGTTGTTCTTGGAGGAACTTAAACCACAGGCAGCTCATTTTGATCCTGTGAAGGATTGGTTTTAGACGTTTTAAAGTGGGTCTATTTCAATTTTGTCCTTAGTCCTAGGATATAGTCCTTAGTTCCAGGAAGAGGTCTTTACTTTTAAGGTGTGGCCATCCCAGGGTTTCAGTGGAAAGCCAGAATGTTTACCAGACTTTTCCAGCTTGACAGGATTTGAGCTCCAAACTTTTGTTTCTCTAGCATTGGACAGAGGTTGAAATTTCCATTCAACTTTCGCCTTCCTCTGTATTCCTTGGAGTTTTGCCCTAAACATGTGCAGTAGGAGTCAGCCAAGTATTCAGGAGAGTTTGTTCACAGATCTTGGGATTCTCCCTCTGGTGCATTCTTCTTTCTGGGATTCCCCCCTCAATTTTAGCTGAGTCAAAGTCAGACACTTAACCAACTGAGCCACCCAGGCATCCCTTTACTGGCTTTTTTTTTTTTTTTTGCCTTTGAACTTTGTTTATTGCATTTTCCCATAGATAATATTTACATTTTTAAAAAATTATTTATTTTGAAAGAGAGAGAGAGAGCATGAGCGCGGGATTGGGAAAGAGGGAGAGAGAGAGAATTCCAAGCAGACTCCACCCTGTCAGTACAGAGCCTGAGGCAGGGCTCAGACACATGAGCCAAACAATGATATCATGACTGAGCCAAAACCAAGAGCCAGAAGCTTAACCAACTGAGCCACCAAGGGGCCCTGATAATATTTACATTTTTATGTAGACAAATATGTCAATATTTTCCTATGTGTCTTTGTTTTTCCTGAAATGTCTGGGAAGGGTCTATATTATTCTAAAAATATACGCATATTGTGGCACCTGGCTGGCTCAGTTGGTAGATATGACTTCATCTCTGTGGTTAGTTCAAGCCCCTGTTGGGTGTAGAGATTATGTAAAAATAAAATCTTAAAAAAATATATTCTTGCATATTTTTTGGTTGGCTTAGTTTTGCTATTTTGTTATAGCTGATTGTTTTTTAAGATTTCATTTTTAAGTAATCTCTACACCCAACATGGGGCTTGAACCCACAACCCTGAAATCAAGAGTTATATGCTCTACCAGCTGAGCCAGCCAAGTACCCCGTGGCTGATTTTTAAAACCATTAAATCTTTGCTCTGAGATTTTTGTGAAAGGGACATCTCTTTTTTTTTTAAGTTTACTTATTTATGTGGTGAGAGAGAGAGCAAGTAGCAGAAGGGCAGAGAGAGAGAAAGAGAGAGAGAATCCCAAGCAGGCTCTGAGCTGTCAGCACTGAACCCAATGTGAAGCTTAATCTCACAAACTGTGAGATCACAACAGAAGCCAAAATCAACAGTAGGACACTTAACCGACTGAGCCACCCAGGCACCCTGGGACATCTTTTTTTAAAATGAGTCAAAATCATCTATTTAAATGTTTAACTATGTTGTTTATTGAATAATTTAACCTTTTTCCAGAGTTTAGAAGTGTATCCCCGTCACATATAAATGACTAGATGTGTGGTTCTGTTTCTGGGCTCTATTCTGGTTTCTTTCTTTTCTTTTTTTTTAAAATGTTTTATTTATTTCTGAGAGAAAGAGAGTCAGCACAAGCAGGGGAGGGTCAGAGAGAGAGACACAGAATCTGAAACAGGCTCCAGGCTCTGAGCTGTCAGCACAGAACCCGATGTGGGGCTCGAACCCATGAACCGTGAGATCATGACTTGAGCCGAAGCCGGATGCTTAACTGACTGAGCCACCCAGGCGCCCCTCTATTCTGGTTTCTATTCCACTAATCTGTTTATTTATCCCTCTGCTAGTCCCACAGTATTTTATTACAGTAATTTTCTTGTACATATTTTATTTATATCTGGCAAGACATGGCCTTCTCCTTGTTCTTTTTTTTTTTTTCTTTTTCCAAAAATTTCTGTTTGCATGTATTTCTTCCTGAAGATGACATTTTACAATCAATCCCTTGGGTAGTAAAAACTACGTTTGAATTTGTTTCTATTGCAGTGTCTCAGGCAGCATAGCCTCACTAACAGGATTGTCCCTGCTCTAAGGCACCTGCTCACCTTGTTTCCCCACAGAGGCAGCCTCCAAGGGCCTGAGGTCGCTAGGATTGGACAGAGGCGGGGGTCTGGCTAACGCGGGGCCTCCACGGCGCCCTGAGGCTGTGATGAGGCCCAAGCCATGGTGCATTGCCTCCCGGGAGGGCTGCCTCTGATTGCCGACGGGAGGGTATGGAGACAGATGGGAACGGGACTCCTGGGTCTGTGCAGGTGGTCCTTGCTGGCTAGGTGCCCCTCGGAAAGCCCAGGCCAGCTCCGCGCGCTGGCGCTGCACCTGGACGGGTGCCTTCTTCTCCTCGGGGTGTGGAAAGGGCCAGCAGGTGGGGCTCTGGGCGGCCTCAGGGCTGCGGGTGCAGAGCGAGTCTCCCTTGGGGCCAGGTGCCACGGTTTCAACTAAAATCAGGACCTAGAGACAGGTCACAACTGTTACCATTATTACTTACTATTGTTTAGGACACTCAAGCAGAGAAAATGAGAAAACGATGGGGCACCTGGGTGGCTTAGTAGGTTGGGTGTCTGACTTTGGCTAAGGTCCATGGGTTCGAGCCCCCGTCCGGCTTTGTGCTGACAGCTCAGAACTTGGAGCCTGCTTCAGATTCTGTCCCTTCCTCTCTCTCTGCCCCTCCCCCGCTCGTTCTCTGTCTCTGTCTCTCAAAATAAAATGAAGACATAAAAAAAATTTAAAAAAAAAGAAAGAAAATGAGAAAACGAAATACCTGATGTGACATCTGGTAACAAGAAGTGAGATCATCTATTTCTCAGATAACTGGACACCTGAAGGAACCTAATAAAAAAAAATCTGAAAAAGGTCAATTTGGGAAGTTTGTTCAATCAACCTAGACATACCGAAATCTGTGGCCTTTGTCTCTTCTAGCAGCAAGAACCTTTATAAATTAATTTTGCAAGAAAATTATGTAACATATTTTAGACAAACTATAAGATCTCAGTGAAACAGAGAAAATAAGATCTGCCCAAATGGAAAAGCATAATACTGATGGGAAACTAAAAAAAGAAGTGTCAATTTTTAAAAAAAATCAATATTTTCTACTGAAAGCAATTCCAACCACCTCAAATGATAATTATGGTCTTTGGAAGGAGAACTATTTAATGAAATTATCTTAGAGTTTATTTGGAGGAGTAAATGCCCAGAGCAATCAAGAAATACACAAGAATAGGGTCTCCAGCCTCCGAGGGCCATACCTTGCTCTAGGTGGCTGAGGAAGTCGCCTTCTGAGCTCCCTGTAGCCCACTATGGGAAGCTCAGGGTTAATGGTGCAGGCAGTCGGTCCCCTCTGCTCACATGATGCCACCCCTGCACACCCCTTTCCTTGTCAAGCACGTGATACCTAGCTAGCTTTCTCCCCATAGAACATAGTTACACCCCAGCACCGCCTGCCAAGGAGACCTGAGGTCACCAGGAGTGATGGGGGCTCCCCAAAACCTTAACCACATTCCACCACAGATTGGTCCAGGCTTGCTTATATTGGAGGGGGGTACTCATACACTTGGGTGTGTGAAGTCCTATCAGTTCCTTCGTCAAGGGCAATGTTATTTTTATTATATCCAGGTTCTTTGAGAGCATCTCAGTTTTCTCCAGTAAACTACCTTCGCCATATAACATACAGCAGAGAGGCTCCTGACCAATCCCCAGGCAGGGGTAAGACTCATGCTAGAAAACACAAATGTCAAATTTTTAAAAATGTTTATTTATTTTTGAGAGAGAGAACATGAGCGGGGGAGGGCAGAGAAAGAGAAGAGGACAGAGGATCCGAAGCCAGCTCCACAGATAGCACATAGCCTGATGCGAGGCTGGAACTCACAAACCATGAGATCATGACCTGAGCTGAAGTCAGATGCTTAACTGACTGAGCCACCCAGGTGCCCCTAAAATGTCAAATTTTATCAAATGTTCTCTAATTGTCAATGAAGATGGTCATAATTTTTCTCCTTTGAACAATCACTATGTCTGTTCTATTCATCAATTTCCTAATATTGTATCTATCCATGCAATTCTGGTAGAAACCAAACTTAGTCATGGTATTTCAATTTTTGATGTACTGTTAGATTCAATTTGGATTCTTGCTTTGCTATTTGTAAGTGCTATTAGGCCTTAGTTTTCTTGTATTTTTCTGAGTCTTGGCTTCAAAATAATGCAGGAGGCTGTGATGTTTATAGGGAATTGTAAACTTAACTAGCTATGAAATAAGGAACGATAGACAAAAATCACTGCGTCCTCCATCCCCTCCCTTAACCCCCATCCAGTGTGGTAACTATTGTGCTTGACTTCCCCAGATTTACCCTCCCAAATCCTTTAATGATTCATCTAAGTCAATGCTGTCTAGTAGAACTTTCTTCAGTGATGCAAATGTTATGTAATATGTGTTGTCCACTATAGTAGCCATAGCCACATGTGACTGTAGAGCACTTGAAATGTGACTAGTGAAACTGAGGGAATGAATTTTTAATTTTGTTTAATTTTTATAGCCATATGCGGTTCAAGGCTACCATCTTAGATGATGTAGATCTAAACCAGTTGTGGTCCTAAGGTCATTTTCCTTGCTAGCAGTTGGTTTAGGAATGGGCATTTGACTCTATCTTAAGGGAAAAATACGTGGGACCCTCCTAATAAGAGGACATCCCTCTTCTTCCTTGGGGTATCATTTCTAAAAATGACCCTTCCATCCCTTAGGCTTGGATCACTCACCAATAAATGAGACCATTTTAGCACAAGCTTAAGACGATGCCCAATGAATGCAGAGGAAGGCACAGTTAGGGAAACCATGCAAAAGCAGACTGGGAGCCCTGGTGGACTGAGATTACAGCATCTGATTCTGGTTGTCTGTTACTGTGGAACAAGCTACCCCAAAGCCCAGAGGCTTAAGCCAGCAACCGCATCCTTATATCCCACAATTCTGTGGGTCAGGAATCTGGCAGGGCTCTGCTGCACGATTCTTCTGTGTACAAGGTATGAACTGTCATTCGTATCTAACCAGTAGATGGCAAGGCCCAAGGTGGCTTCCCTCGTGTGCCTGGCACCTGGCAGTTATGGCTGGAAGTCTGGGCTCTGTTGGACCATCAGCTGAAGCAGATGCATGTGGCTTTTGCAGCAAGGCAGCCTGAGTCACCAGACTTCTTGCAAGGCAGCTGGGGCTCCCCACACAGAGTGTCCCAGGAGACAGAAAGCAGAAGCTTCCAGTCTCTTTTATTATTATTATTATTATTATTATTATTTTAAGTTTATTTATTTTTGAAAGAGAGCATGAGCAGGGGAGGGTCAGAGAGAGAGAGAGAGAGAGAGAGAGAATCCCAAGCAGGCTCTACATTGTCAGTGTGAAGTCCGATATGGGGCTTGAACTCACAAACTGTGAGATCACGGCCTGAACCGAAACCAAGAGTTGGATGCTTAACCGACTGAGCCAACCCAAGCTTCCAGTCTCTTAAGGCTGGGGCCCTGTCTGGTACAACATGGCTCTCACCATATTCTACTGGTTAAAGTAGTCACAGAACCTGCCCAAGTTCAAGGGGAGGGGACCCATCTCGCCTCTCAATGGGAGGATGTTGAAGAAGTTGAGGCCATGCGTTCAATCTACCACCCTGGCAATGCTTACTGTAGACACCACTTTGAGCCAGGGCAGCTGAAACCATGTTAATCACACTCTCAGCCTGCATATTTCTCATCTCCAAAATGTCCACTCTTGCCCTCTGGGCCATGGAAATATTTGGGCAGAGGGTTCCAACTCCTTAGTGCTACCCCATTCCATAGGGCGATTCACCTCTACCCTTCTGGCCCACCACCTCTTCTTCTGCAATCTCAGGCCCTCCCCTGGCACTTTCCAGCACCTTCCCATGAGAACCAAGGGTTAGAGAACCAGAGTGGGTGTGTTGCCAGACACCCAGCTCTGATGGACGGGTGCCATTTTCTCCTACAGCTGCTGAGAAATGCTTGTGCTCGATCTGGTCCATGCACCTCCCTGTTTTCACTCAATCACTTGTCAGCCTGACATTATGGGTGACCCTTCTGGAGGGCCACCTGGTACCGCCACATCCTTGAGGCACAGGGAAGGCTTGGATCTTCATTGGAGGGAGTTTGCTGAGCTGGGCACAGCCTTGTAGTGCAGGCCATGTCTGCCTAGTGCCCCCACCCCAGACCCTGTGGCTCCCCTGCCCCCACATTCTTGCTGCATGTCTCCTCCTGTGCTGGAGCTTGTCCCTACTGGGATGCAAGCAGCCGCAGGCCCGCTTGGCACCTGTGCATGGACGTGGGCCCGCTGGGCCAACCTGTGGAGCTGTGGGCTGCAAAACACAGAAGGCGTGGGCCCCCGGCTTCTAGCCACTGGCTGGCTTATCCCACCAAGCTGCGGTTTACGCAAAGGGTGTGCCACCACGGCCCTGGGATTCAGCTCTTCTGGTGCCCACTGGGGCCATGAGGGGCACCACACATAAGCACAGGGGTAGAGAGGCCCTGGGCGTGGGCACCCAATAAACACAGCAACTGGGAGACGAGACTTTGTTTTCCCCTTCTTCCTCTGAGGCAGACTTCTTGATGCCACGGTGGTTCATACAGCCCCTCTTCAGGTGTCCTATTCAGCCCAGCGGTCCACGTGCCTGTTACAGCGCTGGGGTCAGCTCCCTCAGCCCTCCCTCAGGCCTGCCCTCCCCCTTTGCTTGCCTCACTCCTGCTTCCCTAGGATTCACTCCTCAAAAAGTGTTGGCATCTAAGCTTTTGCCTTAGACTCTTTCCCAGGGAATCCAGGCTAAAACAAAGCTCCTTCTTCACACTTGGTTTCACAAAAGTCCTGTGACATCAGTTCTGGTCAAGCAAAGTCACTTAGCACCTCCCCCTGTTTGCTGGGCACCAGGAGAGACTTCGGGGACATGGTGACGAACACAGCAGGTGCGGTCCTTGGTCCCAGGGCCCTTGGGGTGGGGGAGGGACCAAGGGAGGCGAGGGGGACAGACATCCCACTGTACAACAGACATCGAAAGAATAGGAAGGGCAAATTCTAGAAGACTTATATCTGTTGGTGGTCAATTCTAGAACCTGTAAGCAGGAGAAAGGGAGCTGTGGCTAAATTCATTAGGAATTTTGTCTGCCACGGGGCGCCTAGGTGGCTCAGTCGGTTGAGTGTTCAACTCTTGATTTCAGCTCAGGTCATGATCTCCCGGTTTGTGAGTTTGAGCCCCATGTCAGGCTCAAGCCCTGTGCAGAGCCTGCTTGAGGTTCTCTCTCTTCCTCTCTTTCTGCCCCTCTCCCACTCTTTCTTTCTCTCTCTCTGTCTTTCTCCCTCTGTCTCTAAATACATAAATACATAAATAAATAAATAAATAAACATAAAAAAAAGAAATTCTGTCTGCCAGATAATCTCTTTTCTGAAAGCCTACGAGGGTGGGTGGGCTGCAGGGCTGATGAGTGAGTACGGGGGTCACCGCAGTCATCTAAATGGATGCTGGCCAAAGCTCTTGTTGCACCTGTGGCCTGCTCTACCACACGGGCTGGAGGACAGGACGTTCTGGTGGACTGGGGAGAGGATGACAAGTTTGGAATGTTAAACCTTCGAGTGGGGGGGGAGCCCTCCCTATCCCCACAGAGGGTGGACCAGAAGTTGGGAATCCACTTGTGATGACCTCAGACCTTCCTTCCCACTCTGGCATTCTGTGCCTCACTGAACTTTGGGAGAATTTCATTCTAGTCACTTGTCTTATGCAGCAGACATTTTAAGTGCTCTGCCCAGGTCCTATGGGCACTATTCGCCGGTCCTGTGCACCCACCCACCCCCATCTGAGGGCTGGCATCTGGGAGCTCGTCACCCCTGCAGGGAGCTAAATGCTTGGGTATTTAGGTACCTGCGGGGTAGCCCACAGCAAAGAATTGCTCGCTCAGCCTCCTTGTCCTGAGGTTGGATTAAATTCTAAGGGTAGTTAGTTTACACTCAAGAGTTCCCCGTAGCCTCAAGTGGAGGCTAGGACTTTGCCTGCCATGACCCCTTTGGCCACCTTTCACTTCCCCTACTCTTACACTACTCCCAGGTCTGGCTGGGCCCTTCCCACACTGACATTTCTTTGTTCTTGAATTTGAAGTCCCAGGAATTCCAAATCAAAAGAGGCAGAAGCATCATCGGGATGGGCCCTCAAGAGATGGCCAAGAGGTGGCCCTCGGGACCCGATGCAGGTGCATAGGGGACAGGATCCAGGGGCAGGCATGGTAAGGTGAGGGCCTGCAGTGCACTAGCCACAGTCCCTCCTCTTGTAAAGCTGCAGGGGTGCAGGAAGAAGGGTTCAAGGGAAACTTTCCTGGGCCTCACCTGGGTCAGCCGTACCCAAACACAGTGCCGTGTCATGATCCAATCAGGAGCCAGCTGGGAGCACAGGAAGGCTGAAGCCAGAGCCAAGACCAGGGCAGAGGGGGAGGAACAGGGATGTGGAGGTAGGTGGTTCCTTCATGGGCCTCCCGGAGAACTCCTGCTGCTGTGGCCCTCAGGGAGGTACCTAAGTGCTCAGCTAAGTCCCTTCACCCTGCTCAGGGTGCCCCTGAGACCCAGCACTGAGGGAAGGTCTTGTCACTCCTGCTACCGGTTTCCTCTTCAAAGCCCAGCCCTGCTACCAGCTCCCGCAGACTTCTGTCTTTGTGTGCTCAGCAGGCACTGGACCCAGGAGGGTCAGGAGGGAGCCCTGTCCCAATTGTGAGGCTCAGGGTGCCCACCGCCTTGAACTTAGGCCTCGGACCTAGGCCTCTGGGATTCTAGTTTCCCCAGGGGCACTAACCAGAGGCAGGAACAGCAAAATCTGTAATGGAGAGAAATGCAGATCAGCTGTCTGCCATGAGGTCAGGGATTCCCCAGGGATTCTTTCTTATGGGGGACACATCACTTCTGTGCAACAGGTCTGAAGGTCAGAAACCTGAACCCAAGGACACTCCAGCTCAGGGCTGGGCTGCTGGGAGAGGGGTTTGAAGCTCCTGTTATGCTTTTCAATTAGATCTGGGGTTGGGGGGGCATGTATTAAAAACTTTTAGGTTTTTAGGCTCAGGGTTCTGTACAATCAAATAATGTTTTTCTTTCAAGTCTCCGCACTTAGGAAGTTTGTTCTAATCTGGGCTTTTCCATTCAGCGCAGTCTAGGCGGGTGCTGCATGTAGGAGTGGCCCCGATGGGGAGGGGAGACCGCAGACAATGGGGGAAGCCAACTCTCAGAATAGGGACCCAGATCCCTGATCCCGCTAGAATCCCACTTCAAGAACTTTGGGAAGGTAAGCCTCCAAAAAGACCAAGTTGATGTACAAAGATGCATATGGAGAATGGAGAAACTTACAGTTGATTAAAACTTCCCCATGGATGTTCTGTCCCCCAGTAACTAACAAAATGAACTACAAAATAAATAACCAAACTCCAGCCTTTTGAGTAATTAACCAACCATTTTTAGAAGACAGAGCAGAATACAGGTGCCCTACCAAAGACAGGCAGTGCCTCAGTGTGGTGCTCCTGGGCCTTCTTGCCAACTCCTGACTCTACCTGTGCCCTCTCAACCTACAGAAAAGGGGAAGAACACAAAAGACCTGGCCTTGTAGTCACCTCAGAGCAGAAAGCAAACTGGAGACTTCAGGGTCAAGATGGCAGATGGAACTCTTCTATCTAAGTTTACTGTCTCTCAAAAACTTCCACTTCACAGTCAATGGACATTTGAAAGGCATCATCCCCCAAAGATGGGGAGAATGAGAGAGGAAACTGCAAATTATTGGGAATCTAGAAGCAGGTGGGTAAGTGGAAACTGATTCAGTAGCCCTGAGAAAGCCAAGTCCTAAACTAGCAATGGGAACAACCATGAATCGCCCACAATCACTCGATTACAGGGTGGCATCCACCAAAGTCTTCACTGTGAGCAGAGCCAGGTATCTTGGAAGAGGTGAGGGGGAGGAGGGAAGCCAACAGGGGGAAGGCAGGATGCTGTTTGGAGCCCTTGGCATCCTCCCCACTCTGCACAGCTGTCTCCCTGTCATATAGAAGATTGCAGGGTCTCCTCTGGAGTGGGCAAATCAGGGGATCTCTGCACTGGGGGGAGGTGGGCATCAAAGGTACAGAGCATGGAGGTACTGAACCAAAACAGGGGCTAAGTAAATACTGAGGTGAGTTCTCTCCCACCATCCCTCTTCTCCACCCAGCTCCACTCTGGGAAAACTGATATCGGGGACCCCCAACAAAGAGCCCAGCCAGATATCCCTGTGAAGAAGCAGGGGTGAGGAGACACTGTGCCTCCAGCTTCTTGGGAGGAAAAACACCAGCCTACTTCCTGCAACATGGAGGCCGGGTGGGAAAGAGGTCCAGGGGCCAGTTTGGGCTCCTATGAGGTAGCCTTGGAGGGCTGCTGTGAAGCAGCTCTGTGATGTTCTTTCTAGAATGTGGGATCCTTAGGCCTCTTGGCTTCTGCTTTGGGACTTTAACCAACAACGGGAAAAGTCCCTTTCCACATCCTTCTCAACAAGAGTCAGTGACATAAGCCTTTTGTTTACAAATATGGAGATAGTTAGCAGAAGAGATACTAAGGGGTTGACAATGGTTGCTTCCAGGAGGTGGAGCTAGGGGAGTAGGAGGAACGGGACAGGGGACAATTTTTCACATAAACTTTTCTGTATGATTTCATTTTTAAAGGATGTGCTGGTATCAGTTAGATCACACAAATAAAAACTACAAAACAATCTCAGGAGTTCTCTTGCCCTGGCCTGTCCTCGGGGAGTTGTGAGGCAGGGGGAGCTCTCACTCTTCAAACTCACCACAGGATTCCTCACCCGGCCACTGCTGGGGACACAGAGTCCCGAGCAGGGAACACATGGGCAGGGCTGGCCAGAGCAGCTGGTGTGAAATCATAGGCTTCTTAGTCCTTGGGGAGAAGCTGTGAAGTGTTTGCTCTCAGAACCAGAGTTCTGAGAGGCTTTTAGATGGTGAGGGAAAGGCCGTGTCCCTTGATGGAGACCACAGCATCTCGGAGTGAGAAGAGCAGAGGGGCAGGCCCAGCTGGAGGGTCCGTGGGGCTTGAGCCTGGGCCTCCACCCGCTCTGTGTAGACAGGCAGGGAAGGGAGGACCCCTAGGCTCTGCAGGTCAGCCCACCTGGGTCCCAACTCTTAGTTTCCAGGTGACCTCCGTGCTCTGTCCAGCCCTCTCCAGGAGGCCCAGCAGCATTCTGGACCTGGCCTGCAGTGAAGGCCACTTTCGGCTCTCTGGGCACGGAGCTCACTTGCTTAGAGTGAGCTGGATCAGGATGACAAATGGAACACTTGGATCTAAGTTTGCTGTCTCGGGGGCAGCTGCCACACCCAGGGTCCCCTTACCTCTGGGGGGCCAAGGCCTCCTGCAGACTCTGTCCCCGCTGGGTACTGGTGAGCTCTGCTGGTTGCAAGGAAGTGAAGTTTATCTGAGCCAAGGGGAAGGCAAGACTTAGAAGCCGGCACCAGGGTTCAGGGATTGGGATGGATGGGAGGCTCTGAGGCCCGGCAGTTCTTACCAGATTCTGGCTGCCTCTGGGGACCCAGACAAAGCTAGGCAACCAGGCAGGAAGGATCGGAGGGTTGTCACAGGCAGGCCTATCCCCGTTCCTAAGACCTCCAGGCAGCCTTTGCAGGGTTGTCGGGGGTAGGCCCCTTCTAGCCCCTCACAACCGTGGCTTCCACGTCCTGGTCTCTGAACCTTTACCTCAACATCTACTCCACAGTTTTTTGTCATTTTTTAATGTTTTATTTATTTCTGAGAGAGAGAGAGAGAGAGACAGCGTGAGCAGGGGAGGGTCAGAGAGGGAGATACAGAATCTGAAGCAGGCTCCAGGCTCTGAGCTGTCAGCACAGAGCCTGATGTGGGGCTCGAACCCACAAACTGTGAGATCATGACTTGAGCCGAAGTCAGACACTTAACTGACTGAGCCACCCAGGTGCCCCTACTCCACCGTTCTTAACCCTGGTGCCAGGGACCCCTATGGAGTCCTGCGGAGCTATGGAGCCCTTTCCAGGCATGTTGCATAAAATGCATAAAGTCTAATACACAAGATCACCAAGGAAACCAATCACAGTGAAATATTGTTACTAAAATATTAAACAACAAATGTGTGAGGGAATAGCGTGCATGCTTCCTTGTTAACAAGTCAACAAGATCTGGTGGCAGGTGGAGGCAGGGCCCGTAACTGGGAAGTAGTGCTGAGCAAAACCAACCTTGTGCCGTTACACAACAACCCCACCGTCACCTAGACATAGCAGTGATATCCATTGGTAATCAAGGCCCAGGTTTTGTCCACGTTTGTCACGAAGGGAAATGCTAAATTTCAGCCAGAGGTCAGTGCAAACAGTATCACTTTTTTCTCACCCAAGGTCATGGATGCCCTGAACTCTACCTGCAGACGCCGGGATAAGAACCCTGCCTCTTCTGCCTGCCTTCCATACTTTGTAGCTCTTACCATCACAGCCCTTGCCATGTACCTGGACTTCTCAGCACCAGGCATTTTCTGTATGTTTCAGGAGGTCAGGCAGGTCTGGTTAGAGTGTGGATTCAGACCTTGACCAGAGTAGATGCATGTTGGAGGATGTGGGAGAGTTTGCTCCTGGGTGTAGGCTGTAAAATCACAGCGCTGTGCAGAGCAGATGAAGCTGGAGCTGAGGGCACTGGGACAAATTGGGGGTTGGGGGGACAGGGCTCGCCTGTGAGCCCAGGTGTGTAAATGGAAAGCAACAGCATAAAGATGCAGGTGTGGTGCCTAAGACTTCATGTTAGGCAGTGTTTAAAAAACTCCTGGTGCCTAGGCCCTACCCTAGGCTAACTAAAATCAAAGTCTCTAGGAGTGGGCTCTAGGTGACAAAATTTGTACTGTGCCAACATCAAAGCCAAGGCTTCCTCTCTTCTGCCTCAGCAACCCCCATAAGCTTGGGGCCCTGACTATGGGTGCACAGGCCGGAGCACCTACACATTTTCTCATGAATGAAGCAAGTTTTAACCCTTTCATTCTATGGACGAGGAAACGGAGTTGCAGAGATTGCTGTTCCTTGTGACTTCCAGATCCTGACAGCAGATGGAGATAGAGCTAGCTGGAAGGCCAGCCAAGGTCACCTGACCTGCTGGGCGGGCATGAGAGGAAATTTACAATGTTTACAGCTTTGGGAATCCTACTGCAAAACTAACAGGTCCACAGTCACATCAAAAGACAAAGCCAATTCAAATTCAGGGATTTCACCCAGAAATCTTCCAGGTCCATGCATGCAATGCTCAGCTAAATGAGGGCTTACGGGGTTACTCACTGAGATCAGACCCAGACATGCATCATATGCTAGACTCACTCTTCACTGAGAACATCTCTGTGTCTCTGTGTCTTATGTAGATTTCCATCCTGCCCCATACATGTTATCTCCGAGCAGTCAGAAATAGCTCTGGCTCTCAGAAATCAAAGTGGATACCCTCTTCTCTTCCTCTCCTCGTCCCCCAGACAAATGCACCACTTTGTAGGGACAAGCTCAGAAACTGGTCGAGATCAGTTAAAACACTGTGAGGAAGAAAATTGTTCTCCTGCTGTTCCAGCATGTTACCAAAAGGTCAAAACAAAATGTGTAGTCCCTAGGGTGGTTCGAGCCTCTCTCTGTGTGAACCAGTTGGGGTGCTCTGCATGCCACTAGGAAATGTCAGAGGCTCTCAGGAATGAATCTCATTGTTGAAATCTGGTCGCAAGTTCTTGCTTTCCACGGGCTGCTGGGCGTGCCCAAGGTACATGCCTCTCTAGGGTGTATAATCAGTTTTCAAGTTAAAAGTTTGTTCGTTTAGCTTCACTCAATTTTCCTTACTTTCTGTTTCCTCTCTTGTACCCATTAACCAGTTCTGACTGGCTTAGACAGAAACTCCCAGCTAAGGGGAGGACGTGGCCAGTGTCTAGCGGGGAAGACTGCATCACTTCCCTCCCGATAACACAGAAAGCATGTCCAGGGCAGCCACTATAACGGATGCTAGCCCAGAGCCGGGCACACTGCTGTTGTTTGATAAATGCACAGTGCTCGGCTGGGTATGAGATTGGAACTCCCAGACTGGAGTCACTGAAATGTCACACATGGACTGGGCAAGATGGGCATAGGGGATACCTGTTAGTGCCTGGCCAGGAATGTGGGCGTCAGAAGGCACCAAAGCCAGGAGCTACCGTAGGTGCTCCTGTGGGTAGAGGAAAGGGTCCCGCAGTGCTGTGTAAACGCTGCCCCATGGCTGCACCCAGGCTAGTCCCCGTTTTGGCTCTCACAGGCTACACAGGAGGCCCCTGAGTGGGAACACCGCAGAATAGAGAATAAGTGTGGGAGGAGCCACAAAGAGGTGGGTCGCAGGGACCCAAAGGACTCTTGGATGCCTCTGTGGACATTAGCATGACTGATAGGCCACTTAGCTGGCTCCCTGTGGGCCGGCCTACACTGATGGAAGGGCATGGATGGCGCTCACAGCAGGTGAAAGGGCAGAGCTACACCTGCTACTCTATAGCAGAGGTTAGCAGAAGAGCAAGACTTTCTGAATTTCTGAATTTATACCCCCTACCCCCATTCTGGGCCATGGGAAAGAGGGCCCTATCCTGACAGGGTTACAGACAAAACCAGTTCCAGGTGATGGGGGCACGAGGGGGAGGGGCGGGCAGGTGAGCTGCTGGCTAGGTGCCTACAAGAACATGCCCATTGAGACATTTAATATTCCCCTGGCAACAGCTCCTGGGAGTTTCCCAGGAGTCTCTGGGTAACCAGATAGCCCTTGCCAGCCTTCAGCCTAGCACCGAAGAGGATAGGAATGACATGCAAGTGGCATTACAGGGCTGCCTGCTAGGCCAGTCAGAGAGACCTGCCTCCCTGGACGCTGGTGCTGTGGCCAGAAAGACAGAAATGCAGGAGCCAGGGGCCTGCCCTCCTGGCTTTTCTTATAAGAGCTTGTAGGACTTCTCTATTATAGACAGGAATGCTGGGGCTCAGAGGAAAGTAAAGTTGGCATCAGGGCCCTGTGGACAGTGTCCATGACGCTGGTTGATTCTGGTCCCCCAGCAAGTGTGGGTGAGGTGTTAGCTGATGACTCAAGGCTGAGTTGTGTGTAACCCCTGCTTGATCTAAGAGAAGATACCACACCCCCCTGCCTCCCTGGATCCTTGGCTTTGCAGACACCCAGGCCCCCTATGCCACCTGAGGGCAGCTCTCAGGCCTCTGACTTCCTATGCCCCTAGAACTCCCCTAAGGATGAAGGACCTAGAAGGCTTTTCCCACCTCCAGCCATGCCAGTGAGGTCTGAGGAGCAAGCAGCAGGTCAGTGGAGAGCTGTGGGTGAGGGCTCCAGGTACCACAATGCACACACAACCCCTTTTTTCTCCGGCACTAGGTGTGTGTGTGTGTGTGTGTGTGTGTGTGTGTGTGAGTGTGTGTGTGTGTGTGTGTAAGGGTGATGAGTGTGATTGCTCATAGACTCCTAGGCCACACTGAACATAAGCATGACAGGGGATGGTTCAGGGAACCCAGAAGCTTCCCAGCAAATAGCTGGTACCTCTGCCCACCCAAGGCTCAGGCCACCCCTCCATGAGCAGGCCCTGGAGAGGGGTGAAAAAAATCAAGGAGCAAGAACACCTGCAGGTGAACTGAGAGAGCTGATCTCTCTGCTGCGGTGGGGGCCCCACACCATCTACTGGCTACAGTGGCAGGTTGGGGGCCGGGTCGAGGAGGGATAAGCTGTGTGCCCCACTGCCCTTCCTGGCTCTTTTCTCTGTCCCTGGGAACCACACCTGTCAAGCTCCCCCTCCCTCTGGCTTCCAGGCCGCTTTGGCTGTTAGGAGGCAGGTGCAGAAGACACGAGACCAGAGAGGACGGGTGGGAGTTCATGCCCCACACTCTGCTCACCATGGCACCTCTGCCGGCAGCCACATCCCCACCCAGGCTCCAGCTCCCACTCGTGAGCACTCTCTCCCCACATCACCCTACTGGACAGCTCCCGCCCCTCGAGTCCCAGGGGGGACTTCAGGGGGGTCAGCGGACCCTCCTTCTGCTGTCCTTCCAGCCTTCATGACAGCACGTGCTGCTCTTGCTAATCCCTGGGTTGCCTCAGTGCACCCTCAGGGCAGCTTCCACCACTCCTACGTCCTCCGAAGAGTCTAGACTAGCACCTCACCCATTTAATGTGGATGGGTCAGCTGATTCAGTAGGTCTGGAGCGTTTCTAGCAAGCTCCGGGTCACGCTGATACAGTCGGTCCGTGGACAGCACTTTGAGAAGCAAGGACCACGGAGATTTTCCAGAGACAACGTGCAGGCTCTCTGCGGTGCAGTAGGTCACAAAGATGAAACCAACAGCCCCGTTTGCGATCCAGGGAGGGAGACGACACAATCAGATGACAATCACTATAAATGACACAATTAGCGAGTGCCCCACAGGATGGACAGGAGGCTGTGAACAGTTGGGTCTTCAGGATGGCTTCCTTGACACCTTGAGGTGGCGTTGGAACAGAGACCCGGAGAAGGGGTGGAGGGAAGTTTCAGGAACAATGCATGTGCAGAAGCTGGGTGACGGACTGTGTGTGGTCCGTGGACAGAGAGGAGGCCAGCCTTGCTGGGGCACCGTAAGGACTCCTTGGTGAGTGAGCCCAGGAGCCCAGGCACCAGGTTGGCTCCTCCTCCTCAGAAGGAGGGTCTGTCTGCACCTGAACTTGACTCCCCATGCAATCAAGCCTCCCCTTCCCCTATGGCCTGAATCCAGCTCCCAGTAGGGTCCTCGGGTGCCAGCAGCTGGCATTCTCAGATACTTCCCTCCTCAGCAGGCAGCCACACCCAGACTGTGCGGCACCTGCGCCTGGAGGCTCCTCCTTGAAAACAAGGCTGTTCTGGGGCCTGCGTTCGGCGGGGGTTAGCAGGCCTCTTCTTGCAGTGAGCTGGGTGGTACTGTGTTACTTTCCTTCACCTCCTTGCCAAACTGGGGTTTGTTTGGCTGTCTCTCGAGAGCAATGGAAGCCACCAAAGGATGAAGCATGGGGTTACCTGACTGACTTCGTGGTTCCAAATGACGTTAGGGCTGTAGCATGAAGAATGGGCTGGAAGGAGGCAGGTAAGAGAAAAGGGGAGGCCGTGAAGAGAGGAGCCATGTGTGGGGATGGAAGCCTGCTGTCAGCTCGGGGAGACCTGGGACCTAGAAGCCCCCAGAGCCAGCAACTGGCTCTGAGCACTGAGATCAGCCTGCCCCCAGTGACCAGACCGACCTGATTGGGAGAAGAGGTGCCACACCCACCTCCGAGGGAGTGGCCGCTGGTCAGGGTGGGGCCTGTGAGGGGTTTGAGGACCCCTCCCTGTTTGTCTCTGTGCTCACCCCTGCGTGGAGTGGGCCCCTGGGACTGTCGACAGAGAAGCCAGGACGGGCATGGGAAGGCTGGGTCCCACTCTGAGCCAGGCCTGAAGAGAGACCTTGGCAGGGGCAGAGTGGGAGCAGAAGTGGGGCCCACGGGTGAGAGCGCAGCTGGGCACCCGCGAGGTCTGAGGAGAGTGATGGCAAGCCAAGGGCTTCCCCCTCCGTCCCCCCCACCGCTGGCCTCGGACCCGTGGCTTGTAACTAGGACAGCTTGGGCAGTGGCGTGCCCACAGGGGACAGTTAAACACTGTGTCCTTGGAGGCTGAGGCTGCCATGTGACTCTCCTGGCCCAGCCTGGACAGCAGGCTCTGAGCAGAAGCTGGGTGCACAGGTGTGGAGCCTGAGGGCTGTGGTGGGCCCGCCCCTGAAGCGTAGCAGCACAGGACCAGGGGCTGGGACATCTCAGCATCGCCTCCAAGGGTGGCTGTGCGTCAGTCATGGAGAAGGTCATTGTAAAATGGACCACGGGCCTCTGAAGGCCCCAGGCGTGGGGGATTCAATTCCTCAGGGCTTTAGGAGTTGTTCTGAGGCCTATGTCTCCCAGGGTGTGGCCCCTGCTCATCTGTCCACCCACAAACACCTCTGGGGGCCGCGGGTGCTAGTTACTCTATTTGTTTTTTTCTCCTAATTACCAGGGTGGAAAGTGGGGGAGGATAGTGAATGGGACTTTGTGTCAGTTCAGAGTGGCTCCCAGCTGAGATCATTAGGTAGAGCCCCATATTCAAAAGCCAGCAGTTGGTAAGTCCACACTGGGTATTACGGGGAGAAATGAAGCCAGGGTCCAGCCTCACTCACCACCCACGTGAACCTCTGTGAGACTGACATGGAAGGTTTCAGGAGGAAGTGTGTCTGAACCGCGAGTTGGCGCTTGTTGGGAAGCATAGCTTCTCTCTCTGACTGTGGGTGCTCCCCCCAACCCCCACACCACCCAAATCTGAGGCTCAAGGAAAACTGTTGGTAAAGACATGGGGGGAGTCCTGGAGGAGGGGACAGCATATGTCCCCACTCCAGGGCTCCACAGATCTCCATGCTGCGCCTCAGGACACGCTCCCAGGTAAGATGTTCCTGGAAGCCGAGTGGCCCCTGTGCAGATCGCTCGGCTCTGGGCTCCTCACTTCTCTCCTGCTGTCTCCTCCAAGAGGGGACTCTTCCCCCCCTGACATTCACTCATCTCAGCCAGGCCTGGGTTCCCAGGTCTCTACCAGATGTGCCTTTTTGGATTTTTAAAAGTATTTATGCTTCAGTAAAAAAGTTTATTATCTGGGCACCTGGGTGTCCAACTCTTGGTTTTGGCTCAGGTCGTGATCTCACAGTTCGTGAGTTTGAGCCCCCGCCTCAGGCTCTGAGCTTACAGCGTGGAGCCTGCTTAGGATCCTCTCTCTCCCTCTTTCTCTGCCCACCCCCAAAAATAAATAAATAACATTTTTAAAAAGTTGTATTATCAAAGGTAAGAAATAAACAAAATGCCTTGTGATGTGATCTCACCCTGATTGTGTGATACCCCAGCATATCTTCAGCTTCTTCATCTGTGGAGTGGGTGGCCAGCCTTGGTTCTGTGGGGATGGTTGTGAAGATGTGAGGGGTTCATGTGGGCTGAACCTGAGGGCAGGGCGCCCCCTGAAAAGGGTGAAGCTGGGTGCCACAGGTTTACCTGCCTGTTGGGCAGCCCTGGGCGTCATTGAGGGCAGCGGAGGCTGTTCTTGATGAGCTCAGGGAAGAGAGAGAGCCTTGCTAGAAAGGAGGACAAAGCCTCCCATCCAATGCCCAGGAGCCCAAGCACAACAGTCTCCCCTGACTCCCCTGACACACACACACACACACACACACACACACACACACACACACTTTCACACATGTATGCCACGATCATCAGACTTCTGTGGACAGATACCCAGGGACCTGTATCTGAGGGAGCCCGTAGGACTGAGCAACTGGGCATGTGCACTCCTAGCTCTGCTACTTAAAGGTGGGGACAGACCCCGTGGCTGTGAGTCGCCATAGCTGTGACACGCATTCCTTTGTGCTTCACTGGAGATAGCAGTCATCAGCTCCAAGAGCAGCTCCAGGCTCAGTCCCTGCTGGATGCAGGAACAGGCAGCCAGCCGACCAGACAGGGGTGCTGAGGATGAAGGAAGTTTGGGAGAAGGGGCACAGCTAATATCCTGAGTTCCTTGTGCCCTTGACTCTCTGTGGGCTTGAGAAAGGACTGCCCTACTTCAGGATGAACCTACCTTCGGAGTCCAGAACCCAGGAGCCCAGCTGCATGGCCACCCCAGCTTCCCCCAGCAGGTGGGACAGCTACTGGAGCATCACCTCCAGCCTGGGCCAACCTCTGCCCATCAATCCCACGGTAAGTCTGGGGCCAGTGTGTGCACACACAGAGCCTCCCCTCCCCCGGCCCTGGCCTCCCTGCTGGGAACACACAGGGGCTTTGACCAGGAGATAGAAAAGGTCTGAGCTCAGGGCGCCTGGGTGGCTCAGTCAGTTAAGCATCCAATTTCGGCTCAGACATGACCGCAAGGTTTGTGGGTTCGAGCCCCATGTCAGGCTCTGTGCTAACAGCTAGCTCAGAGCCTGGAGCCTTTCTTCAGATTCTGTGTCTCCCTCTCTCTCTACACTCCCCTGCTCATGCTGTCTCTATCTCTGTCTCAAAAATAAAAAAAACATTAAAAAAAAAAAAAAGGCCCGAGCTCTACTGTGGGACCTTGGGCATGTTACTGGACCTCTCTGAGTCTTTCCTACAAAGAGGACAAAGAAGAGAGTGTGGGCAATGTCTTTCCCTGTGGAGTGCATTCGAGGAACAGAAAGGTCAGCCCTAAAGGACAAGGGGCTGGAATGGCCCAGACCTGCCCTTGGTTGCACCCATTCTTTTCTGAGGGTGGTTGGATGCTCCATGGAGCCTTCCATAGTGGAAGGTGTACCCTAGGCCTCTGGATTTGCCCATCCCAGAGTGAGGTGTTGGGCCCTTCTGCTGTATCCATGATTCTGGCCAGGGCCCCAAGACCTTACCCTACCAAACCCACTGTTAACTGGGGAGGGCTGGCTTTTAGGACCCTGGGATGCTGGCCTATATCCTGGATAGGATGGGAAGGTTCTATGGCTTTTGGAGGAAAGACCGAGACTAAATTGTTCTCCTTTCCAGGAAAGGAGCTGGGGGAGAGGGATCTTTAAAGCCCTTTATACTGGCCTATAGGGTCATGACCTCCTTGCAGTGACCCTGGGAGACCTAAGCTTTTTTTTTTTTTTAGTTTATTTATTTATTTAAGTGATCTCTACACCCAACATCAGACTCGTGACTCTGAGATTAAAAGTCTCATGCTATTCTGAACCAGGAAACCAGGCACCCTCTAAGCTTTATTTTTAAAGGAAAATTCCTTTCTTCTCTCCCATGCTAGGTATCAAGGTCAGCTCTATCCAGTTATACTGTGGGGGAATGCAGCCTTTACTTTGAGGCTGGGGGTCTTGAGGAAGGAGGGTTCTACCCACCTCTACCACCCAAGTCTATAGGGCCTGGAATACCACTGCCGACCACCTTGAGTGCTTGGGTCAGGGCCTATACAGCGGAGAGGAAGCCACCCAGGGGATAGCTCTGCCTTCTCCCCAAGGAAAGGTAGACTTTGTTCCAGTCATGTTCCTCCTTGTCAGACATGTGTCTGTCTGTCCGACCAGCCTCAGACAGGTGATCCTAGAAGCCTCATGCTTCTGTGTCATGGTATAGGAGTTCGAGCTTGACTTTAGAGAGACCTGCATTTCCACTCTGGTTCAGTCACTTCCTAGTAGTGTGGCAAGTGGCTGTGCCACTCTGAGCCTCAGTCTCCCTACCTGCCCGATGGAAACCCTAACCCTTCTTTCTCAGGGTTATTTGAAGATGATAGGATAACGCAATGCTCTTATTCCTCTGTCTCTCCACAGGTAGCCAGGGCTCAGGCTGCCGCCTGGATCCCTTTCCCCACGGTTGATGTTCCAGACCATGCCCACTACACCCTGGGCACAGTGATCCTGCTGGTGGGGCTCACGGGGATTCTGGGCAATCTGGTGGTCATCTATACCTTCTGCAGGTACCTGGTTGGTGGGCATGGGCACTGAGGGCAGCTGGCCAGGCAAAGACAGGGCAAGAAGTCTAGTACCAGCTCTGCCAGGGCCCCATTGAGCCTGGTTGGGGACACCATGGCCAAGCCCTCAGTGGTCTCAGGGCAGGCCTCCATATTCCAGCTTAGGGAAAAAAGTAGTGCAGGGCAGCTTGAGTGGCACATGCCCACTGGCCCCAGGCACAGTTTCTGTGTAAGATGAATGTCCTTATGACACATGAGCCTCTGCCCATTCAACCCTGTTCTCAGCTCACCTCCATGTCACCTGCCCCAGTGGGTATCCTTCCTCTGCCTCGAAAAGCAGCCCAGGCAACTGGATCCTTAATCCTCTGGACCCTCCGCAACCACCCTTGGAAACCATCTTCAGCTTCCTTCCCCATTTGCCCCATTCCTGGACCGAATAGTGAGACAGGGAGGGGAAGAAGTGAACCCTGACCCTACTACCTATTAGCTGAACGGACTTTGGACAAGTGACTCATCCTCTGGGAGTCCATTTCCCTTTTTGGCCAAACGGAGCTGTGATTGACCTCATGGAGTCAATGCGATGATTAAGTAAGTCCATGGCTGTGCAGTGCCCATCAAATATGTGTTTGAATCCTAGCAGTGCCACTTAACTGAGCATTGTTATCAGGAGCAAGCCACTTCCTGGGTGGGAAGCGCAGTGTTCCCATCTAAAAAAGAGGGAGGGCATAGATGCAAAGATGGATAATTATGGGAGAGAAGTCTGTGAAAGTGCCTGACCAGTAGGGCATAGCCTGGGTCGTCCCTGAAGACTGCAGAAATACTGGAATTAGGGGAATAAGGAGGGCACCTGAGGAGGAAGGTGTGAGAAACTCTTGGGGAAGGCAGAGTCTGAGCACACGGCGGGAGGAACCACTTGGGAGAACTTGGCCTGGAGGGGTTCAGAGGAGTGAGGGGTGTGTCCATTGAGAGTGTGGGTCATGCAGGGGGTTCCAGAAGGAGAGGAGGAAACAGATGCATCCTAGAGCTAGCTCCTGCTTCTGCCGGACTGCAGAGCACTCTGGGGGTGGTATTGCTCTCCATACAAGGCAAGGGCTGCTGTCTTTCGGGGGGCCTCACTTCTCAGCCCACGCTGTCAGGCTCCAGAGCTGGTGCTGGCTGGGCAGCAAGTTGGATTGTGGCGCAATGGCTGGTGCCTGTACATGTGTACATGAGTGCGTGTGCAGCGGCATGTGTGCGTGTGTGTGTGTGTGTGCACATGTAGTTCAGAGGCACTTCCTGACAGCTTCCGACCGTCCACAGGAGCAGAAGCCTCAGGACACCGGCCAACATGTTCATTATCAACCTCGCGGTCAGCGACTTTTTCATGTCCTTCACCCAGGCCCCCGTCTTCTTCGCCAGCAGCCTCTATAAGCGGTGGCTCTTCGGGGAGGCAGGTAGACGTTCAGGGTTCCCTTCTGCTGGAGGGAGGAGGAGGATTGTGGTGGGCCACGCCCACAGTGAAGGGTGGCCTTGGATGAGGAGGCGATCTACTCTTCCTGGGCAGAGAACGTGCGGCCACCCTCAATCTCGTAAGTGAGCCAGAGGGAAGACTCAACTTCTGGGCCAGACTTACCAAGTGGCCAGGGTGGAGAGGGGCTCAGGGATGCTTTTCTGGAGAGAAGAGGGCAGGAGCTAAGTATGTGGCATCCCCAGGCCCTCCCTCCCCTGGGGTACCTTACGGGCTCCTGCCGAGGTCTGAGGTCAGGGACCTGTGCCCACAGGCTGCGAGTTCTATGCCTTCTGTGGGGCTCTCTTTGGCATCACCTCCATGATTACCCTGATGGCCATTGCTCTGGACCGCTACCTGGTGATCACGCACCCACTGGCCACCATCGGGGTGGTGTCTAAGAGGCGGGCGGCGTTTGTCCTGCTGGGCGTCTGGCTCTATGCCCTGGCCTGGAGTCTGCCACCCTTCTTTGGTTGGAGTAAGTGAACTGGGGGAATAAGGAGAGGGGAAGATGAGCAGGGAGGGGCATGTTCAAGGGGCAGGTGGGTAGACTTGGGGTGGCCAGCTGGCAGGGGGGTCAAGGGAGTGTTTGAGGCTCAAAGCAGATGGATATTCAGGGCATGTGACTAGCAACAATGGAAACTGATGTACCATCAGCAATCAGAGGATGTCCTGGGCTCCCCTCTCCCAGTACAGGGGAAGACCACATGGCCTCTGGGTGGTGCAAGGTGACAGATGCATCTGATGCTGAGCTGCAGTGTCAGACATGCAGGTGTTGGGGGTGGGGCTTGAGCCGGTAGGAGCATTAGCAGGGAGGTACCCACCTTTTTGTGGCAGGATCAAACACCTGGCCAAAATCTGGTGGAGTAAGACCCTGGGGCTATGGTGAGGTCTCTGTTTCAAACCGGCAAAAATAGGCAGCAGCAGGCTTTGCCTGCTAGAACTGGCTTGGAAAGCTCCCCTCCACATGCACGGATTTCCTCACTGAACTGGGAAGGGCAGGGCTTGGGAGCAGGGTTCAGGGATCCCAGAGCCCACATCCAAAGCCCCTGCTGGAGGAGGAGCCTGAATCACACTACCCTGAAGGCTGAGCGCCTATCCACCGGCTTCCAGGCGCCTATGTACCCGAGGGGCTGCTGACCTCCTGCTCCTGGGACTACATGAGCTTCACACCATCAGTCCGAGCCTACACGATGCTGCTCTTCTGCTTCGTGTTCTTCCTGCCCCTGCTTGTCATCATCTACTGTTACATCTTCATCTTTAGGGCCATCCGGGAGACAGGCCAGTAAGAACTGGGTGCAGAGGAGGGGCTAGATGGGAGGGTGTCCACACCCCTTTCCAGGGCTGCCCCTACCCTGCCCCCAGGCTCATATCTGCACCCACCCAGGACATTCTCACCCCAGGTGGGCAAAGACAAGGTAAGCACATGTGCGTAGGGGGTGGGCTGTCTAGAGGTGAGCACAACCTGGGTGCCTGGAGAAGTCCCAGGAGACAGGGGCTTCTGAGGAGGGGAACTTTAGGCTTGGTCAGGAGGTCTGTGAGGGTAGAGAAGACATCACAGGGGGACCCACAGGGAGGCAGCTTAGGCTGGATGTGGTGGAGAACTTTCTGGGAGTCAGGGCTTCCTGTACTGGAGGGAATGACCAGGTCCGGGAGGCCTCCCCCACAGCGGCCATGATCACGGCACCCACTGCAGCCAGAGTGGGGTCAGACTCGGACTTTGCACCCATCCTAGGGCTCTCCAGACTTTCAGGGCCTGCGAGGGCGGTGGTAGGTCCCCCCGGCAACGGCAGCGGCTGCAGAGAGAGTGGAAAATGGCCAAGATCGAGCTGCTGGTCATCCTTCTCTTCGTGCTCTCCTGGGCCCCCTACTCCGTTGTGGCCCTGATGGCCTTTGCTGGGTGAGCAGTACCCAGGGGGCTGGGGCAGGGGCCGGAGGTGGGAGGGAGGAGGGTCAGGGGACCCTCCTCAACCCAAGCCCCTGCCCAAGCCAGCCATCCTCACACCTGAAGTCTGGTCTCACAGCCCTGTTCATTCTTGGGGTGTGAGGTTCCCTGCGGGAGATGGGTGCGCCACCTGCTGGAGGGACTGGAATGCACACATGCGGTGTCGGGGTGGGGGGGGAGGGGGGGGCCCTGGGCCACACTGGATTTGACCCGAGGGCCTGCAAGGGCCACCAGGTCCTGCCAGATCCCATGGGAACACACGCCTCTCCCTGAGTTTCTGGCTCCCTCTTCACCTGTGGACACCAAGCCAGGAGAGCCGCTCCCCTGACACCTGCCAGTCCTCTGTGGCTAGAGTCTGGGGACCTCGATGTCCGTAGCAGCATGGACTTAGGGCAGACTTGAGAAATGTTTTGAGACAGTGATACTTATTAATCCTGGGATGTATTTGGGTATGAGACCTCCTTGTGCAGGATGGCCTGGTCCTCCCCAAGGCTCTCTGGTGAGGGGAGGAGCCGGGCAGAGGGCCAGAGTCACCAGGGGTGGGGAGGGCTTACTGCCAGCAGCACAGGCTCCAAGCTATAGTGGGACCTGGCGCAACCTCCCAGCTTGGCACACCTTCCTCTCTGCCCCCCTCACTCAACTGCTCCCCAGTTTCCCCGCTCACCTCAGATCAGAATGCACCCGGCATGGCA
Organism: Crocuta crocuta; assembly: GCF_008692635.1. NCBI lineage: Eukaryota > Metazoa > Chordata > Mammalia > Carnivora > Hyaenidae > Crocuta > Crocuta crocuta. Next base: position 7,778,792 of record NW_027533256.1, read on the forward strand.
GTCCCTCTCAGGGGGCTGACTCGGATGTGCTGGCTTGGGCCAGGCTGGGCTGTGCCCCACAGGGCCTGGACTAGACAAACAAGGTTCCTAAGAGGGCAGATGGGTTGTGGAGGCTCTAGGAGGGCCAGGTGGCAGGGGGGACCACAGCTTCTCTGTCCTAGGTACGCGCACGTGCTGACACCCTACATGAACTCCGTGCCGGCTGTCATCGCCAAGGCCTCTGCTATTCACAACCCCATCATTTATGCCATCACCCACCCCAAATACAGGTGCGGCCCTCCTCCGGGACACGGCCCTAGTCCCCAGGCCCACCCTCATGGGCGTGGAGGGCCTGAGGCAGTGAATGGGGGCAGAGGCCGGCCATCTTTCCTATCTCTCATATACACAGGGCCTCTAGCAGCTGGGAGCAGCCAGTGACACTGGGTGGGGTCTGGAGCTGCTGTGACCCACCCCCCCTACCGCCCCAGCTTCCCAGGGGGCTCAGCTTGGAGGGACATCAGAGCCTCCTGGGCAGTGTCCATTCCCGACTATGAGATTTTTGGAACCAGGGCCAAAAGGCAGCCAGGATGGCCAATCAGCAGTGATACCCCCTACAAACAGAAGCCCCCAGAGAGCAATGTCCTGGAGAGACCACAGTCTGGAGAGGTTCAAGGGCCCTGGCAGAGGTCTGGGTGTGGTTCTGGCCCAGAGCGCTCTCTGCTGATAGAATCCCAGCACAGCTGGCCTCTTCCATAAGGAAGCCTTCAGTGCTTTGTTTTGCCTGGTGGTGTCAGTAACTCACCGCCCTGCTGAGGCCAGGGGCAGGCTCAGAGGCTGCCTAGGAGTGTCTCTGGTCCTCACTGGAAGAGATGTGGCTTGGGCCAGACACATGAGAGCTGAAACCAAGCACCTTGCTGAACCTGTCCCCCAAAGGCTCTCCCTCCATGCCCATGGCCTCAGTGTCTGTCCATCCCCAACACTATGAGCCTGTCAGTCTCCTTCACCCCAGTGTCTGTCTGTCCTTCCTCATCCCCTCCACTGACTGCCAGTGTCTTTTTGCCCATTGTCGTCACCCTATCAACTGTCTGTCCTCATAACCACAACGTCTGAAACTCCCCATTTCCCCAGTGCTTTCTGTCCACTCCCATTAACCCCGTAGCTGTCTGTCCATCCACCCCCATCTCCTGGTGTCTGCCAGTCCATCCCCCTAACCAGGTGTGCTGTCCTTGCAGAATGGCCATTGCCCAGCACCTGCCCTGCCTGGGGGTGCTGCTGGGCGTGTCTGGTCAGCGCACGGGCCCCTACGCCAGCTATCGCTCCACCCACCGCTCCACCCTGAGCAGCCAGACCTCAGACCTCAGCTGGATCTCCGGACAGAGACGCCAGGCATCCCTAGGCTCGGAAAGCGAGGTGGTAAGCCCTTGCTGGCCAGCACCTTGCCCTTCTCAGGCCTCTGGGCAGGGCTGCCTCTGAGACTCAGGGACCCTCAGGACCCTGGGATGCGGGCAGGAAGAGCCCCACACAGTTGCTCCATGGCTTTCCCTTGCGCCATCCCCCCCCACTGCCCGACAGGCAGGGACCCTGGCACCAGAGAGGCAATGCATTGGCCCAAGGTCACCCAGTAACAGGGCCAGGACTGAACACGCATCTTCCAACTCTAGGCCATCTCTCTTCCATGCTGGCATTATTCCAGGGGCTTAGAGCCACGGCTTGGAAAGACAGGCATTTGTGGCCCTCGAGGGGCCTCCCATGAGACAGGCAGGAGCTAGCTGTCCCCAGGAGAGCCCTCTGTGCTGTGGGCTCCTGTCTCCCACCCACACCTGGGCTCCTCCATCATTGTAACTACAGGGCCCTTCATGGGCCTCGCTAAGAATCTTCACTGACCTCTTCCCATTGTTTCCGTCCCTGGGGGTCTGCGTTAAGGGGCCGAGGGAGGAGTTGTCAGAGGTCCCTTCCCTGAACCACTGTAGTGCATGACATCAAGGAGTAAATCTTCTCTGTCAACAGAGGCCTAGACCCTCGTGAAGACAGACCCATCCCACATGCTTAGGAAGACACACAAGTGCATGTGCGCACACACACTAGCACAGGCAATCAGAGTTTGCAGGGATTTGGTGACCATCAAGCCTACAGTGTCACGGTCCCTGCCTCAGTGAATACCTGTGTGGACAATGGAGAAACACTTGGCTGGGGAAGAGGGCAAGAGCAAGACTTTGGAATGTCCCTCTCACCTCACAGTGACTCTCTCACCTTCCCCAGGGCTGGATGGACACGGAGGCAGCAGCAGTGTGGGGGGCTGCCCGAGAAGTGAGTGGACGCTTCCCCTGCAGTCAGGGCCTGGAGGACATGGAAGCCAAGGCCCCTGTCAGTCTCCAGGGACAGGAAGCAGAGACGCCTGCGAAGGTGACTGGGCCGGGCACCTGCCAGTCTGTAAGGGGGTGGGGACAAGGGGCAAGTAGCCCAGGGAGTGGCCAGGAAAGGGGAGCTGTTCTTGTGGGCGGGCCCAATGCCCTCTGGGAATCGCTCCCTCCCCACTCAGCTATCCCTTGCCTGCGGTGGGTGCCTGGGGGTCTCTGTGACTCCAGGATGCTCTGAGCAGACCCGAGTGTGGTTTGTGACCGTGTCTGAGAGTGTCTGTGTGGTTGTGTGACCCTGACTACACACATACATTGCTGGTGGTAGTGGCTCTGCAGTGCTGTGATGATCGTACAGCATGTGTGGGAGTATGTGTGACCGTGACAGTGTGTGGCGTGCCTGACTGAGTGGAGTGTAACTTGTGCATGTGTGTGACCATGTGCCCGGCACATGTTCTCTGTCCCTGTGACACCACAGGGCATAGGACTGAGTGTGCCCCAACATGTCTGCTCTACACTGCGTGTGACCAAGTGTGGGTGGCGAGTCCCTCTGTGTGATTGGAGGCTGGATGTACTGGGGGGTGGGTGCTGTAAGCTGTGTATGTGCTCGCTGTGAATGCCCTGAGATTAGGATGTCACCCAGAATACTTGTGGCTATTAAAAGAAAGCCAGCTGTCAGCCCAAGTGCCTATGGAACGGAATGTCGATGGCGATTAGAGAAGGCCATATTCTGGAACGCTGGAAATGCCGTGTGCACAGGCCCTGAGGCTACCCTTCCCCCTCAGCTGACAGCTCTCTACCTGGCCCCTCTGTTCACACCCACACAACACCCCCAGCTCCTGGGATCTCTTGGGCTTCGTCAGCAAGCCCGAGACCAGAGACCACGTCCTGCCTTACTTCCCCAAGGCGGCCCCCTGGGTGTCGCAGAGAGGGGGAACCCTGGGCTGCCCCTTCCGGTTGCTGAACTTCCACCTCTCCCAGGGAGCACGGCTCCCTTGAGTCTCCAGCTCCAGGGAGGACTCACTCCCCAGCCCTGACCCTGGGCACTGTGAACAGCCACAGAGGCCAGGATAGAGACAGGCAGTGATGAAAGACAGGCAGTGTGTCTGTCCTGGAGGGAATACCGGGCCAGGCTGGGGCACCGGGCAGAGAGGGACAGCACATCAGCCATCACCTAACACGTGCGATAAGCACTGCCATCGAGGTATCAGTACACAGGGTGCTGAAGGCAGAGGCAAGTCCCTGAGGGCTTCCCAGGGAAGGTGGAGGTGAAGCAAGGGTTGCCAGGCTGGATGGGGGTCATGGTGAGCGGTCCAGGCTGAGAAAACAGCCTGCGGGAACAAGGGGTGCCACTGGGGAGCTTGGCGTGTCCTGGAACAGAATGTTGCTCTGTGACCCGGGAACAGCCAGAGGGACTCCGGGAGCTGGTGGCAGGGATAGAAGAGAAGAAAGAAGGGCAGGGGGCGGTAGGAACTGTGCGGAGGCCCAATCAGATACTGACCTGAGGGGTCTCTAGCCTTGACCCTTGGAGGACTTAGCGGGGATAGGCTCGCTCAACCTTGCGGGGTGGTGGGGCTGGGGAAGGGCAGCCGGAATGGAATGAGCCGGCGGGGAGAAGCCTGGAGGAAGCTGATGCGGTAAGACGGGCAAGAAATGAGGTGATTGCGGCCACAAGGCGAGAGGAAACTCAGGGCCCCCAGAAGGAGTGGAGGAAGAGGACACTGGCCGGTGGGGGTGAGGAGAGCTCAGTCCTGCCTGACTGCGGGAGCCTGGGGGCAGCCCATGGGGAGGTCTTGCCGGTGGCCTTAGATATTACAGGCTCCGTCCTCCAGGCCACAACGTCTACGGCCACGGAGAAGGCCCATGCCCCAGCCAGGACACAACCTGGCTCCTCCACGCAATGTCCCTTAGCCACTCGGTGACCCTAAACAATGGAGGGTCACTGGGAGATTTGTCCCAGTGGGACACTCCTGGGGCTAAACACATGTGTGCTGTTTGCTTTCAGACCAAGGGGCTGCTCTCCAGCCGGGACCCCAGGATGTAGGGTGCCTATTGGCTCCCCTTTTCTTCCGGGACACATCCAGCTCCCTCACCTCCCCCTCATGCACACAGACCCAGGATCACCCCATGAACCTGCAGGCTTTGGAAGTGGCCCTGTCACCCAGGCTGTGCTGGATTCGGGGCCCCGCCCCACAAAACTCCTGCCCTGGCACATGCTCTGCACCCACTTCTCATCTCAACAGCCTGCACCCCAGGCTCCGCCCAGGCTCTCCTGCTTCCCGGAGTCATCAGCCTCTCCTCAAATGCTGTGTGCTGTGATTGTCCAGGCGATGACAATGGTGATGGCTCCGTGGGACACGCCAGCTACTTATGAGCTGTCTCTGCACCCAGGCTGGGCGTTTCACTGACATGAGCAGGCCAGCACCCCGTCTCCAGCAGCCAGCAGTGGAAGCCGAGCACAGACTTTCATGCGCCGGAAACTGTTCTTCACCCTGACCCCCCTTCCTGTTTCCCCAGTGCTGTTTGTGCCATGGCCTGCACTCTTGTGCACACATACATTTTCAGGCACACTCTCCTACCTGCGCGTGTTTGCATGCACACCAAACACATGTGTGCACACACTGCACCCGTGGCTTGTCAGTGACCTGAGATCATCCCATGGCTCTGACAGTGTATGGGAAAATAAAAAGCAGAGAAGCATGGTTTTTACCTATTGGTGTCACAGTGGGAGGGAGACCCAGGGCCTGGCCTCTGATGCCCCCAGCAGCCTCTTTCTCTCCTCCCTCTGTCCCCATCCTTGCAACTCTCACTCCTGAAGCCTCCATCTCAAACTGTGAGGGGCAGAGCGGAGAAGGGACAAAGACCAGGCTTGTCCCCATCCCCACCCCCCAGTAAGCTGCTGTTATCAGGGAAGCGGTTCACGCCCAGCCTGTGGGCACCAGCTCCTCTCTGGCTGGCTCTCCCAGGGGAGGCAGATGGAGGGAGGCTGGCCTTCCCCTTTAAGAGCATCCTTCCCATTACCCCTCCCTTTCCCCAGAGGCAGCATCAGGCAGTGTGGGTTCCAGAGTCCAGAGAAAGAGCAAGCAGCTGCAGGTACTGCCTAGCGCCTAGCCCTGGGGGTGGGGGTGGGGGCTTCCCCTCCCCCTATAGGATGGGCTCCTTTCTTTCCCCACACTGGTCAAGCCTTGCTGCTGGGTCTTTTCTGGCTTAGCAGGACAGACCCCACCCAGGAAAGGGGGCAAAGCTGGAGGTGGGGATGGATGGGAGGGGCCCTGGAAGAGGAGTAGGGGATGCTATGGGGAGGGTGGGGTGCTAGCCATGAGCTTCCTGGACTTCCTGGCTTCCCGGGCCAGGCCTGGGCAGCCTGGGCTGTATGATACACAGCAGAAGAGGTGGTGTAATGGGGAAAAGAATACAGGTCCCTCCTTGGCCTCTTCTGCTTGATATTTTTGTGAACTTGGGCAAGTTACCAAATGACCCTGTGATGTGGGGATGCTACCATGCGTGTCGTATGTGCCAGGGCAGGAGGTGGGGTGATGGCAGCTGGGAAGTCCTCACACCCAGGCCCACACGGAGTCCTCAGGGCGTAGCCTAGGCTAGAGCCTTCCCAGAAAGCCAAAGAAGGTGTCACCTTCACCTTCCCCGAGCCTCAGTTTCCCCAGCCAGAGCCAGTTTGGGCCTTGATCTATCTCCAGACCACACAAGGCCTGAAGTCTCTTCTGAGGAAGGGCTTGTGGAGGTATCTTGGCCCAAAGAACACACTGCCTGGAGTCCCAAGGGGCCCAGGTCCCCAGGTCCCCAGGTCCCCACCCGGAACACACTGTCTTTGGGTTACAAGCTGGACATACACTGCACGCACTTACCCCTCCTTATGCCTTCTGGCCCCACATCCCAGCAGCTGAGCAAATGGCATCTCCTCCCCTCCTCCCTGCCCCCTGCCATTCCAGTGCAAAGGGCATGGGGGCCTGGCGTGCGACATTGGCAGCTGGAGCTTTCCATGCTGCTGTCAAGTTTTCCAGAGCACAAATGAGACAGGAGAGCCAGGAATAACCTCTGGGCCCCTAGAGGGTCTGGAGGGTGTGGGCCTGCCTCAGACCTGCTTTCGGACCCTGTGCCAAGACCCTGTGCCCTTCACCCCCATGCCTGGCCTGAGAATTGGGAGGTGCCTGCAGCCACTGGGAACCCATTATCTGGCACAAGCCCAGTAGGAATGAGCATCATTCAGGTGCTCCAGCCTGGCCTGGATCCACTCCCTGTGTGACCTTTGAGAAGTCACTTAACCTCTCTGAACCCTGGTTGCCTCAGGTCGAGGTTGGAACCTCTCAGGCTCTAAGGGGATAATGGCATGAGGGACCTGGAGCTGAGCTTTGCCATGACCAGAGATACTGTTATTATTTGATCGTTTTCACTGCTGGACAACCCTGGACCAGTTGCCAATCTCCTGAAGAGAAGCTCTGTCCAGACCAGCTGGAGGCTCAGCTTGGTCCCAGGCTTCCTACTGGGTAAGCTACAACCTCAGAGACCTCACCGGGGAGCACAGGGCAGAAAGACACAAATTGCAAAGCCCCTGCCCAAAGTATCTCAGCCATAGTCTTCTGGGCAAAGGGGTGGATCGAACTGGGCAGAGAGAGCACACATCTGGGCTTTCCAAAGGGCAGAGGGAGCAAGGAGGAGAGAGCATTATCACTAACCTGGCCAGTCCCCCATCCTGCCCCCTGGGGGGTGCTGGGTGCTGGACACCCCTCCCCAGGGGCAATATTAGCCGTGTGAGTCACGGTGGGAGGCTGCGGGCGGGCAGAGTGTAGGGTTACAGTCCATTTATGGGCGCAGCAGAGGGCAGATATCAGTGTCGATGGCATTCGTTCCCAGCTATTCTTAGGAGCCTCTCAGGAGCTGCACACAGCCTGGCCGGGCAGCAAGGGACGGAGCAGGCAAGGCTGGGGGTCGGGGGTAGGGGTCCCGGTATAGGCTGGGGAGGTGGGTGTATGAGGGCCCTCTCACCCTTCTCTTCTCTTGTTCACAGAGGCTGCCGCTGTCAGCACCAGCATGTCTTATAGCGTGACCCTGACCGGGCCCGGGCCCTGGGGCTTCCGTCTCCAGGGGGGCAAGGACTTCAACATGCCGCTCACTATCTCCCGGGTGAGTGTGCGCTGCCCACACAGCCTGGCTCCCACAGGGGAGGGGCATGCTCAGAGGAGGGTGTATGCATCCCTCTGCCGTCCTCCCTGAGGCTCTCGGAGAGCAGAGCATGTCCCATCCCCAGTCTTGAGGCTGGGACTGGCTCCACCTGGACACTGCCGGCCACAGGCCCTTGGCTTTGGCCATAGCTGTTGTCTACCTGAGCTTGCCAACGTGTCGTGAGTTTGAAACATGGGCAAGTAGTGGGTGTTTTGAGCCAAGAAGGAAATGCCAAGTTTGCTGGGAAGGCAAGCTGGTCAACAGCGTATAGCGCCTTCCTAAGCCCTTCCCTGGGGAGAGTGGGCTCAGGGTGCCCCCAAGCCTGGAGCACCTCCATGGAACGGGGTAGATGCTCTGGGGAGAGGGCACTCCTAGCATGGAGAGAGCAGGTGACAGACCAGCAGATAGATAGATGGACAGACTGATGACTTCAGCTGCCCTGCTGCTGGGCTCAGAGCTGGGCTAGGCTGGTAACTGGGCTCCAGTACACCCTTCATCCCAGGCTCCAGGTAACAGCCTCATCTCCACTCCCCTTTCCTGGGCCTGCTGGGGCCCGTTTCCTCCCTCACCTGGCCGGGCCCCTACCCATTCAGCCACAGCTGCTCTCTCCCTGCCTGTCTGACATCTTATTCCTTGTGCTCACCTGGGGAAATGGTCCGTGTGTCCTGGAGTTTCTGTGGTCAGGGAACAGCCTCCTGGGGGTGTCACAGATCACTGGGGATTGTCTGAGTGGCTCTATGCCTCGCCGGGAACACTCAAGTCCAGAGAGGCGAGAAGCTAGATCTGCTTGGGAGAAAGCTGTTTATGTTTTAGCCACGGCCCTGTCCCCAGCACCTATAGCGGTGTCTAGAACACAGTAAGCGTTCAGTCAACACTTGTCAAGGGGCTCTCCAGCAAGTCTGGCCAAGCTGCGGTAAAGGCCCTGAGGCTCAGGGTGGGCTGTGAGGTGTGGGAGGGCAAAGGTAAGCCCTGCCTGATGGGGTAAGGCTGCGGCTAGGCTCCTGCGCTACTGGTGTGGGCACGAGGGGGCAGGCTGAGGCTCCAGCCTGTCACTGGAGGGTGATGGATGGGCCAGGGAGGCTGGACCCCTGCCCACTGAGGGACAGGGAGGACAGCAGAGCTCTGATGTGGGTCTGGGAGTGGAGGGTGGGGGCGAGCTGGGAGGCACTGAGGTGGGCATCCAGGGGAGGCCTGCAGGTGCTTGGCAGAGGGGAGAGGGAGCCAGTGCCCCCATGGAGGAGCACTCCTGCTTGTGGAACATGGTGTGGGCGCTTGGGGGGACCCCAAGAAGGAGAAGCCCCATCCACTGGTGACATAAAAGCTTCATAACAGTCATGAAAGCCACAGTCTTCCAGCGGGGGGCACTGGCCCGGCTCTAGTCCGGGGAAATGGCCAAGTTCTCCATCCCACTGGAGTACTGGCTCATCTGACCGGAGTCTCCACCCTTCCAGACCCACTGTCCTGGAGACCGCAGGGTGCAGTACTAAAAGGACACCCAGAGGCTTGCATACCTGCCTGATGATGTGGGGATACATGGGCATTTGAGCCCCAGTAGACACAGCCCCTCGCCCCAGGACCCTGCACAGCTCCCTACCAGCAAGGTTACAGGTTTCCTGTCTGTCCAAGGAGACGCCGTCCACCCTCACTGTCATGGACCGAGCCCATGCCTCGGACTGAGCCCAAGTCTTGCCCAGCCCCACAGTCCTCCAGGCCTCATGCTGGTGCTCCCTGCCCCATCCCTACGGGTGGAAATTGGTCTCCCGTCTCAGTGGCACCCAGGATAGTCAATGACCTCACCCAGGATCTATGCACCACCTGGCCTCGGCCAGCCCAGGGCTTATATTGCAGCATAGAGGCCTTAAGCTAGACAGCAGGAAGAATGTCCTCACCGGAGGGAAAGGGTGTATTGGGAGGTAATGGAGCCAATGACTAGGGGGGACCTTTAAAAATAGAACCCGCAGCCCAGGCAGGGCATCGGGGGGTAGGTATAATGGCCTCTCAGCTTCCTTCAGAGGCATGCCCCAACTCACCAAGGCATGGAACAAGCTGGGTGGGTGCTGGGTCCTCCCCAGGGCTTAGGACCTCTTGACAAATTTCTCGGGTGGGCCACTGATATCCCAGACTTGCGCATCCGAGGCTCAGTGCGGCTGGCCAGGCAGGGCCCGGGACACTCCCTCCAGGGCTGTGGTATTTCCTGCTGGGGCTCTCTAGGCCTTTCTGGACCAGGAACTTCTTTCTTCCTCAGTGGGATGCAGAGCCAGTGGATGCTCAAGTGTCCCGGCCTAAGCCTTTGCAACAGGGCAGTGGAGGCGCATTGCGGCGGGGCAGGGGGTGGGGGCAGCAAGTGAGCAGGGCTTGCTCATTCTCAGCAGGGCTGACAGCCCCAGGCACGTGGACTGTAGTCCTGAGAGAGGTGGTCGGGCAGGCCGGGCTGGGATTTACCATCTCACTTCGGAGCAGGGCAAACTGAGGCTCCATTTGCTCAGGAGCTCCTGTGACCTTAGGAACCCCTGACTCCCTGGCCTGCCCCTCAGCCCTTTGGCTGAGGATTAGTAGCAAAGTCCTGAATGGGGCCTGTCCCCTGTCAGATGCAGACACAGGCTGCTGCTACTGGAAGAAGGCTGCCGCCCTCATGCTGGGTGGTACCTGCAGTCCCCACCCCACTCTGCCCACCAGAATCAGCCTTGGGGCCTAACAGCCCTGCGNCTGGGGCCGTGGTCTGGGGCCTTGTCCTTGGCGTGTGGTGCAGCCCTTGACGTTATTGAAGAAGCGTGTGCTTTTGTCTGGCTCTGCCGCTCACAGTTGTAAATTCTGCGCACCTGTTGTTCCACTGAGGTGGTGGTGAGGATGGGGGAGCCGCAGGGCTGAGCCTGGACCTGGGGCGGGGGAGGGGAAAAGGGTGCCTGTCTCCCTGCTCCGAGGCCTCTCTCTATCCCTTACAGCCTTGTTCACTCGGCCTAGCAGGCTCTCCAGGGGCACCAGCCCAGAAGCTTTCATTTCTTTGCTGTTTTTTGGTTCCAGTATTTGTCAGATCTCCTAGCTACAGTGGGGACGTAGAGGACAGAGGTTCCCCTGGGAGGGGGACAGGGACAAGCCGAGACTATTCTGGGGCAACTGTGCCGGCAATTCCTGGAATTTCGAGGCCCTAGTGCTGTTTCTTGGGCAGCGCCTAGCAGTGCTGACAGGCTGTGCTGTTTATAGCCACACTGAAGGTCAGGCAAGCCTCCGGAGGGCTGCCCTGAGGCCGGCCGGGGCCTTCCTGATGAAGGAATGGGGAAGATAACAGGACCGAGGCCCACAGCTGGGGAGTGAATTCTTGGAGGTCCCCAGGCCCTGCTTCCCTCCCAGGTGCTCAGAGCTCTCTCTGACTCCGCGAGGGCCCTGAAGGGAGTGGGCATGAGGCTGGCTGGGCCCTGAGGAGCAGCCCCTCCAAGGCCTTGGGCCAGGACCCGGGACAAGGGCAACTTCATGGGCAGCCCCAGGGCTCCTCAGGCTAAAGCCGCTGTAGGACAGCAGCACGTGTGAGGAAGGCCGGGCTTTCTGAGTGATGTTGGTGAGGCCCCGCTGGGGAGCTCAGTTCCCTGGGTCTCCATCCCTCTCTGCACGATGCCCCATCATCCAGGGACTGTCCATGATTGCAAAGACCCCCCCACCCCACCATGCGAGGCCCTCACATTCCAGAACACTCCTTCTCCACCTCTTTGGAGCCGGGAAACGCCTCTACCCAGGACCCATCCCAAGAGGCACGAAGTGGACTTTACCATGCCCCAGTGTTGTCTGAAGTCCACTGAGAATGAACCCAGGACCAGCAGCACAGAAGTGTGGGAAAAGAGAAGAAGAGGGAGACTCAGAGGGCTCTGCAGGGAAGGGTGTGGTCAGCAAGAGAGGGGACCAGTGACTCCTCGTTTTAGGTACAGGGAGGTCACTTGCATGTGTGGAGTGGTGGGGGCCCATGCCAAATGGCTGGGTGTGAGAGGGATGGGAGACAGTCAGAGGCAGGACCTGCTGGTCATTCTTGGAGAAGCCTGGAGGTGAAGGAAAGGAGAGAGACATGACAGGAGCCAGTCAGAGCAGCTAAGGCAGGGAGAGCCTTTGTTTAAAAAGACTTAATTTTTTTAAAATGCTTATTTATTTTTGAGAGAGAGAGAGACAGAGTGCAAGTGGGGGAGGGGCAGAGAGACAGGGAGACAGAGTCCAAAGCGGCCTCCAGGCTCTGAGCTGTCAGCGCAAAGCCTGACATGGAGCTCAAGCCCATAAGCCTCGAGATCATGACCTGAGCCGAAGGCGGATGCTTAACCAACTGAGCCACCCAAGTGCCCCTAAAAGACTTCATTTAAAAAATATATTTATTTATTTATTTTGAGAGAGCACGCAGGCAGGGTGGGGAGCAAAGAAGGAGGGAGAGAGAGAGAATCCCAAGCAGGCCCTAGAGCCAGACACGGGGCTCATGAACCGTGAGATCATGACCTGAGCCGAAATCAAGAGTCGGACACGTAACCGATTAAGCCACTCACATGCCTCAAAAGACTTAATTTTTAAAAAATGTCATTTATTATTTTTGAGAGAGAGAGAGAGAGAGAGAGACAGAGACAGAGCACAAGCGGGGGAGGGGCAGAGAGTGAGGGAGACACGGAATCCAGGCAGGCTCCAGACTCTGAGCTGTCAGCCTAGAGTCCGACATGGGGTTCGAACTCACAAACTGGAAGATCGTGACCTGAGCTGAAGTCGGACACTTAACCGACTGAGCCACCCAGGCACCCAAAGACTTAATTTTTTAAGAGCAGTTTTAGGTTCGCAGCAAAATTTAGGGGAAGGTACAGAGTATTCCCACATACCCCCAGCCCCACACATGCATAGCACCCCTGCCCCCGTTACCAATATCCTGGCAGTGTGACACATTTACTACAAAGGATAAACCTATACTGGCACATCATTATCACCCAGAGTCCATAGCTGACCTCTGGATTCACTCTTGGTGTTGTCCATTCTATGGGTTTGGACCAGGGTATAATGACATGGATCCACCATGTAGTAGCATAGAAAATATTTTCACTGCCCTAAAGATCTGTACAAGGAGAGGCTTTTTGAGCATAGACAAGAGCAAGGGTGCAGTTGGAGAGTGGGGCCATGGGGAGACAGAAGGTTCCGGCGAGAGGATGAGGGATGGAGCAATGCCCCAGGGGAGGCCAGATGGGAAGGGAGCAGAGCATGGCATGACGGTAATTTGATCACATAATGTTAAATGCACTTCGGGTTCCATGGGAAATCTCTTGGGGTGGTCAGCCTGGGTGGGTCGGGAGGAGATGCTGGAAGTTGCACAGTCCACAGCATCTGCTACATACCCGTGCCCCACTCCCCCAGCCCCTGCCACACCTACACTGGCAGATCCAGAGGGGAAGGGAGGCAGGCGCCTGTCTGGTTTTGAGCACTGAGCATGATGGCTGGGAACGTCTGCAGAGCCCAGCTACCCTCTCTGCTGCCAGGGAGCTAGGGAAATAAAAGCCTGCGTGTATGCACCCGAGCCCTGGCCGGCGTCTTGCTTCCCCGGGACCATGGACAGAACTCCCTTCTCTTCCAGCTGATGCTCAGGCCCCTCTAGGGACAGCAGGCTGGCTCAGGACTGGTCATTTGGGGCTGGCCCCTCACACCCCACTCTCTGCCAGCCCCAGATCTTGTTTCCCTGTGGAGCCAGGGAGGCAACTGCCCAGCCTCCACCCCTCTGGCACCCTCGGGGGACAGGGGCTAGAGGCCAGCCCCTGTACCCCCTCCATTGGGAGCTTCCCTGAAACTGTCTCAGCTCTGCACCTCCTTACAGGGTAACCTATTTAAAATATTTTTATGTCTATTTATTTTTGAGACAGAGAGAGTCAGAACATGAGTGGGGGAGGGGCGGAGAGAGAGACACACACAGAATCCAAAGCAAGCTCCAGGCTCCAAGCTGTCAGCACAAAGCCCGACTCGGGGCTCGAACTCACAAGCTGTGAGATTACGACCTAAGCTGAAGTTGGGCGTTTAACCAACTGAGCCACCCAGGCGCCCCTACAGAATAACCTCTTTAAAAATGTAATCCTCACAGCAATCTTGGAAGAAGGGCATTATTTCTATCTTTACACAGAGGGCGTAAAGGCTGCCCTGTACCCTCAGGTCTGGCTCAGACCAGCATCTGTGCTCTCTGCTTTACGGCCTTCCCTCAAGGCACCCACGGTTGCAGAGGCCACAGTTGCTCCCTGGCATCAGCTAGTCCTCTCTCGGGTGCCCTAAACCACAGCCCAGCATTCTCCTGTTGAGGTGAGCCTGGGGCAATCTCGGCCCCCAAACACCTAAAGCCTGTCCTAAGGAGCTTTTGAGCCAGGAAGAGCTCCGGGAGCTCTGCCCACACCTGGGCCCTTACTTGCGAGGTGGCTGATGATTGGGGAAGATTGAAAAAGCAGAATGGGAATGAAACGGGTGTTATGAAGAGTTTTTCAAATGCTCAAAAGAGGATAGAAAGACTTCAAAGGAAAAAAAAATCCCCCAAGAGTGTAGTGGCTTTGGGTCCTTGGTGGGCAAGGATCATGGAGAGAGAGGCAGAGAGACAGACCAGAGATACACAGGGCACACCTCGCCTGGACTGCAAGCTTCTCCAGCCCTGGGCTCCGGGCAAGGGTCCCGGGGGGGCCCCACCCTTCTGCAGGGCAGGCTGCTCCTGAGAAGGGCATGGGGACATGATGGGCCTTGGGCAGAGCAGGGGGTGACTTCCTTAGGGTCCCTGTCTCCTCTCGAGGGCCCTGGGCAGAGCCAGAAGATCGCCATCTAGAAGAGAATTACAGCACCTCCACCCCCTTAGCCCCAGGGGTCATGGGCCGGACTCAGGGCAGCCACAAGCCAGGCCAGCTGAGCCCTGACAGGCAGACACAGGTGCAGGAAGAGAGGCGCCAGGGCAGGCAGGAGCCAGCCCGGCACTCCCCGTAGGAAGCTTGGCTACTGACCAGGCCCTGGGGAGGCTGAGCACTTCCCAGGGAACAAGGATCCCCTCAGTCTATACCTGAGGACGATGGGGAGCCAGGCAGGGCAGTAGGGAGGTATGGTTACCCCACGCCTGAGGGTGACAGATGTCCCGAGGGCAGCTCCAAAGGGAGGGCATTCCAGATAATCCTCTGGCTTGTCCTGGCTGATCTGGCCCCAGCAGCTCTTGGATGTCATTCTGGTGTCCTTGCTCACACTGTCATCCATGATCTTCTGGACACAGCTCCAGTCCTCTCTGGCAGGTATCCCCTCCACAGGCATGTCCCTCTGTCTCGGGGTCTGCAGAGGCCTCACCTGGGAGCTCCTTGCTGCAGAGCAATGGCCCCCTTCTCTGTAGATGGTGAGAAGCATCTGCGGGAGCCCTGGTTGGGGGGGTGTCTTGCTGTAGGGGAGCTCTGGTGTGGGGGGCAGCCCTGGTGAGGGGTGTTCTATGGTATGGGAGCCCTAGCGTGGGGTGTCCTGCTGAGGGGAGCCCTGTGGGCAGGCTGCTAGGACAGCAGAGGCTTTGTGCAGTTCACCCCGAATGGAGGCACTCTGGAACCTGCCATGTTCTCTGCAATGCTTCCAAACGAAGATGGACTGACTGATGGACAGGGGTACTGACATGTGACACAGCAACTTGAACAAATACTAAGGTAGAACCTCAGTAGTGGGTACGGGGGTGCTCACTATAGAGTGCTTCAGATGTCTACAATGAAGTGCAGGGGTAACATTGGTCTGAACATGAAGCCGGAAGGTGTACATGTACGGAAGGTGATTTTCTGCACACGGGCCCAGCTGGGCTACTTAGCTTGCCCTCAGGGGTCCCCTCTCAGCCTAGCAAGTGTTTTCTTTGGCTCTGTTGTTTCTTACCCTTTGTTCAACCCCTTAAATCAAAGGAAACCACACATTCCTGTCATCAGCAGAGGCACCCTGTGGCCATGAATTTCGGGATATGGGGGTGTGTATTTTGGGAAAGCCCAAGTGGTTCCAAGAGACCCCAGTAGGAGGCAGCAGAGCAGGCTGGACCTTGCCAACCAGCTGGCATGGCTTCCTGGCAGTCTGTGGTTGTTTCCCTACTATCCTTGCCTCGTCTCAGCAGATTTGGGGGTGAAGGGAGGCTACCCTGGGCACAGGGTGGCCAGTGTTTAAGAAAGTAGCACAGTGCCTAGGGCTGAAAGGGTGGGTCCACAGCGAGGCCTCACCCGCTCTTCCTGATACCACTAGGTTAGTACACGGGCTTCCTGGCCTGCCCTGTACCGCCCCCTGGGAATGGGCTGGAGGCTGGGGACTGCAGGTGGCCCTGGTTTGGATGAAAGTTCCTTGTGAAGGGCCCCGAGGGCAGGAGGCTTCCATCCGTGTCTGGTGTCTGGGAGCCCAGGGCCTGGCCAGAGGCCCACCCAGACCTGGCACCCAGGGTGTGGGACTTTCCCTAGGTCCTCTCTGGACTCCTTCTAGGATGGTCCCCCAGGCCGGGGCCAGAAAGTAGCTTCTGCCAGCATTAGAAGCCAGCCTTGTCCCTGGGGTGTAGACAGGAAAGTAACTGGGGTGTGCCCAGAGAAGCCAGGACAGAGAGCTGGCTGGTGGGCATGTTGTGGAAGAAAAGCCAAGGGACAACTTGGTGGGGGTGGCTCCCAGAGGCTCTGCTTTCCTATGACATCCCTGGGGATGAGGCCTTTGTAGCATTCTACATGATGCCATGGGGGGGGGGGCGCCACATGATGTCATGGGGGATCAAGTCATAAAGTCATTCTTTGTGTTATCAGTAGAGGGTAGGGCTTGCATGGTATTTCATGTGGTATCATGGGGAGAGGGTAGTTGGGGTAAGGGCAGTCTCCGTGACATTCTATGAGACAGCTTTAGAAGTGGAGCTTCATCACATTGCATCTAATGTCACTAGGGGCCAGCCATCAAGTTATGATAAGTGATATCCCCTAGACCCTCCAGAATTTGCATTTCAAGTGACATCACTGCAGGGGAGAGTACTACCAAATTCAGCGAGCTGTTACTGAGGGCCGGGCAGGCAGAATTTGTCTTTGTGCATGATGTCATTGGGAGTACGGTCTGAGCCATTGTGACATCCCACGTGATGTCTCTGGGAGTGTAGCCTTCCTAACATTGGATGGGGTATTCTTGGCATGCAGCAGCCATAGCATTCTGTGCGATCACACTGTGGGGGGTAGGGTCCCCAGACTCTAACATTCTGTGATGTCATAAGTGTGCAGGATTTGGGACTTGGGCCCCACACCTGCACCCCCACTTCTGGAAGTGTGAAGTCAACCACAGAGCACTGAACCCTGCCCCATGTCCCAGATGACCTTCCTTCCCCAGGCTGAGATGATGGCTTCCCCAGTCTCTGGCTACCTGCCACAGTAGCCCTTCCCTGGGATGCTTTTGCAAGGGTACATTTGTCCTGCCTCCTCACCTGGCAGAGTCTCTGGGGTGATGCTCAATCTTAGCTCTTACATATTCCCTCTCTCCTGGAGCCTGCAAAGTGCTCCATGGGTTTTGAAGGTGCAGATGTTACAGTAAGCTACCTGTTGTAACAAACAGCCCCCAAATCTCAATGGCTTAGAATAACAGAAGTTTATTTCTGTTTCTGCAACTTCTGATACAGTACTTCTTAATCATCTCTCCTCTCAGCAGTGACTCTAGGACTCAGGTCCCTCCCTTAGTGGCTCAGCTGTCTTCTTCTGGGTCTTCTGCATCCAGTCAGTTGACAATCAGAGAGAGTGCAGGATGGCAAGGATGGTTGGTAGAGGCAGGCCTGGAAGGGGCGCGCATTGCTTCCACCCACATTCCCGAAGCCTGAGCTAGTATCATGTTTGCATTCAGACACAGAGCACCAGGAAACGAGGTGGCTGTGGGCCAGGAAGAGGAGTCAGGCTTGGTGGGCAGCGGGTGCTGGTCATAGTTAATCAGAGAGGAAATGGCGAGCCTCTACTGCATGATCCCAGGCGACTCTTCCCCGAGGACAGGCCCACCCTCAGGCCCACCCTTGGTATGCTCACCCCACCATCTGTCATTTTCTCAGATCACACCGGGCAGCAAGGCCGCCCAATCCCAGCTTAGCCAGGGCGACCTCGTGGTGGCCATTGACGGCGTCAACACAGACACCATGACCCACCTGGAAGCCCAGAACAAGATCAAGTCTGCCAGCTACAACCTGAGTCTCACGCTGCAGAAGTAGGTGGGAGCTCTCCAGAGCAGGGGTGGAGCCTGGGGTGTGGGCATCAGGGGCTTGAGACAGAGGGGCTGTCTGACAGCAGTAGTGTGGGCCCAGCCTGTGCTACAGGACTGCACAGGAAAGCAAGGACAGCCTCTGGACCAGAAGGACAGGCCCAAGCCACCATCAAACACCTGCCACATCTGTAGCTCACTTTACAGATGAGGCTTGGGGGTGCGGTGGCCACACTGCTGTCAGTGTTTGGCCAGTCAGGCCTGAAAGCCAGGGTCTTCCCTGCCTCTTCTTCACCCCAGATGGCCTCCCAAGGACCTAACATGGGTACAGAGTGCCTGAGGACCATGACTTCTCCAACTTGGCGGGGCCCAGTACCTTCCTGGGGTCGCCCAGTTTGTGGGGTGGACAGTGGGCCTCGGGCTCTCTGGTGCTCTCCTGTCCCCAGCCCTGCCCTGGGAGGGACCCCTGGTCCTAGCAGCAGATGTCTTCACTTGGTCCCCTTTCTGGTTTCTCCAGGTCGAAGCGCCCCATCCCCATCTCCACAACAGCGCCCCCGGTCCAGTCGCCTCTGCCGGTGATCCCGCACCAGAAGGTAGGTGCTGACTGTTGGTGGCAGGCCCTGCTCTCCGCTGTGGTCCCCCTGGGTGGAGCCCCTGATCTGCCCGCCTGACCCTTGCCCAAGGAGGGCAAGATGGTAGGATGGGCCCTGCCCCACCGCTGCCCCTGCCATGGCTGGCCCTGAGGGAGGTGGGGCAGGCCTCCAGGGAGGGGCATCCAAGCCCCCATGAAATACCAAGACACCGAGTGTCGGGGCCCCGGATCTCGTGGCTGGGCTGGTGGGAAGCCAGCTTAGGAAGTGGTGTTTTCAGGAGAGGGATCGTCCTCCCCGCCAAGTGGGGACAAGTATCTGGAAGGCTTGACCCCTCATTCTCCTGAGGGTGCTGGGAGAAGGGTGGCCGGGGCATGAACGCTCGGGGCCCCCCAGTTTGAGCCAGCCACCCCAGGCGTGGAGGAGCCTGCTGCTCCTCAGAGCTTCTCCTCTGACATAGGATCTCGCCTTTTGGTTTCCACTTCCTCTCCTGACTGCACGTCCCATTAGCCCACTCAGAAGTGCTGGGAGTAGCCAAGCAGTGGGTGCAAGGTGGGCACATCTCACCACCGTGCCTGCTACCCCTTCCCAGCTCCCTCCAAGCAACTCAACCCCTTGGGACCAAGGGGCTTGGCCCAGAGTATGAGAGGCCCGCCTCACCCCTCCTGCAGGGACCCACTCCCCACCCATCCCTGCATGACCTCAGACTGACCCCTGTCTGTCCAGTGAGGCAGAGCGGATGATAGGCAGTTGGGGGAGGGGACAGGAAGAGGCTGACCCGGGGTTTGGGGCGGGTGACAGGTTGGGGAAGTGAGCAGAAGGCTGCTTGGGCAAAGTGGCAGAGGTGGACTGTTGGAACCAAATGTCAGCCCCCCGATGCCCTCCTGCACCTCTACTCTGCCCGTCTGCCGCCGGCCCCGGGGGCCCTCTCACTGGCCATGTGGGGGCATCTCAATAGGGGGTCAATGGAGCAGAGGCCGGGCTGTGTCCACCAGGCACTTCCACTCAGGGGAGTGGGGAGCAGACATAGGATGGAGGGGGTTCCCCCAATCACCGGAGATGCCCCCCCTTTTTCCTCCAGCCCTGTAAGCAGGCTGGCTTGGCCTGGCTTTCTGTGAGGGGCTTGCACTTTGCCCAAGTGGATGTTAGCCTCAGGGCCAGGGACCATATGCCTCCCTCCCTCCCCTCCATCAAACGCTTCCCTTTCAGGAGCCTGGCCTGTCCCCTTCTGGGCTCGGTGCAGCGGGCTGCAGGCTGCGGGGTGGCAGGCTGCTGGGTGCTCGCACTAACACCTCTGTTTCAGGTCCATGCGGACACACTGGGACACGCGTGGCCTCTAACTGCTCTCTTCTCTCTCCCCTGCATGGCGCTGCCCTGTGCCAGGACCCTGCTCGGGACTCGAACGGCAGCCTGGCGGCACTCAGCCCCAACCCCGAGGCGAGGGCCAGCCTGGGCACCCCGGGCACCCCGGAGCTCAGGCAGACCTTTAGCTCCTCCTTCTCCCAGACCTCCGTCTTCTCCTCACACACAGAGGCCTCTGACCCCAGCCCTCCGTGGGGCAGCCCGCGGGCCAAGGCCAGCCTGGAGGGAGCTCCGGACTCACCCAGCCCGAGAGTCCCGCAGGGCCCGAGCCAGCCAAGGCAGTATAACAACCCCATTGGCCTGTACTCGGCAGAGACCCTGAGGGAGATGGCTCAGATGTATCAGATGAGCCTCCGAGGGAAGGCCTCAGGTGCTGGACTCCCAGGAGGGTAGGTAACCGGTGCGCAGCTCTCTGCTGGTGGTCTGGGGCCACCACCGGGGTCCTCAGTGCTCACAGAGGCCTGGCCGGGCGGTTGGAGTGAGGAGCTGGCCTCAATCAGCTCATGAGGGCAGCTCGAGCTGAGAGCAATACAAGCAATAACGCTACTGGTATGTTTGCCATGAGCCAGCTGTGTCATTGCTTTGCACAGCCTGGGGTGACATGTTAGATCCTGCAGAGGGGGAAACCGAGGCTCAGAGAAGGCTAAGCTGAGATCCAGCTGTCCAGCTGCTAAGTGGCTGAGCAAGGCCTGAATGTGAGACGCTGACTCCCAAAAAACTTTCACACCAGCCCGTCCCCCAGGACAAGATGAAGCCTGCTGCCTCTAGGAACTCTGGGGCAAGCCTCAGGCTGGTCCCCCCAGGGAGTCCTGAGGCAGGAGCAGGGAAGAATTGCAGAGGAGGGAAGGCAGGTTCCTTAGGGCCGGGAGTGGTCTGGGCAGGCTGCCTGGAGGAGGGAGCACTTGAGCTGGGTGCAGAAGATTCAGCAATGGAGTGAGTGACAGGGACTTGTAGGACTGACCCTCAATAGAACAAGGCAAGGAAGCAGGACCCGGAGGAGAAAGGGGCTGCACAGGATGGTAGTCTACTCCCTACCCACTGAGCTCTAGCTAGTGGGCCCTGCAAGTGTAGACGCTAAAAGAACCTATGGTTGGGGTGGACATTCTTGAGGGGCTGAGGGGAGGGAGGCCCAAGCTGAGCACGCTCTAGCTTCTAAGCCCTTCAGGCTTATCGTAGCTCATTCTAACTTTGCGGTGCGATAGGTATAATTATCTTCTCCTGCCCTAGAGGCAGAGCAGGCCAAGGCAAGGCAATGTGGCTCAGTGGTTAGGGGGTCAGGGCTCCTCTGTACATGGACACGAGGCTGTCTATGCCTCAGGATTACTGGGAGGGTGGGAAGAGACCCCACACACGCAGAACTGAGCTCTGTTCTGGCGCACTTGCTGTGTGCTACCTGGTTCACGCGGCTGATGCCCTGAGTCAGAATCAGAACCCAGGTCCATCTGACCCACACCCATGCCCTCCCTCTGCTCTTGAAGGTACCTGTGCCCCATGAGTTCACTGCTCCCCTGCGGGTTCCCAGTTTCCCCACACCCATCAGCTCTTCCTGGGATCCTGGGTGAAGCTGGCCTTGGACATCCCACAGGCCGGGCTCCTGGATCCTGGCTTCCTTAGACCAAACTGGCAAAGCCATAAACCCCTGGGCATTTTCCAGCAAGGAGCTTGAGAAAACTCAAGAAATGGCAGAGTAGAAATGACCTCCTTCTGCCTTGGATAGGCCGGTAGCTTTTTCTGGTCTTCTCTGGGACTGCCCCCTGGCAGGGAAGTCAGCCTCTGATAGATTGAGACCTCCACAAAGCCCACCTTCAGTGACAGTAAGATCTCTCCTTATGGAGCCCTCACTCTGGACTTGGGGCCCTATAACAGTCTTGTGCTTTATGTAACACACCCTCTCAGCAACTTCAGAGCTGGGCATCGCTTTCCCCATTTTATTCGCTGGGAAATATAAGCTCAGGGTGAGTGATTTGCTGAAGGTCACACACAGCTCATGAGTGGCAGATGGGGCTGGTACCAGGTCAGCTTGACTCCTGGTGGTAGGGACCTGACGACCTGCCCGGGAAAGTCAAAGGCCAGCCCCACCCCTGCTTCTCATGGCTCCAGAGGTGCTTTTGCGTTGGTGCAGAACTTGACAAGTGTTAAATTATTACTTGAGCAGTAGGTCAATGGTTTCTCCAAGGGGAGAAGGAGTGCAGTGTTTCATCCACAGTAGAGGCTGACACCGTGGTCCTCGGGCAGTGCTGGCTGGAAGGGTGGAGTCCCTGACCTGTGCTAGCCAAGCCAGCCCTCGATGGGTTGAGGCCGCCACCTCTGCTAAATGTCTGAGTGCTCGAAAGCGACAGGGTTGGCGAATGCTAATCCTCACATCCATCCGTTGCACACCAAACCCGTGCTGAGGGCTTTACACACAGGATTCTGTATAATCCACACAGCTCGCCCATATGGGGGGCACCACCATCTCAATTTGTGACTGAGGACGCTGAGGCGGAGGCGGGTGGGAACCATGTAGAGTCACAGTGCTAAGAAGATGCAGGGTCAGGATTTGAACTCTGTCCTGCCTGGCTCCAAAAGGAGGCTCCTTCCCCTCCCCCCTGGGCAGCTTGCGATGTGATTCCTTGGCAGCTTGAATCCTCTCGGGAGGAGTGGAGAGAACAAATAGGGGTGCAAGGGCAGCTGGGCCGGGCCGGAGCATCCCTGCAGCCCCCCCCTTCTCATCCTCTGTGAGCCGGCACTGAAGGGCAGTATCCCCCAAGTCACTAAGTACAAGGGCCCCCGGGCAGGCCTTACATCTTTGACTTATTCTCCCCAACACCTGGGTGCTGGCTCCTCTCTGAGCCGTCTGCTGCAGTCCTCTCAACCTCCAAGTCTTCAGGCGGAAGCAAAGCAGGGGGCAGGAGTCAATGCCAAAGAAGGTGCTGGCTGCCAGGTGCGGGAACAGGGAAGGGCAGAGGCAGCAACCGCCTCCCCCCGCTCAGGCCAACACTGCCCTCTGCAGGGGACACTGGGCTGGACAGGGCAAGAGCTGACCCTGCAGCTGTCGGCACTGGCCAGAAATGGAGAAGGGACAGAAGACCTTTCCTAATATAGCTCAGCTGGCCGCTATTTGAGGCTAGAGGACAGAGGGAATTTTATCAGCTCTGAGACAGTGCAGGGCCTGGGGCCAGAGGCCCCCTGGCTTTGGCCTGCTTCCCCTCAGTGGTGGCCAAGGAATGACCGGGGTCAGGCAAGTTGGGGCCCAGGCTCTCACAGCCAGAGCTGAGAATGGCCAGATCTGGGATGGTGGCAGCATTTGGGGGCCACCTTCTGCACTCTTTCCCCTCTGTGACAGGGCCATTGGTGTCTTCAGGGTCTGCCCTGCAAGGGATTTGCATTTAAGGAAACCTAATGCAGGCAACGCCTGCCAGGAGGAGATGAGGCTCCAAGAGGCTCGTTCTGGACAAAAATGAGGGTGGCGTTCATCTTGTGTCCAGGCTGCCTGGGCTGGAGCCCTTCCCGCAATAAGCCTTGGACCTGTGCTTCTCCAGAGCCTCCAGAGCATTCCTCCATCCTCCCTCGGTGACTGTGCACAGGGCCTTTAGGGGCCAGGGCTGCCTGCCCCTCCTCTGGGAGGGAGAGTACATCCCGGGGGGAGTGGTGTGGGTAACCCTGCCGCACTGCCAATCCTGCTCAGGGAACAGAATTCCCAGAGCTGGCCCCCAATAAACAAGGGCAAGTCCAGAGCCACTGTCGGGCCGGGAGGCACGTCCGGCCTTGGCTCTGCCTGGAGCAGTCACAGCTGGTCCTGTCTCCCTCTCCATCTTTGTCTCTTGGGCTCTCCCACCAGGCTGTATGTGGTGGAGTCACATACACAGTACGTGAGCACCCACGAAGATGGACTAGAAAACCCTTACAAAACACAGCTTCGGGGGCTGTGAACCAACTGAGGGGGAGGCACTGCCATCAGCACCTCTGACCCAGACAGAGGCCGTGACCTTGACTCTGAGCTCTGCCCCCTCTCCTTGGCACTCTCCTCACCCAGTGCCAGTCAGGGCTGGTGCCGCCTCCACAACGGCTGGTCTGAGGATGGTCCCGGCGCTCAGGCCCCCACCCCCCCGGCTGGACCTCACTCTCATAGCCCTGTCTTCTTTGCTCTTTCTCTCCTCCCCAGGTGGTAGCCAACTCTCCAGCCAAGTTAGTATCAAAGGAAAGCATGTGCGTGCGCTTGTGTGCCTATCCTCGCATGCGACCGTGTGTCTGTTAGTCTGGACGGCGTGCGCCTGCGTCAGCATGGGTACATGCGTGTGCATGTGTGAGTGGGGGTGCATTCGCGTCCCTGAGCGAGCCTGCATGCGTGTGGAGCTGCAGGTGTGGAGTGGAGGCCTTGGGGAGGTGTGCCAGGGCTCTGTCTGATGCGCCCTTTCCATTCCCCATTTCCTGCTACAGCTGTGTAAGACCAGCAGGCCGGCTCAGGGGGGCGGTGGGTGGAGCGCGTGCCGAGCTCGTGCTGGGTTCCACGTGAACCTGAAGACATTGCTGTCCTGGAGGGACCCTGCAGAAGGGCTGCGCCTGACCTTCTTTGCCCCAGGAGGGCACTCATCTGTTAGAGGGGAAAGTCCCGCTTGGCAGAGACGGGCGGCCACACAGCTAGTTGGACTAGAGGGGGACTCAACAGCCTGAGTCCTGCTCCAAGGAAGAAACACTTGCACTGAAGCATCTGGAGGAGAGAGCCCCGGGCAACCGGGCAACCGAGAGGGTAGCCAGCAGGATGAGCCTCTTCGTGGAGGAACCTGACTCACAGTCCCCATGGGTGCGCAGTGGGGCTGCTTTTCGCCTTTGGGGCATTCTGGACTCTGCTTGGGCTGCCGCTGCCTCTCACGCGTGGCCCAGCTCCTGTCCCCTGCCCCCAGTCCTTTTTGTCTCTGCTTCCATGCTGGTGTGGTGAGAGAGCTTTCAATGCCTGGCGCCCCCTGCTGACCCTGAGATGCAGCTCCCGGGATCTGGGAAAGCCAAAATGGGCAAGGAAAACCTTCTGCAAAGGGCTTTGGAGGAGGGTGCTGAGGATTTCCCCGACCAGATCCAGCTGTCCACAGTTCAGGGGACTTGGGCAACTTACCTGGGATCAGGCCTTGGGAGGTCTCTCCAGCACCAGCCCTCACCTTGACCCCCTGTGTAACACCACCTGTTGCCCTTTTCTCCTTCCACCTCTCTTCCTCTTCTTCCTCTGCTCCCCATGCTGCCGTCCCCCAGTGCTGACTACCAGGAACGGTTCAACCCCGGTGCCTTGAAGGACTCTGCCCTGTCCACCCACAAGCCCATTGAGGTGAAGGGGCTGGGTGGCAAGGCCACCATCATCCATGCGCAGTACAACACACCCATCAGCATGTACTCCCAGGATGCCATCATGGACGCCATCGCTGGGCAAGCCCAGGCCCAGGGCAGTGACTTCAGTGGGTAAGCGCCTTCCCTCCACAGTCACTCATCGTTCACCGCCTACACCACTGGCTGGACCTCCTACTTGTGGAGGCCAAGGTACCAGCCTGCTGGGAGCCATCAGAGACTTTAGGCATCGGGACCAGTTTTCCTCCCTCGCCTTGGGCCCCTCAGGGCAAGGCCGTTGGAGGGAACCAGCCTTTGCCAGGGACCTTCCAGAACACGGTGTTCTCTCTTCAGAATCAGTCTCACAGTCAGCTTTAGAAGGGTGGAGGATTGAAGAATATGGTGGTGGCTCCAAGTGCTTTTCACAGCCTCTGCATTTTCCCGGGCTCCACGGAGGGGGGGGGGGGGGGGGGGTTGNCACATTCTGGATAAACCAGTCTTCTTACAAACTAAGCCATTCTTTGGGGGAAGTTGCTGCGTTCTTCCAAGGATGAGAGCAATGCAAATACGTGACCAGGTTTCCTGCTTGGGAGGGGCCTCTGGACCAACCATCCCAAGGGCTGTTGGCACTCAGCCCTGCTGCAGAGCCTGGGAAGCACCCAGGACTCGGCGTCCCCTCCCCCTGTTTGCTCCAGGAAAGCCCGGTCTCAGGGCAATGGGATTTAGGATGTCCTTGGTTCCTGGAATTTGCCTGTTAGCAATGGTTGAGGAACTTGAGTGTTGAACAGGGAAAGAGTTGGCTGAAAATCATTTGTGGAAAAAACTAATAGTGCAAATATTAATAGGAAAGTCTCTCTTTCTTTCTCTGTCTCTCTTAGTCTCTCTACTCCCTGTATCTGTCTTTTCCTGTGTGTGTGTTTCTCTGTCTCTTTATCTCTGCCTTCCTCTCTGTCTCTGTTTCTTTCTCTCTCTCTTTCTGCTCCCGGTCTGTCTGTCTGTCTACTCTCTCAGTCTGTCTTGGTCTCTCTCTCTCTCCTTTTCTCTCTCTCTCTGACACACACATACACACACACACACACACACACACACTGTTTTCTCTTTGAGAATATCATTGCTGTTGACTTTGAGAATTGAATGATTATCTCTTTGGGCGACGTCTTATCCCTGAGTCGGGATCTCAAGCAACTCAAGGCAAGAAATCTTAAAATGATGGTTGTACTTTTTCCCGAAGTTAGGAAAAACAGATGTTGTAAGAGGGATTCAGTGGTTTAAAAGTCCCAGATAACTCCTGTAGTGTTTAGTCTTTGCAGAACCCAACCCTTGTGGCCATGACATACATGTCACATGCAGGTTATACGGGGCAGGCTCCAGGGGCCAAAGGATGGAATGTTGTGTGGATTTCGCGCCTCTCCTCTCGGGCACACAGTGCTTCCTTTGGGCCACCAGGGGGCAGAGGTTCCTTGCCCTGAGCCTCAAACCTGCCAGGCTCAGAGCTGTAGCTCTTTCGCACAACTCTGTACAGTGTTAATTTATTTAATCCCACCGTTCAAAGCAGAAAATATGACCGTGCACATTTAGAAACACAACCATTAGCTCATATGTACCCAGGAAAACAAGGCTGCCTGACTAAGCCAAAAAGTTAACGGGGATTTCCTGTTAACATTTGTTTGCCATGTGTGCCCTTGCTGTGCTCCTAAAAGTGGTAACATCGCCAACGTCGCCAAAGGGACGTTCAGTGGAAAATGATGGCAGAACTGCTCTTCACTAACTTTATATCTTCCACACCTCGGGAAAAGACGGCTCTCGTTTGGTTTTACCGCTAGGGCACCGGTGATTTATTTTAACGTGATGCACCATTGATCTAATCTAGGCTTCTCAGAGTACCTCTCCCATCCTCCTCCCGTCCCCTCCCCTTCCCTCCCCACCCCTCCCCCTGAGTGCCTGGGAAGCAATGTGCTTTCCCCTTCCTTCTAACTTGGCCTTGCTGGGCTGGGTGCCAGTGGTAAGAGCTGCCTCTCTGTGCCATGAGGTCTCCGTTTCTGCTGTTAATGGCCATGATTCCTTCCTCACTGACAGTTTTCTTTTTGTCTCTTTCTCTTCCTCCTTTATCCGCCCCACTCCCATAACTCGTTTCTGACTCTAACCCTGCTCCCTTGCGTGCGCGCTGCCCCTCTCCATCCCCTGATGGATACACACTCACTGCTGGGCTTTCTTCTGCTTGGCAGGGCGTCGCCGCTGGCGTAAGTAGACCCCACAGTATCTGTTCCGTCGTCGTCGTCGTCATTGTCGTCGTCTGTCTGGTTGAGGGGTGGTGTGTGGGTTTGGTGGGATATGTCTAAGGACAGTGGTTCTGTCCGTGGTCTTCCTCACACCCACCTCACAGCCAAATGACATGCTTGCAGCCTATACCAGGCAAGTGCTTTCGGGCTGGGCCTCAAATACTGTCACCGTGGACACAGAAATCAAAGTAATGGCATCACACCGCCTCCCCTGCACCCAAGGCTGGAAGTGTATCCTCTGTGCTGTGCTTTGCTGGGGCTCCTTGGAGCCTTTCCTTCCTGTTTGCACTGGGACAGCATAGACCTGAATGTCTGAATGCACACTGGGCCATTATTCAGGGAAGAGGGCAATGAGGGGGCCCTGGGAGGCCATTTCCTAGGATCCTCCCGGGAGGTGGGTCTGGAGGAACCGGCGCCTGTCAGTACCGCCCATGGGAGGTGAAAGACGAGTCAGATTTGGGGGCAGCATACATGGAAGTAAGTGTCCAGAAGTGACCTTGATGTTGTGGTGGTGACCGTGGAATGTTTTTGGTGGCAAGAAGACCATACTGCGAGTGGCTCCAGAGTACCCCAGACCCAGGGTCTCAGGACTGGAGGGCCTATGCATATTCTCCCTGAGCCCTGGAGTCTCAAAAGGAACAGGAATTCCTTCATCTGCCCCCCAATGTCTGTCGCGGCAGCAACACAAGTCCCTGGTCTTCGCACACCATTGTGGGGAGTGGTGCCAACCATGTGAGTCCCAGGGGACTCACTCTTGGGAGTTTTCTTGAGCCCTTGGAGCTGTGGAAGGAACAGGAGAGCGCCTCAAGGGCATGTTCCAGAGAAGTGGCAGCAAACGCCTTCCGTCTGCTTTCTGGACCACAAAGCTGTGTAGCCATGCTCAAGGGCAGGGCCTGGCCTTGGGGCTACACCTTCCCTCTCCCGTGGCAGAATCCACGCTTCATCTTTCCCTTCTGGCAGACCAAGGAGTCCTGGTTATGTGTTCCTGCTGAACCTCTCACCCAGAAGTAGCAGATCCTGCCTCTGTTTCGGGAGCCCTTGGGTCTCCTCCTTATGCCAGAAATGGCCTCTCCCAGTAAGGACCCTCTCTCTCCTCTGCTCCAGGCTCCCCACTGCTGGACCCCAGAGGGATCTGCTGGTCTTCCCCATCTGATCCTAGGCTGCCAGTACCTGTAGTTCTCCAGGGCAGGGCAGAGCCTTTAGGGAAGTCGGGGTGGAGGACTCTGCCCATCTTGGCCACCTTTTATCACCTTCCTCCACCTCTGCTCTCAGAGCATTCTCTGAGCCAGACACTGGAGACCAACCCTGAGAGATCTGGGAAAGTAGGCCAATACTTCCATTCAGCTCCTTGCAGAGAGGCTAGAAGACATGGGCACTGGGGAGGTCCCTCTCCTAGCCAGCTGGCCCTCTGAAGGGTAGGTATAGGCAATCATAGCAGCAGGCAAAGGGGCACTAGACAGAAGAAGTTTGTGAGCTGGGCCATGTTTTGAGGTGTGGAGCGTCTGGGATGTGCAAGGCCCCAGGGGGCAGAAGTGGCCTTTCTGAGCCCACATGACTGCAGTTTGATGGAAAGGACAATGGGTTGGGAGTCAGGAAGCCTGAGTCCTGACTCAACAAAGCCTCTACACCTGGAGCTAGTCGGTCAGCCACTCTGGACCTCAGTTTCAGCATCTGTAAGAGGAGAGCGCTGGGCCACTGGGTCATAGTGTGGAGATCCAGGCTGTGCTAGCTGTGAACTTGTCCCAAGTCCACCCTGATTCCTGGGAGGATAGGTTAGACAGTCAGGACCCTCCAGCTCTTGCTGGCCAGGGTGAGTGGGGACCCTATAACCTACACTGCACTCTGATTCAGGCTAGGAGGCACTGGACCCAAGAGATTCTGCGGTCCATTCTGGCTCTGCTATAGGATTCATTCATTTAAGTTTTGAGCACCTGCTATGTGCCAGACCCTGGGAGTCTGAGGGAAGGTCGCCAGGTCCCCCTCCAAAGGCTGGGCTGCCGTGGAGCAGAGGAAGACTGATCCTCCCTTTAGCTCTTCCCCCAGGTCCCCCAGACCAGACCCAGGCCCCTCCCCCCCCACCNNNCCGCAGGCAGTGCCAGGCCACACATGCCTGAGTTGCCTTGTTTCTCACACTGCCTCTCCACCAAACCTGCCCGTTTTTGCTGAGTGGAAGGCCCCAGTCCACTTTCAGGGCAGTCATGGCATTGGTGGCTCCCTCTTGGGATCCAGAATGTGTGAGGAGGACAAGGAACTGACCCTGAAGAAACCTCTGAGTCCCCTGAATGGCCTGTCGTCACCCTGCCCCAAACTCAGGAGCGGTTCGGGGAGGTTGAAATTATTTCTAAAGACCTATTCTGCTTCCTCTTTCCTTAAAGGAGATCCCGACGGGGGTGGGGGCTGGGATGTGGGTGGCTCTTCAGGCCTGTGTGTGGAGTGAGCCCGGGGTGGGGCAGGGGCTTGCCAAGAAGGATCTGAGAGGAATCACTGCCTCGCTTTGGCCACCCTGAGCACTGAGGACCCAGGCCGAGCCCATGTCTCAGGCTTTCAGATGGCAGTGGGTAAAGGACACGGGGAGTTGAGGGAAGTAGGGGTCACCAACTGGTGCGCAGGGAATGGGGGTACAAGCAGATAAGCCGCGGGGGTGGTGTGGAAGGACAGGAGCAGGGTCCCAGCCTTGCCCTCACTCACGGCCTCTTTCTGCCTTGCAGGAGCCTTCCTATTAAAGACCTTGCAGTGGACAGCGCCTCTCCCGTGTACCAGGCGGTGATTAAGAACCAGAACAAGCCGGAAGACGAGGCTGACGAGTGGGCCCGCCGCTCCTCCAACCTGCAGTCTCGCTCCTTCCGCATCCTGGCCCAGATGACAGGGACGGAATACAGTAAGTGAGGCCGGGGGTGGGGCACGAGAGACGCTGAGGGGCCAGGAGGGCCCTGTCCCACAGTCCTAAGGCCCACAGAAGCCAGGGAGCCAAGCCCCCACCCCACCCCCACCCTTCCGGCCCTTGAAGATAAGTTGGTTTCCACAGAGAGCTAGCGGTGTGCTGAGCCCCTCTGGGCACTCGGGAAGGTTGCTGAATGACATTGGCCTTCTGTCCAGCTCCCTGACTCCAACATTAGACCACACACATGCAGGGGGCTTGTGGCCAAAATGATGGCCCGGAGCTGGGATAAGAGGAACTTACAGGTCTGTCCCTCAACTGTACCTTGTCCTCTGTGTCCCCCTTCACCCCCTGGCCTCTGCCCAGCACACAGCCTTTCCCTGCCACCATTTACAGGCTGGGGGCAGTAATTGTTCCGTCATTGGTGGGGATTCAACGTCCACAGCCCTGGGGGGTTTCTTCCTATAT
Source organism: Crocuta crocuta (assembly GCF_008692635.1). Classification (NCBI taxonomy): domain Eukaryota; kingdom Metazoa; phylum Chordata; class Mammalia; order Carnivora; family Hyaenidae; genus Crocuta; species Crocuta crocuta. Next base: position 7,809,336 of record NW_027533256.1, read on the forward strand.
TTCCTGTGATTCCTCCTGATCAGCAATTTTCTACCCACAGTGCAAGATCCTGATGAAGAAGCTTTGCGAAGGTCAAGGTAAGTGCCTGGACTCAGGCTCTGTGGCCTTGTCCCTCCTAACCCAATCCCTCCCCAGGCAGCCCCCGTGTCACGTGAATAATGGAAGGAACCTCTCAAGTTCATGTATTTGGAAGCTCCTGGCCCCTAAAGGGCCCCAGCAGATGCTGGCTTGGGGCCTTCGTCCCAGGTCACTGAGGTAGGTGCCTGGAGCTGTCTCTATCCCCTGGGCCCAGGCTGCAGGAGTAAGGATTCTGGGCTCTCCTGGCTCTGTCCCTGGGCAGGGGCAGGACTGCTTTGGCCTTTGCTGGGCTGTTGAGAATGAGGGCATCTCTCCCTGTGAGGGCACCGGGCCGGCTGCCTTGCCTGCCCCACTCATCTCAGAGCCTGTCCCCTGTGAGTCTGGAGGCTAGGCACTGGGAAGCAGGCTCAGGGAGGGCTGTGCTGGGCATGGGCATCTGACCTCGGGATTCACCTGTCCAGACCTACGCTGACGTATTAGTTCCATAAATTGCTCAAAGCACAATAGCTCTGCTAGGAAGTTCAAGCCTGGGTGTGGGAAGAGGCTTGTGCAAGGCTAAGTGTCTCAGGGCCTGGTCTCCCCAACAGCGGCAGGCCTGGGGCCACAGCCGCTAACCTACCACCTGCATCTTGCCAGGTGCTCATGGGCCTGGGCATGAAGGGGGGCATGCTGCCCTGGAACTCACTGGAACCTGCTAGGGCCTTCCATGGTGAGGCATGGAGCCCCCGAGGATTGTGTTTCCACTTCCGGTGGCAAATGTTGTGCATGCTTTTTTTGGGGAGAGTCTGGCTTGAGCCAGCGTGTCCTTTGGCGACCTCTCTGTACGTGCCTGGGGCTCAGAGGTGCTCTTTTACCTGGGGCCAAGCTTTCTACACTTGCTAACCAGCGTGTCGTGATCCCAGGATCGCGTGGAGAGTGGAGCTCTGGGGTCAGCTCAGAATTGATGTGGATTTTATTTTTGAGCCTCCATTTTTGCCAATCTAAGCTGCTCCCACTCTTTGGCTGGGGCACCCCAGCCTGAAGTGTGGTCCCCCAGGCCTGCTAATGATGGCATGCAGTTCCAGGAACGGTTCTTAACCCTCCAGTGCCTGCAATGTGTGTACACAGAGCCTGAACTGAGATGACGTGTGATTTAGCTCAAAAGTTAGCATCTTGCTATTTTAAGGGTGACTGAGCCGCCAGCGGTCCTGCTCCCGTGCTCAGTGACTCCCTGCGCGCTGATTTTGTTTTTTCCACCTTCCTCCTTGAAGCCACCCACATAGACGTTGCAGGGAGCAATGCAGCTCCAGGTGCTGCGGGGGCTTCTGTAGGGATCTGGAAAGAGGGCCCTACAAGAGGCTCCATCCTGCTTCCTCCCTCAATTATGGGCCCCCACCCTCAGAAAGCGGCTCCCCCCACCTCCCACAGGCACTGCCTTGCTGTCAGCTCTCTGCCCTAGGATCTCTGGCCCTGCGGTGAAGGCTCTGGGCCACCCAATTGCCCAGGGCTGGAGAGGCATACGCCTTCTGCTCCTTTCCCTTTCCCTGACTGTAATTTCTGGAAAGTTGTCCTCAAAGCCTTCCCCCAAATGTCTATTCTCCCCACAGTCATAGGAGGTGGGTGGGCATTTTCATTTCACTGAATTCCAAGCAGCCTGAGGACCTGAGAGTGAGGCTTGTAGTGGGCACTGTGATCCATTTCTGTTTGTGATTAAAATCCGATGCAGTGACCATGGCCACTGGTCCCAGTGAGGGCCCCGGGGCTGCCCAAGTGACCCACTGAGAAGAAGGGATCATGCTTGTCCCCACCCAGGTCCCAGCTGGGCAGGGATCTTGCTCCCCAGGGGGCTGAGCCCCAATCCCACCCTTCCCACGGTCCCAAGTCAGAAGCTGCTCTCCCAGACCCTACTGGCCTATCTTGGTGGCTCAGGGCAGCAGCCTCTTCTTTCTCCCAATTTAGCAGCACTGACAGGAAGGAATCTTAGGGTGTTTCAGGAAGGGTGCCTCCCGAGGGTGGGCTTCACTGCACACCATTTGCACGTAGCTGACTCCCATAGAACTTAAGTCTGCCAACCCTGGGGCCTGGCAGCCTGTCCAAGGTGACAGATAGCTTCTATAGGCTTGTCCGTGTGCAAGGGTGCTTTCTTCTTCCTGTCGCCATGTGGCAGGGAGACAGGCCGGAATGCCACGGTGTCAGGCTGCAGCACGGGTGGCCTCAAACGAGGGCAGGTGGCGGTCTGCGTGTCAGAGGACCCTGCAAACTCTCCCTTCGCCTGTCTCTGCTCCACCTCCCAGGCCTGCTGCCCACCCCCGAACCCTCTAGAGTCCCAGAGCAGTTCAGAGCCCTGCCCTCTTCTTGAGGTCCTGGCTCCTGACACTCAGGGTGTCTTGGGTGCCTGGTAGCTGGTAGCTTCCCTCTGAAGTTCCAGTGCCCACGTGCTGGCCAACCCAAGGCAGAGCCTAATCTCCAGGGACCCTATCCTCACAGGAGAGGCAGGCCGGGTCCCTAAATAGCCCAGGCATCTGCTGTGGACTTGGCTCCCCTCCCGGGAAAGACCCCAGCACCTCAGCACACTCTTTAGGCAGGCTTAGACAGTAGCCTCCTGCCAGCTCTCGCATGGGTGCAGGTAACAGCCTGGCTCCTGGCCTCCATCTAAAGTAGCACTAACCGTGCCTCCATCCCAAAGGCTCCCAAAGCTGAGCCTCTAATCTCAGAGAGGTCATGAAGCTTCCCTCTGACCTGGGGAAGGCACTCCAGGGGTCAGATGGCTCAGAAGGTCGGGTCCACGTCGGGCAGCCCTGACGAGGGTGGGCGTGGGGGCAAGCTTCGCTCTGTCCTTGGCAGGGCTTGAAACTTCAAAGCATGGGGCTCCCGCTGCTTGCATATCACCATCCCAGGGGACCCTGGTGTGTAACCCAGACGTCCCCCGGCCCCCACCTTGTAGCTCCACTGTCTATAAGTGCAGTTTCTGTATTTACCCGACGCTCACCTATGTAAAGAACTCTGCGCCTCTCTGAGACCCCAGATGTCAAGGAACAGAGTTGATTTGAGAGACAAGTTCACGGGAGAGTTGAAGGCGAGGGTTGGAGATAACAAGCGTTTTTGGATTTTTCATTCTGGGCGTTCTACCTAGCAAGTTTGAAAACCACACCTGGAGAAACCAGGACTCTGCCCCCGCCCCCGCCTTGGGTGTCCCTGAGAAGCCCTCGTGGGGTGTCCCAGGACTTCTCATCCGTTCTCTTCTGCCGGCTCCCCTCTCGCCCTGCCCCATCTCTTCCGCCCTCTCCCGGCTCCTCTCTTTGGCAGGTTGTGAATTTACTAACAGCTGCAAGCGAAGCAGGCTCACTGGAGTCTCTGACTCTCAGGGACTGTCACTGAGCACTGATGACAAAGGCTGTGGGCCTGACTGGACAAAGGGTCACACCTGTGTCCTGGGTGGTCTCTATGGGGTGATGGATTGTTGCCATGCATAGTGCTACCAGCAGGGCCGCTGCTTCTTCCTTCCGTCTCTCCCCAGCCTCAGAGAGGCAGGCAGCAGGAGATGCCGGGCAGGCAGATCATAGTTCTGCGGCCGAGTTTCTGTGCGGTGTGAGGCCATTCGCGTGGTGTCTCTGGGCCTTGGTTTCTTCTTTGGTATCAGTAAAGTTTGGTCCCAAACAGTGGTTTTCAACTATGTTGGCAGTGGGTCCATTTTGTCTAACAGCATCCTATACAGAGACACAATATCAGGACTCGAGGCGTTTCGAGGGGGGTCTGCCACGTAATGTAGATGGGGGAAGGGGGCAAGGTATATATGGGAGGGTGCAGGGCTACTGGGGAAATGTAAGACCAGCATTGCCCCATCTCTGGTTTTTAGAGACCTAACGCCGATCTTCCTGGCTTTCATTTGCTGGCAATTCACTTCTCAAGCTACTTATTTTTAGATAATTGCAGATTGGCATGCAGTTGTGAGAAATAATACAGAGAGATCCTACATTTCTTTTATCCCCAAACAGTAACATCTGGCAAAACTATAGTAAAATATCCCAACCAGGCTGTTGACACTGGTATAGCCAAACACAGAATACTTCCATCACCCCAAAGATCTCCCCCTGTTGCCCATTTATAGCCACACCCACCTCCCTACCGTGGGCACCCTCTCCTCAACCTGTGGCGACCACTAATCTGTTATCTGTTCTCCATTTCTATAGTGTATCATTTCAAGAATGTTCTGTATATGGAGTCGTATAGCCTGTGACCTTGTGGGACTGGCTTTTTCCAGGCAGGCCAATTCCCTGGGGATTCATCCAAGTTGTCACGGGTACCATGGGTCATTCATTTGAACCATTCACGGTTCCTCCCATGGTCTGGATGTAGCAATTAATTTTTAAGAGGAGTTTTAAACACTGTCTGAGTTAAACACTGCGTTGGTGGCTAGATGTGGCCCCCGGGCCACCAGTGTGCACCTCTGGTCTGGAGGATGCTAGCGGCCCCTCCAGCCTGGGAGATGTAGGATTCTGGCTGGCATCTGTGGCACTGGCCTGTCCCAGGCACGCCCTCTCCTCCATTTCTATGTCTCCGGCTGCTCCTTGTCCATTTTGTCCTATGCCCTCGGCTTAGCAGACTGTGGGTTGAGTCCCAGAGGCCCTATTGGTGGGAAGTGGTGGCAGGTCCTGGTCCCTATACGTGTACCAGTGGTCTCGTGAGTATGTGTGTGCACATTCGTGCCTGCCTGGCTGTGCTCAGGCCTGGGCAGATGGGGGCAGTGGGTGGAATCTGAAGGCTTCTCTCTGGGGACGGAGAAGGCTTGGCAAAGGCCAGGGAAGCATAGGGAGGTGACAGGTCTGCTCACCGAACCTCAGCATGGGAACAGGCGTTCCTCTTTCTTGATGCCCAGCTTGGGGACAGAGACCGTGCTAGGCCCACCTGCCTATTTGGTTCAGACCCAAGAGCCCACAGCCAAAGCAGCCCTGCCCAGCCCTAACCACATGGGCCAGGGAGAACCCAGTAACCCCCTCCCCCCA
>NW_027533256.1:7814430-7826546 GCF_008692635.1 Crocuta crocuta
CATAACCCCCCCCCCCCAACCTGGCCTTTGCCCAGCCTGCCCTCAGGCCCACTAGCCAGGCCCCTTCTCTATGGCTTCCTACGCACTCAGCTCTGGGACTTCAGTCCCTCAGTCCTGGTCTTCAGGACTCTGGTCTTGCCCCAAACCAGTCCTGACTATCTGGAAAGTACTCCATGGGTGGCAAAGCCTCTCCAAACCAAACTCCTACCTGCCCCATGCCCCCTGCCCGAGCTGTCAGACAGGGGAATGGGACACATCCCCTAACCCCTTTCTTTCCTCCTCTCTTCTCTCTGTCTCTCTGTCTCTGTCTCTGTCTCTCTCTCTCCGTGCCACAGGGAAAGGTTTGAAACGGAACGTAACAGCCCACGTTTTGCCAAATTGCGCAACTGGCACCATGGCCTTTCCGCCCAAATCCTTAATGTTAAAAGCTAAAAGGCTATGTGGAACCCCCCCACTCCTCTCAGGCTGGACCCCCACCCTCCACCCCCCACACAGATCTGGCATGTGAGCTCCACGGTGATGCTTGAGAATGTAGAGGGGTGCTGGGGTGCACCTTTGACAGCCAACTGTGGCAGTTCTGCTCTCTGCTCCCCCAGAGCTGACGGCCGAGGCCCAGCCCCACACAGCACTGCACCCACTCCTGCCCACCCCCCCAAGTGCAACCCTTACCACCCCCCATGTGGCCCCCGCCTCTGCTCCCCTGCCCAGGGCCTTAGCCGTAGATCAGAGAGGACGTGGCAGGGTTTGCTGGCATCACACCCCAGAACCAAGGGAAACAGAACATGGTTGATTTCTCACTCCCCTCAGCTGCTAGGAGAGGCAGCCTAGCCTAGTGCTGTCCTGAAACAAGCCACCTATAGATCAGGGTCCCGGGAAGAGGCTGACCCCCGGCCCCACTGGCTCCCTCGCTGCCCTCTGGAACCCGGGCAGTCCGGAACAGGGCTCTCTGCAGAGGAAGTGGAAGGCCCAGGGTAGATGAGGCAGAGGCCCCTCCTGGCTGTGGTGAGATTGGGCGTGTGCTCTCCTCTCTGTGCTGTGTGCGCTGGCTCCCTAGTTCTCTCTCCTGTACATACAAGCATGCTTGTTCTGAAATAAAGAGGATTTCAAATGAACCAAACCAGCCCCCGTCATGCTGTGCCTGCGTGCATACCACTTGAGAGGGGCATTCCGAGACGGGGAGACGACAGGCACCACCAGGAAAGGGGCAGGGGCAGTGCCCGCTGGGGCTGGGACCCGGCGCAGCTCTGCCTGCTGTGGATCTCCTGACTCAAGGGTCCCACCCGGGCTGTGGAGCTCAGGTGGGCCGGATGGTGGGTGGGAGTCTGTGCTACAGCCCGGTGGACAGCTGTGGCCTCCCACAGGGCAGTGGGCGTGGGACGAGCGGTTCTGGAAAGCCCCCTACCTCCCCCCGCACACACCCAGCCACAACCAGCAGGCTGCGCCACCCCTCCCTACTGATCAGAAATCACCCCCATCCCCACCATCGTGCCGCAAGCCCCTCTCCCAGGAAGGCGCTGTCATGCTCAGCCCTAGTCCAGGAAGCGAGCGCAGGAGCTCACCTGGACTAAAGAGCAGTTCACAAGAGAACTGCTGGGGGTCATCAGTGGGCCAAGGCCATGACCGAGACGAGAGGAGGCAGAAGATGTGCTTGCCAGAGGCTTGTTCAGGTGGCAGGTGGGTGTGGAAGACCTCCAGCTTGGTCTTGCTCCCAGCCCCAGCCACTGGTGGCCTTGTCCTAGTCCTGAGCATTTAGGAAGGGCCAAGCTGACAGGCTCATGTCCTCCCCACCCACCTGTCTACCCATCAGCCTATCCCCTAATTAGGGGAACCACAGGCTGAAAGTGTCAGAAGGCAGATACCAAGGTCTATCCCTCAGGATTCCTGAGCCATCCGCATAGCTGGACTGGGCCAGCCCTGCTCCGTCTCCCACCGCCTGGGCACAGGCTTTCTTTTTGGCTTCTAGGGACTTGGCAATCCCATCTGAAAGGGATGGCCAGGGAGAGAGCTCTATCCTGTCCACCACACTGAGATGCTCCCCCAAATCCCCCACCAGCCTGTTCTACTTTGGCCTCCCATTTCTTCCTGCCTCTGGCAGTCTGAGTCCAGGGCCAATGTCAGGACCAGGCAGGGCAGGCTGGCTGGGGCATCAACAGGGGAGGGTTGCTGTGGACTTCTGCTTACATCTAGGCATCCTGGAGCACACCATATTGAGCTGACCTTTTATTAAGGACTTCCAAGGCCCAAGGGTAGGTTGTGGGGCCAAGAGCTGCTAGATAGGGAAGTCCCAGGCAGTGGGTATCCTGAGGCTGGTGGAGGACCTGGGTCAACCAGTCAGAGCTGGTGGCTTCACAGACTCCTGTCTTCAGCCCCAGCCCATTGGAGTCCTCTTGAAGCCCTGGAAGGCCCTCATTTGCTTTCCAGCCTGTCTGGTGTCTTCCCAATGACACGAGTGCATTGTGTGGCCCCAGGCCAGTGGTCTACATAAAGCCCTCTAGAATAAACAGAGAGATTTCCTCATCTGGCATTAGTCAAGGCACCATGCCTGACTGCTGTGGGTGCCAAAGGAATCAGAAAGGACCAATGTGGACAGTGGCTGATCACAATGCAAAGTTGGTCCTGTGAAGTCCAGAGACAGGGAGCACTCCCCGCCCACTGCCCCCCGCCCACTGCCCCCCACTTACTGCCCCAGCAAGTGAGGGTCAGAGAAAGCTTCCCGGGAGAAGGCATTTGAGTGTTTGATCTTCATGAGCCATTAGGATTAGGGCAAGTGGAGGTAGGGAAGGCTGAACAGGTGCTCTAAGCAGAGAGAAAGGGTGCTGAGGAGAAGAAGGGGTGGCCCAGAACCCCAAGTTAATCATTTTGGCTGGAATGGAGGGAATGCAGAGGATGTTATGGTTTGTGGTGCAGAGCTGGGATGGCAGCCTTAGGGACATTGTATTCTGAAGGCAGTGTGGAACTAGTGAAGGTTGTAGGGCACCATTCACACTACAGCCTGTAGGGATCGCCGTACACTGTTCTTGAAGGGTGTCATTGGCATAGACTACAATGACAACGGGGCCCCTGGAATTGTGCGGTGCAACAGCCTCACTGCAGAGTGATATGAGCAGTGCTATTCCCTGAGCAATAGCCATCCGGTTGCAAGATGGAATGCCAGCTGGGTAGGTGGCAGCATGAGTAAATTCAAGGCCAGCCCCCTGACTGGTGTTCTGCCATCATCCAATCAACAGAGACGTTCACATCCCATTTTCTTGACTAATGCAAACAGCATCATCACCTGAATAATGGCAACCACCCCCCAGCATGATCAATCATACCTCCACCATCACCCACAGCTCCAACCGGAGCTCATGACCGCAAAACCCAAGAACTGGCACATCACCAATACCATCCTCATCCTTTCCGTACATATTGTCACCATCAGTAAGAGCATCAACCAAGCCCTGCCATTTCCTCCATGAAGAGCCATCACAACAGAGCAAAGGTACAGGGTTGGCACAGTCTCCTTGATGCCAACCAGGTTGAGGGAAGAGTGGGCTGAAGGGGGATCCGTAGCCAGGCTATTTTTGTCCCTCTGGCCATACCCTTCCCATGCAGCTGTGAGCATTTTAGTATAGGTGGTTCGGTTTGGTTTTTGCTTCAATATTTAACATGGATTATGGCTGAGTCAGGAAGCAGCTGTTGAATCATAGACCAGGTGGCAGTGATCTCATGGGCACTCTCTTCAGGACTGCATCCAGGGCCAAGAAAGTTCCCTACTCTCCTTGGGGTTTCTGGGGGCCTGTGGAACTTCGGGCCAGAATGGACCTGGACAAGAACCCAAGATCCTGCAGGATGCCCTCAGTGCCGCTCCTATTTCCCCTAGGCCCTGGCTGCTTGGTGTCTGCCAACAGCGGCCGTAAATAGGATGCTAGACCATGAATTTTCCTAGGACCCACATCCAGCTCCCCCCACCTCCCACCGAATCTAGTGTTCCTTTGGAGTTATACCCAGGGAAGAGCAGCAGGTAAGCTGGTCTGACACAGAATTGGAGCAAAAGGCACAGGCAAAGCCAACTTCCTGCAGAGTATTGTCTCTAGTCCAGATATTTTCATCACTCTTGTCCCGAGTGGTATCTTCAGTTCCCAGAAGCCACTAGAAGCATGCAACAGGGTCAGGGAGAACCAAAAAAGGAGACAGGGTGTTTTATGTCGGCCTGAGCCTCCCTAGGCCATACCTGCCCCTGCCATGAGGAGGGTCTGAGGAGCCAGCTTGGCGCCATGGCCCAGCACTTTGCTGAGGCTGCTGCTTCACAGGCATGGCTTCCGGAAGCCAGCTTCTTTCATGGAGGGTGGGTGAGCGGTCTCATGGCATTGCTGCAGGCCTGAGAGCTGGGCTCCCTGAGGCTTCCTGTCGGAACCACCGAGCTGGCAAAGGGCTGGACAAGACATGGCCAGTGCTCTGTCTACCCTGAATGCTTCCCACACAGTCAATGGAGAAGAAGGACACTCCCTTTCATAAGACAGTCAACCTAAAACCTCACAGTGTCTCTGGTTCTCTTCTTCCCCAACCCTCTCACGCTGTTTCATGCCCTTCTCTACCGCGCACCTCACTGGATGGAAGAGAGAACTTCAGCAATGCTTTGGTAAAGAGCTCACGGCCCACTTGCATGGCTCCCTGGGACAGACCTCTGCAGCACCTTGCTACTCAAAGTGTGGTCTGTGGACTACGAGCAGCAGCAACCCCTGGGAACTTGTTAGACATGTAGATTCTCAGCCTGCCCCAGACTCACTGAACCAGAAGCTGCAGTTTAACAAGATTCCCAGGTGATTTGTCTTCATATTAAAGACTGAGAAGCCTTGTAATGATTAGGGCTCATGCCCGTCTCTGCCTCTTGGCAGCTGTATGATGTTTAGCAGAGGTTCAGATTCAACCTCTCTGGATCTTAGATTCTTCATCTGTAAAATGAGGATCATGATACGAATCGCTCAGGGAGGTTGAAAGGATCAAATGGAGTGAAGCTTGTCCAGTTGTTTGGCACAAGTTCTGGCATATGGTAAACACTCGCAGAGGGAAATTAGTATTTGAATTCTTTTCAAATAAGAGCGTGTTTTGTTGGGGTAAGATTCTTCTTGACTAATCGCAAGGAGAAGTGTCTTTCTTCCTCCATGGGGGGCCACTTGAAGTACCGGGTAAGCCTTCAAATCCCAAGGCACCTCACTCATCCTTCTGTCACTGCCAATAAGTTCCAGGAGGTTGAGTGATTGAATTCTCTCAGTCTCCGTTCCCTCGTCTATTAAGCAGAATTGATAACCAGAGGGTTGTTGTGAGGAATTAAAGACATATACCTGGCATGCAGTGTAAGTTCAGTAAATAAATTACAGAGCACGGGCAAGGTCATTTCCACTTGCAGGCGCTGCATATCCTGCCGCTGTTGTAGCAAGTACAAATCTTAGTCCAAAGACCCCAATGAGCAAAGAATGTGCATTTCTTTGCTTTCCTATAATTTAATTTTTAGTCTCTGCCCTGCCTTTCAGATGGCAGAAATCTAATCCCATCACTCCAGGCTTTGATGCTCTTCCTTCGCCTGGAATGGTTTTGGAGATGCAGTGCTTACAGGATGCCAAGGTGGAGGGGGTGCTGGACATGTGGGCACTCAGTCCTTGGTCATGGTCTGCCTGTGCTGACATCTGCTGGGATATTCCCAACCTATGGGGATATGCTGGTCTACACTGGAAGAGCTATGACCTCTCTTGTTCCCAGTTACAGGGCTTCTCAAATGTGCAGGTGCTCAGGACCATGTCCATGTCACTCTGGGGTGTGGGAAACCCTCGATGATGGCTTGGGGGGTCTTTGGCCTGTCTTGGGTCTGTCTGCTCCTTCACCATGGGCATGAGGGACCTTGGGATCCTGCTACTTCCCCAGGATTTATCCAGAACAGGGGCACAGCTACCTCTATCCTTGAATCCTTCATGCCACATTGCTTCCTTTCTGGTTCAGATGACCTTGGTCTCCCTGGCAGGTAGATTTCATCCCTCTTCCAAATGCTTTCAGTGTCCTGGGTCCTCCAGAGCCTAAGCCCTTGATGTGCAAATATCTTACCTCTGTTTTGTGCCTTGTATCATTCCTTCTCAAATGCAATGCATGCCTCTGACTAAATGGGGAAGGGCAAAAGAAAAAGCAAAACAGGATGGGGGAGGAAACTTGGTTGGTACTTCAATCTACTTTTCCACCGCACTGTGTTTTTATGATATACACAGAGACAGAAAACTTAGGAAGTACACAAAAATAGTGGTGTGTGTGGAAACTCACCGGGCTTGAGCATATTTTCGGTGTTCTTGTGGCCCTCCAAGTGCTCTGAGCCCTTCCCTCTTGGGGTCCTGGCTGGCTCTTCCCCTGAGCTTGGAAACACGCCTACTGGAAGATCGTGCTCGGTTTGCAGTATAGATGGTGATTTCCACGCAGCCTGCCTCTGCTGCAGCCAACAGCCCCATGCAGAAGACCTCCTTGACCTGTTGTCTTTTCCGGTCCCGCCTCATCAGCACCCCTATTGAGCATGCTCCAGTGTGCACCAGCCAGGCTGCCACCCCGCTGCTGCCCGCTTCTGCCCAGCTGCCTGCTGCTGCCCCTCCCAGTGCGGCCTCGCCACCCTTGACCACAGCCACTGCCCATGCTGCCACCGCCTCTGCTGTAGCCCCTGCCTCGAGCCCTGCGGACAGTCCAAGGTAACGGGCCCACAGGTGCCGACCCTGACCTCAGGGAAGGTAGGCAGGAAAGGCCTCAACCTGGGTCCACCTGTCGGCAACTGTATCCAGCCCTCAGAAAGGCCCATGCAAGGTGGTTAGGACCCCGGGGGTCCTTGGGAAGCCAAACCTAGCACTGCCTGGTGTTAAGAGTGAAGGGGAGACTGGGGGTCACCGCAGGGGAGCACACTGTGTATAGTGTAGCACAGAGACTGGAATATGCTGCCTGGCCCCCTAGTACCCACCCCTTCTCTCTCTCTCTCTCTCTCTCTCTCTCTCTCGTACACACACACACAGACACACACACACACACACACACACACACACACACACACATGCTGTTAGATAACAAAGAGAGACTTTGTGCTAAGTCAGTGTTCCTGGAACTAGAATCAGGGGGAGAATGAAAATTGTCCTTGTGGTCTGGGGAAGTCAAGGGAGGCCCTCTGGAGGAGGGAGCAGATGCAGCATTGACCTTGGTAGGTAAGGTGGATCAGATTTGGGCAGATATTTAGCGACTAGCTTGTCCTCTTTACCCTCTCGGCTCTTGATGGAGAGCACACTAACTCCAGAGGTACCTGATGTCCTGGGATGTACATCTCTGCTCCACCCCTTACTGTCTGTAATCTACAGAAAGTGACTTAATTTCTCTGCAGATCAGTTTCTCATCTGCTGAGATGTTTAATGCAACATCTATTTTTTTAGGATTGGGACAGAAAACGTGTACATATCACCTAGCACATAAAATGCTCTCGAGTATTATGAGTTACTGCATTTCAACCTGACCTTCCGGATACCCGCAAAGGCAGGGCTGGGGATGGCAAGAGGGGAGAGGGGGTGTTGCAGTTTGCAGAGGATGCAGGTGTAGGGAGGTGCAGGGGGCATGCTGTAATGACCGGATGGGCCTAGCTCTTTCTGGGCTGCATGGAGCTGTCAGGTTGGTGTTTGAGGTCACAGCCAGCTTTCCCAGTTTCTCATGCTCCCTTCCCAGGGTTTTGCTGGAGAGGACACACTTCTCTGGATCAGGGTTCATAAGCCCCTGGCGCAGCCTGAGGCAGGATAAAGGGTGGGCAGAGTGGCCCGCAGACCTGTGTGCTGCACCCCTGCCCCCAGGCTTCACAAGGACCTAGGTGGTGCCAAGCCCAGCCTTTGCCCAGCCCAGCTCAAGCCTCAAGGGTGAGCCCCATCTGGGCCTCCGGGGGTTGTTTTATTCCAGCTTCCTGGGGTCACTTAGCAAGTTGCTTCCCCTCTGCACACCAGAATCTCTTCAGCTAAGGGCACCAAGAAGAAACTTCGAAGAGGGTAAGAAATGTCTCTGTTGTTAAGTGAGAAGATGCCTTGCCAATTGGATGGAGGAGCTCTAGATGCTGGGGCCCTGCTCACGGACAAGCTCCAAAACTATGCTTCAGGCCCCATGTCCTCAGTGGCCCAGAGCCCTCAGGCCTCCCTCAACAAGGCAAACTTCTCCTTCTTGGCCTTGCAAAGGGAGATGAGGCCTGGGTGGAGGTTGGATTAGATACCTGGAGGGCTCCCAGCATCAGGCCAGAGCAGAAGGAGCTAGGGGACCACACCAGCTACCTCCCTGTCTACCCAAGGGTGGGATGGAGCTAGAGGGAGCCAGTGGGAGGCAAATGGACACCTTAGCCTTTCTTGGCCTCAAAATCCTTACTGGATGTCATAAGCCTCTGCTTCCTCCCCTAACACCAATCTTGGACAAAGGACCTGTAGCTCCTGAGTTGCTGGGAAAGCTTCCCCCACTGGTGGGAGAGTCTGGCTAAGCCCCTCTGACCCTCAGCCTTTTCCCACCGCTGTGGAAGCTGGGCACCCCTTCGACATTGTCTCTTCCTCCTCCACTGAGGCCCCTATTCCACTGTGGTTTATCAGAGAAGCAGGCAGGTCCAGGGAGGGGAGACAATGGCTTCACCCAACCAGAAACATAACTTGGTCCGGTAAGTCTGCACACCCCCCAGGTCTGGGACACTGGCTGTCTGAGGCTCATTCTACCTCCATACTGTCTGGGCAGCACTACACACCCTTCTGAATCCACTCAGGAGCTTGTCCATGGGTCCCTAGCTCAGGACCACCCCTCCCAGAGCTCTGGAGAAGTTACTTCCTTATCCTGTGACTCTGCCCAGCACTTGGGCCCATGGAGAACAGTTGGAAGGAAGGCTGCAAGCCCTGGACTGGGGGAGGAGGGTATATATCAGGGGCTCACTTCCGTGGCATCCCCATCAATGACCCACTTGCCCTGGGTGTGGACATGTGGTCCTGAACGGGATCCGAAAGACGCAGGGAGAGACCAAGGGTGTATTCAACAAAGTGTTCTTTAGCTTTAAATGAAAAAAAAAAAAAGGGGGGGGGCCCTGTTCACTGACAAATGACATTGGGAAACCCTGAATAAGACAAAGTTGAACATGCTGCTTAACTCCAGTTCTTGGAGCCTTTAGCTCTCCAAGGGGAGAGGCCAAGTACGGCATTTCCTGAGGGCAACGAACTGGGGCACTTTCCCCCCATTGCTTTGGTCCCGTGGTCCCCGGGTCACAAGTGGGAAAAGGCTTGAAGGCAGCTACCTGAGTGGGAAGAGGGCAACAGGAATGCTGTGCAGAGAAGCTCCTGTGTGTGTGTGTGTGTGTGTGTGTGTGTGTGTGTGTGTGTATTGGGGGACTGGTCTCCTGGCTTCCCATGTGACCTCCCTGGATCACTCTTACCCAGAAACCTGGGACTTGGCGGCTCCCTCCAACAACAGCAGAAAAGGGAATAGGGAGGAGGCCAGTGGTCTGAGGCTGTGACATGCCCCAGGAGGTCAGAAGGTGGAGGGACCTCCTCCATCTGTCTCTTCCCTCCTGCGTCTGCCCCTCCAGCCGCAGCCCCACCCTGGCAGTCTCTCCCCAGGGAGTGAAGGGCTTTCTGTCCGTCTTCCTGTCTGGCTGGTGGTTTTCTCCCCTCTTTCCTGAGATGGTGACACCAGCAATGGGCTGTATGGCTCTAACCAGACACACGAAGACTCAGCCCCCAAGAAGCAGCTTCATCCCCAGTTAGACCCTCATGGTCTTGCCTTCACAGCCTCTGGCAAATGCCCAGGATGGATTCCATCAGGCTTCCTCCTCACAGAGGCTTCTGAACACACGGGAGCCAGCCTGCCAGGGTTGCAGGCCCCAGGGCCTGGGTGGGGCTGTCCTTCTGGCTGCTAACTCCTCCCCCTTGGTTCTAGGCCCCAGGCCTCTGCCTACAGCCCCGCCAAGGCGACCTCTCCGGCACCTGCCACTCATACATACAGTGAGGCCCCAGCTGCCCCTGCGCCCAAGCCCCGAGTTGTCACCACCGCCAGCATCCGGCCTTCTGTCTACCAGCCAGGTGAGAGGCAGAATGGAGGGGACGCTGTCAGGCTGGACGTGGCTTCTAGGCCGCATCCCGAGATGGATGGTGGCCAGCGAGGGCCAGCTAATGAGGCTCAGCCGTCCTTCTCGCTAATGTGGGCCAGAATCCTAGGGAGCCTGCCTCTGGCCCTGGTGAGATGGGTGAGCGGTACCAGCCAGGGGCGGAGCCTCCCGGCTCTTAGGCAGATAAGGTTCCTGGCTGGGGATTTCCAGGCTCAAGGTGAAGGAAGAAGAGAGGGTTTAGAGGGGAGGAGCTTGTTTCTCCAGGAGTCTGGATCTAGCTCAAGCTGGAAGACAGGCAGCTGTAACGAAAATGCCATGGGTTTGGGACAGTGACCCCGGGCAAGATGCTCATTCTGTCTGGTCTTTTGGTTTCCTCAGCCGAGGCAGGACAACGGAGGCTCAGAGAGCATACGTGATAAGCAACAAAATGCTCTCTGTCCGTGGCTGAGCTCACTTAGCTGTCTGTTCCATTGCTCTGGTCTCCATTCTCATCACTGCCCAGGGCCCCTTCACAGGGATGAGGGCTCACTTCCTTCCTTCCTCAGCAAAGTTTGGCCTGCTCCCCAGAGTCCAAGGGCGATTCTCAGTCTGGCTTGTACCCCACCTTCCCCTGCCTGGCCCTGCTCAGGCCCCTCCTCAGTGAACCTGAGGGCTCCTTAGCTAGTATCTTCCCAGGTTTGGGGAGGGTCCTGTGTGTCCTGGTCTATAAGATGTGCCCACAGGAGGGCTCTGGGCAACTACAGTCATCCAGGGCTGATGTCACCCTCCTTCCCACTGGATTCTGCCTCTTAACTCCGGGAGGGCAGGGCTGTGGCAGATTTTCTTCACTATATCCCCAGCACCTGACTCAGGCCTGACACAGAGGTGGGGTTCAGCAAAGGTAGTGAATGAAGGAATAAATGAATGAATGAATGAACACTGGTGAGGAACTCCAGTCGGGGGGAAGGGATGGGGAGGGAGAGGCTGTGAACTGTGCACTCTGGTGGTCCAACACACAGGGGTAATGGATCACAAGGGTTTCCAGAGCGGTACCCTGGTGCAAGTTCCATGAGTGGGCGAGAGAGGGTTTTAGGTGGGCACACACTTCTCATTGAAAGCATTGTACTTCCAACATATTTCTCTGTACAGCCATCTTGAATACAGCAATGATGACATTTTCCGCTTGCAGCAGTATACAAACTGTTCCCTGCCCTGCTCCCAAATCATCACATGCACAACCGTCTTTACATACGAGAAAGAGGTGGACTGAGGAAGCCAATAACCTGTTTGGGAAGCAGGTAGCTAATTCTAAGGGAAGGGGAAGGGGGCTCCTGCGTGTCATGCAAGAGAGGGGGAGTCGGTCCAGCAGTCATCAGGTAGAGGAACAGCGAAGTCTGGACTCAGGAGCATTCCTGTTAAGGAAAATGAGAGACCCCAGAAAGGATCCTCAGTGAAGCCGGAGAGCAGGGGAGGTAAGACAGGGACTGAGCAGGAAGGGCTCTGCTTTGGGGAGCTTGACTTGCTCTGTAGGGCGCGGGAGCCCTCATCAGCCCTCCGATTATAAAGCCCAGGCTGACCGCGGCAGTGGTAAAGCAGTTTGGGCATCGGGCAGGCTCCCGTGCCGGGTCCAGCTCTGCTAATCTAAGGCCTGAATTTCCCGCTCTGAAAATGAGCATGAAACTATGCAGACCTCCTGTTCTGGAGGAGAAAACGAAGGGTACTTGGCACACAGGAGGTGCCCTTCCCTGTCCTTTCCGAGGCAGGGACACCAAGTTCTGAGGTTGAAAATCCACAGGAGTAGGGAGCAACTCGGAGCTGGCTGCAGTGGTGAGGACTCTCCGAGGGAGCTGGAGGACGCGGCCGCGCGGCGGAGACGGGGACCCCCGGAGGGAGGGTGGGAAGCCGCCCGGGTGAGCCGCGGCGGGCGGAGGCGAGGCTCCGTCCCGGCGCAAGGAGCCCATTTCCGTTCCGGCCCAGCCCGGGCTCGCTTCCCAGGCGGGTCCTCCCGGGCACCTTCCGGGGGGGGCCCCGGGCTTCG
>NW_027533256.1:7826654-7898210 GCF_008692635.1 Crocuta crocuta
GCCCGCGGGACGGGGCGG
Organism: Crocuta crocuta; assembly: GCF_008692635.1. Classification (NCBI taxonomy): domain Eukaryota; kingdom Metazoa; phylum Chordata; class Mammalia; order Carnivora; family Hyaenidae; genus Crocuta; species Crocuta crocuta. The sequence continues at coordinate 7,826,673 of NW_027533256.1, forward strand.
GGCCGGCGCTCGCGGGGAGCCAGGCCCGACCTGGAATGAGTCAGAAATCACCTTGTTTAATTACACATTCCCGAGGCCGCCGAGTGCGATAGGGGCCTTTTGAACTTGCCAATTAGAGGTGAAATATCACCTTCTAATTTAGCCGGGCTTAATTCTGTCAAGCAGAAATAGCAACAGCCTCGGGCTCGGAGATGGGATATCAAGTCTCTCTCCTGGCACGTCTGGGGTGGCGCGGCCGGCCAGGAGCAAGGGCGCGGAGGGAAGGGGACTGTGGAGCAGCTGCTGCGCGCCGCTCTCACCCTCACCCCACCAGAGGGGGGGTGGGGACGCCCTGCGGAGGGGGGAGCTGCAGGCCTGAGCCTCGGGGACGGGGAGATCCCCAGCTCTGGGTGGGCGTAGCCCTGAGCAAGGGAGCGGTCCACCGGGGTCCAGATTCTGGCGTGCCTCTCTGACCTGCGGAGACTTTCTCGGGGGCTTAGACAAGGGGGCTGGATCAGGGAGTCTGGAAGGCCTTCCGGAGGAGGGAGGAGAACGTCTGGCAGGCAGAGGGAATAGGGCTAGTGTTGCCGGAGGGAAGCAGGAAAAGTGGGCAAGGGCCCGATTTGGAAGGGGCTTGCGAAAGCCTGTTTTGCTGCCCAGGGGGTGGTTAAGCTGGGAATCTGGAGTTGAGTCCGACTGCCCAAGCTCCACTTTGGTAGTTCACTAGGTCCCTAGTGGTAATCACTTAGGCTCACCAAGCTTTATTCCCCATCTGTACAATGGGCTGGAAAATATCTGCCTCACTGGATTGCAGTGAGTATTACATGCAATAATGCAGGTAAAGGGACTGGCATATGAGAGCAGTCAGCACTTCGTGGCCACTGTTCTGATGAGGGCAGCACTGTTCAATAAAAATAAAGTTTCTTGTTAGCCACATTTTTAATGAAGGAAAAGGAGGGTGAAATTAACATATTTTATGTAACTCAATATATTCAAAGCATCATTTCAATATATAATCAATGTAAAATTATTAATGAGATACTTTATATTCTTCTTTTGTACTAAGCTCCGAAATCTGTATTTTATATTTATAGCGCTTCTCAATTTGGACTAGCCTCATTTCAAGCGCTTGCTGGCCACATAGGGCTGTGCATTGACACAGGATTAGGGTTTTGCTTTTATTATTATTTTTTTTTATTTTTTATTTTTCTAAATGTTTATTTATTTCTAGGAGACAGAGAGAGAGACAGCGTGAGCAGGGGAGGGTCAGAGAGAGAGGGAGTCACAGACTGAAACAGGCTCCAGGCTCTGAGCTGGCAGTCAGCACAGAGCCTGACGCGGGGCTCGAACCCACGAACCGTGAGATCATGACCTAAGCGAAAGTCGGACGCTTAACCAACTAAGCCACCCAGGCACCCCTAGGGTTTTGCTTTTAATCCTTTTAGCAGAGATCCCATACTTTACACACACAAAAAAAATAGAGACAGAGGAGTGGGAACAAAATCTTGCACAGAACCCCGTTATATATACTAGAGAGGAATGAATCTGCTCTGAAGTTCTGCTAGATCACCTCTCCCCACAGCCCCTGCCTGGTGGTGTTCCCTTCATCACCCCTGCCCCCGGCACTTTGAGACCCTCTTGCTCTGGACACTTGGGTGTTATGCAAGGTTGTTAGAAAAGGTGACAACGCTTCAAATTTGGGCTTCACAAATGTCCGGTATGTCTCACCACTCCCTTTGAGGCAGGCAGGGGCGGCATACATTCCACCACAGGTGAGTAGACTCCGTCCCAGGTTATCTGATTACAGGGTGTCACGTCTCCCACCCCCACCCCCAGCATCCTACGGTCTCCTGGACAGTTAGTTACTCCTAGGTGACCATCAGGCAGTAAGGTGAACTGACAGTTCATCCAGACCCTGACACCCGGAAGGCACCATCCTCACCATCCTCACTAATTTGAAATGATGCATACATTGTGCCAGGCACTAGGCTAAGCACTTTCTATTTCTCATCTCCTTTAATCCTCGTAACTACCCTGTAAGGCACTAAGAATTATTAATGCCATTTTTAAAAAAGAAAATTCAAGCCCAGAGATGTTAAGGAACTTGCCCAAGGACACACAGCCAGGATGCAGTAGTGCTAGGCCCTGAACCTAGGGCTCTTGATGGTCGTGCTACATGTCAGAGCACGGGACCTCCTCCAGGTAGATAGCTCCCCTTCAATGACACAGTGCATGGAGATTTTCTGAAAATCAGACCCACATTCTTTACAGGGGAAGCTTGGGGAAATAAAACGGCTTTGGAGACTCACTCTGCCACTTACTGGCTCTGTCTGAGCCTCAGTGACCTCAACTGTCAAGGGAACTAACCCAGATGACTTGTTATGTGCCACGCCTACCCCCTTAATAAGTGGGGAGAAGACTGATTCCTCAAGAAGAGGGTTTTACCTTTAGGAGCCAGCATCGCTCCCAGCATGGCTCCAGGGCAGGGCTGCGGAGGATTTTACCCCTTTACCTCTCAGTAACAGAGCCTGATCCCTACCCACCCATGGTAGCCCGGGGGTTCCCATGTTGCCTGGCTCTGAAGGGCCAGTCATCTGGGAGCAGAAGGTAGAGTTGAAGCAGCAGGCCTCAGGCCACCCAAGGTGATTCAGGAGAACGAGGTGGGAGAGACCAGAGGCCAGTGGGGAACTTTAGCCCTGAGAAGACCTTCCTTTCCAGGCTGGAGACTGATGGGGGCTGCCTCAGCACCCCTCAGTATAGGCCATCCACCTAGGCAGGCTCAGGAATGGAGGGAGGCTGCCCCAACATGTTTCCCAGGATGGGAAGAATGAGGGCTCTTTCCAGAGGCTCAGACTGTGAGCTGAGGTGAGGCTTCTGGAACCATTCTGGCTGGAAGAGGAAGCCGGCTGGAATGTGTGTGCAGGCTCCGCAAGGGAGGCAGCGGCCCTGAGAAAGCTGGGTTTTGAGGGCCCAAGCCTCAGAGAGCTTCTGGTGAGGAGCTGCAGTGCTTTTTGGCGTTGTCACCCCAAAAGTGTTTTCAGCTCTCAGGGAGCAGCAAGGGGGGGGTTCCAGAACCGGGGCAGTACGTTCTCATCCTGCAATCTGACTTCCACGGTACTCTCTGCACAGCCACTCAGACATTCTCTGGTTCCCCTAAAGTGATGTAGGAGAGCATGGGTCTCCCAGAGGCAGCCACACACGGAAGTGAGCTGTCCCCCGCCGCCCGCTGCCATCTCTGCCCAGGCTTCCTCCGAACACTTCTCTTGACACCCTTACCCCCACCCCCCATTGAACCAAGGTGAAATGTCCCCCAGTGCAAATCAAGCCAGACTGTTTTTCAAGACAACAATTGCAGCTGAACATGAAACCTGAACTTGAAGCCCCAACTGCCCTGTCATCGGCTCTGTCCCAAAGGCCGGACTAGGTCCAGGTTCAGCAAACACAATTTGAGGCATTTCAGATGTCAAAGCGCTGGTCAGAGTGTAACCAAAAGCATCTTCCAGTCAAGGCCAAGCTGACCCGCTCCTGAACCTCTTCCTGGCCCTGAGGACCCAGATATGAGGCTCGCCTGGCACCCCCGCCCCCATTCCCTGTCTTCTGCAGGCCTCTGGCAGCCAAGGCCTGGCCAAGCCCCACCCCACACAGCTGCAGATATTTATAGCTATGTCCCTTTCCCAGCCCTGTCCCAGCTCCCGAGGGCTCTTGCTCTGCCAGAGGCAATCTGGGGCATCAAGAAGTTCAGGAACGTGTCTTCCATAAGAAGTGGAATTGTCCTGCTCTAATATTAAAGTCACCTTTTACAGTTTTCTGGCTGGGGGCGGGGGAAGTTGGGAGAAATGAATTCCTGATACATTTTTCTTTGGCTCTCTTTGCTTTGCAGTGCCTGCATCTACCTACAGCCCATCCCCAGGGGCCAATTACAGTCCAGCTCCCTACACCCCCTCACCTACCCCTGCTTACACCCCCACCCCCGCCCCCCCCCNCCCCCTCGCCAGCCCCGAGCTATAACCCCTCGTCCTCAGTGACATACAGCGGGGGCCCTGCGGAGTCTGCCAGCCGCCCCCCGTGGGTGACAGACGACAGCTTCTCTCAGAAGTTTGCCCCCGGCAAGAGCACCACCTCCGTCAGCAAGCAGACCCTGCCCCGAGGGGCCCCTGCCTACACCCCAGCAGGGCCCCAGGTGTCTCCCCTGGCGAGGGGCATCGTTCAGCGGGCTGAGCGCTTCCCAGCCAGCAGCCGCACTCCGCTCTGTGGCCACTGCAACAACGTCATCAGGTATGGTCCAGCCTTGGCTGTGAGCTGGGGTGCTGGAAAGGCGGGGGTGTGGGAGGCTCACCCACTCTCTGAGCCCTGGGCTGGGGGGGGGGGGGGGCAGGAATAGGGAAAAGACTGCTGAGCAGCCTCGGGCGCCTTTGGCTTGCCACCTAGTCTGACCCTCTTTGAGCTTTAGCTTCCATACCTGTGTGACACGCACTTCTCTGGGGAGTCGGGAGAATTCCATGAGGTAAGTGGGTGAAGCTCCCGGCACGGTGCCTGGTGCCAGGACCTCCCCCTTGGGCTAAGGCCGGGTTCTGGGAATCGTAGGTCTCGTCAGTAGGTTTATTGGGGATGTTGCAAGCTGGCTGACAGTGCTAGTTTTGACCCAGCTTTCCTTCAGGGTTGCTTCTGGGTCTTTCCACAGAAAGGCCTGTGCTGCTCAGGGCTTTGGTGGGCATCTGCCACACTAAAAGGAAGACAAGTCATTTCATGGACCATAGGTGATACTTGTTGGAACGTAGCGTGTTTATAGTATGTGTGTGCTGGGGAGGTGAGCTTATATATGTGATAAGTATACTTTTATTTAAAAATAAAGTAACACAGGGACGCCTGGGTGGCTCAGTCGGTTAAGCGTCCGACTTCAGCTCAGGTCATGATCTCACGGTTTGTGGGTTTGGGGCCCGCGTCGGGCTCTGTGCTGACAGCCAGCTCAGAGCCTGAAGCCTGTTTCGGATTCTGTGTCTCCTGCTCACTCTGTCTCTCTCTCTCTCAGAAATAAATAATAAAAAAAAATTTTTTTTAACTTTTTAAAAAAAGAAGTGAAAGGAAAATAAAAATATTTTAAAAAATATTTTGAAAAATAAAGTAACACAGAAAAAAAAAAGAAACAAAGTACACTTGCTCACTAGAGACAAATTAGAAAGTTCAGGAAAGCGGGGCACGTGGCTGGCTCAGTTGGTTAAGTGTCCAACTTCGGCTCAGGTCATGATCTCGTGATTCTTGAGTTCAAGCCTAGCATCAGGCTCTATGCTGACCTTGTGGAGCCTGCTGGGGATTCTCTCTCTCCCCCCGCCTCTGCCCCTCCCCAACTTGTGCTGTCTCTCTCAAAATAAATAAACTGAACACATTTTTTTTTTAAAAAAAAAAGAAAATTCAGAAAAGTAAAAATTAAAATTTAAAACGTTTCCTTGCAGTCCCACTGCTCTACCTGCTAATCTGGAATTAGGCTCATTTACTGGGTCTAGGGTACTGGCGCTGTGGCCTTGAACAACTTACTTCACCTCTCTGTGCCTCAGTTTCCTTATCTGAAAATGGGTACTCTAATTCTACTCCGTAGGATTATTATAAGAACTAAACAAGCTAATAAATGCACATTTCCTCTTAGATAGTGCCAGGCACAAAGGCATCCCCGTTGCCGCAGTCATCTTTGCCCTTACAATCATCAGGCGTCAACTGAGTGGATATTCTACAGTGTGCGTCCATGGTCCCCTGTTGGCAGATATTGGAGCTGTTTTCCCCATTTCTCTTTATTGTAACTGATGCAACAATGAATGTCTTTTTGCACAGAGCTTTCTCTGAATTTCACATTAGTTCATTTGAACAGTCACAAAGATAGAGTTATTGGGTCGCAGCACGAATATTGTTGGAGGTCCTGAAATATCTGGTCTCAAGCTTGGTGCTGCTCTCTGCTTCCCCAGGGGCCCCTTTCTGGTAGCCATGGGCCGTTCCTGGCACCCGGAGGAGTTCAACTGTGCCTACTGCAAGACCTCTCTGGCAGACGTGTGCTTCGTGGAGGAGCAGAGCAACGTTTACTGTGAGCGCTGTTACGAGCAGTTCTTTGCCCCAGTCTGTGCCAAGTGCAACACCAAAATCATGGGGGTAAGTGGGCAGCATCCCTCTCCTCTGACCCTGTATTTTCCCCACTAGTCTCTTCCTGTCCCCAAGATTGTGGCCTCCCATTAGGAAGCCAAGAAGTGGCCGCCAACAGAGAGAGAACAACTCTTTCTATCCTACAAGGGAGTTGGTTTGCCACCAATGAACTAGGGAGCAAATGAACTTGAAGGGAGAGATGGTTACATGCCCCGGCCACACAGCTTGAAGTGTTGGCAGAGCATCTGTAAAATGAGCTATCGCTTCATGGACTGACCTCACCATGCACCCACACGTGGCCTTGACCCCCCTGAGCTCCATGCTCCTTTGGGAAAATGGTGGTCATAAGCAGTACCTCCCCACCATCTTTGATGGGAGGGTTAAGAATCACAGCTAGGTAACCACCTTCCAGATGATTCTGACACAGAACCTGGCACCCAGCAAGCGCTGCATGAGCAGGAACTCCTCTGCCACCACTCCCCCCCCCGCCCCCCAGGCCTTTCCTGAGTAGGTAGAAGGCCCATGTAATCCTGCTGCCCTTTGGGATGCTCCAGCAGTAGCCAGGGCCTGGTGAGGAAGAGCGGGACTGGCTTCCTCTCTCCCTGGGACCTTTCTGGCCTGAGCTGAGGCTGTTTCCCTCAGGAAGTGATGCATGCCCTGAGACAGACATGGCACACCACCTGCTTCGTCTGCGCAGCCTGCAAAAAACCCTTTGGGAACAGCCTCTTCCACATGGAAGATGGGGAGCCCTACTGCGAGAAAGGTAGGGCCACTGTGCTGTGGGGAAGCCTTTGTCCGTTCACATTCAACCATCAGGAGGCTCCAAATGGCAGAATCATGATTTTCTGGGTGGGAGCTGGGTCTATAGCTTCTTTTTTTTTTTTTTTTTTTTTTTACACATTCTCTCTCTGCTCCCTTCCTTGACCCAAATATGTGGATCACCAGTAGGCATCTTGTAACCACTTGGGAAACCCTTCATATGATTTTGATCTGGAGACCACAAGGTCAAGTCTAAAAAGGCTTTGTCTCTGGACTTCGAATTAGGTTCTGTCCCAGGCTCCATATTGGACTGGCTTTGTAACCCTGAGTGGGTTATTATACTTCTCTGAGCTTCACTTTCTCCATCTGTTAAAAGGGGGCATATAAATGCCTGCCTCATGAGTTGTAGTGAGGATTAAACCAGAGGAAGTGTGTAAAGCATCAAGCACGTGAAAGCCCCTTTCGCTGTCCCTGTCACATTCCTCCAGAGTCCCATAATCTCCCTGTCTGAATTCAGAGTTCGTCTGTTCCCCAAAATGCTACATTATTATCTTAAAACTTGGAGTAAATTATTGTAAATTCTGAAGACAAAGCACTCTATTAGAGAATTGCTGTCCTGGCTAATTAGCCACTCACTCATTTATGCATAGCCTGCCTTTTTCAGAAGAGGGCTTGAGGCAGGTTCTAACAAAGGTAACATGGACATGAAGGTTAACACAATAGAACTAGAAAACTAGCACCAAGCAGAAGAAGGAAGTTAGTTTTAAAGTAAGTTAGTTTACTTTAAAATCAGAAAGGAAAAAACACTCCAGTTCCTCAAGGGGAAAAGCAAAGCAGACTAAAATGATTTTCCCCTGACAATAAATTATAAAAGAAATTTCTTGGGTTCTTATATACTGGTAAGTTCTATTTTCTAGCTCTTATTAATGGAATGACTTAGTTACTCAGTCATTCTGTGCCTCAGTTTCCATATCTGTAAAAGGGAACAGATAATGACGTCTTTTCCCTTCTTATGAGTGCATGGTGATAATTATTAGATAATTAGTAGATAATGGATAAGTGTGTGGTTTTGTCAATACAAATTGCTATTATTAATCGACTAAGAACATTTACAGCTCCAATAATTTGTGTCTGAGGCTTGCAAAAGAATGACAGATTTCCACTATCACCACTGTCCCTCTCCACAGTGAGCCCCTCCCCCCCCCCCAAAATGATGGACATTTGGGTTGCTTCCACTTCTTGGCTATTGTGAATAATGCTGCTATGAACATGGGTGTTCATACACACTGGTGTTTTTTAAAGTTTATTTGTTTATTTTGAGAAAGAGACAGAGAGAGAGAGAGAGAGAGAGAACATGGGTGAGGGGCAGAGACAGGGAGAGAGAGAAATCCCAAGAAGCCCTGTGCTGTCAACACAGAGCCCAACATGGAGCTTGAACTCAAAACAATGAGAAATCAAGAGTTGGATGCTGAATGGACTGAGCCACCCCGGTGCCCCTAAAAGACCCTGTTTTCAATTTTGGGGGGGTATATACCCAGAGGTAAGATTGCTGGGTCATATGGTATTTCTATTTCTGAATCTTTTAGAAACTTTCACACTATTCCCATAATGCATAATGGTGTTGCACCATTTTACAATCCTACCAACAGTGCACAGAGTTCCAATTTTATTACATCTTTGCCGACACTTACTATTTTGCTGTGTTTCTTTTGGTACCAGCCATGCTAATGAGGGTGAGGTGGTATCTCTTGTCATCATTTTTTTTTTTTTTTTGAATGATGTAAAGTGTTTATTTTATTTTATTTTTTTATACTCTTTTTTTTTTTTACAAATAGTTTATTGTCAAATTAGTTTCCACATAACACTCAGTGCTCATCCCCATAAGTGTCCTCCTCTATGCCCATCCCCCCCCCTCTTGTCATCATTTTTATCAGCAACTTGGAGAAGACACAGAAGAGAGAATGCCAGAATGATAGGATCTCGACTCAAAAAGATTTCAGTCAATTGCCATGATGAGCTGACACTTTTGTATATGATACCTTGCGTATAAGTAAGGAAGATCAGCCCTTCATGGATGGGCCTGCCCCGGAGCAGTGACCCAGACTGGTGGGGTGTTGCAATCACCTGGGGAACTTTAAAGATATAAGGAACACCTGGGTGGCTCAGTCAGTGAAGCATCCAATTTCGGACCAGGTCATGATCTCCTGGTTTGTGGGTTCAAGCCCCGTGTAGGGCTCTGTGCTGACAGCTCCGAGCCTGGAGCGTTCTTCGGATTTTGTGTCTCCCTCTTTATCTTCCTCTACCTGCTCATGCTCTGTCTTTCTCTCAAAAATAAATAAACATTTAAAAAAATCAAGAATTTAAAAAATAAAGATATTAGAAAGAACAATTCTCAGACCTACGGATGCAGAATTGCATCACTCTACCCCCACCCAGATGATTCCATATTCAGTTAAGTGTGAGAATTGAGGTATGATCCCAAGAACAACAATATCAGAATCACAGAAATGCAGATCTTCAGGTCCCACCCCAGATCTGCTGAATCAGAAACTCTGAAGGGTAGGGCCCAGCAATCTGTGTTTTAGTGAACGCTCAAGATGATTCTGTTTGCGAACGACTGCTCTAGGAAAGCACTAGGCCCTTTTTCAGCAGAGAGCACCACCTGTGATTTGATGGATGGAAACCCTTTTACAATAGCAATAAAATCCATTAAATACAGGGTATGAATTCAACTCGGGGCATAAGAGAGTCAGTCAAAGAAAATTATAAAGACCTAATAGGAGAAATAAAGTAAGAAATAAATAAATGAGGAGCTGGATTATGCTCCTGGTGGGAAAGACCCACACACAACCTTACTTCCAATTATATCCTCATTTTTTAGGATAAATGAGAAATATATTAACTTTAAAAAATGTATTAGGGTCAAGACTTGTGCTACCAAAATTTAAAACAAAATGGCAGGCAGTTCTTAAGACCTTACAAAATCAAATATAAAACAGAAAAGCCAATCAGTAGGCAAGACTAGACATTCCATTGTAAGAGCTTAATCTTAGGCTGCACAACGAGAAAAGGAACTGGTGTTTAGTAAGGCTTTCTGAACGTTTCTTTTACTTGTCCATTCATCATTTATCCATCGGATGGATGCCAGTTCCTGTGAAAGACACTGAGGATTGGGAGTGGGTCTGTCCTCAAAAACCTCAAGCAGATACATCATCATGTGATATGCTGGCACATAAATGGATAGTCAAGAGATAATGATTGAATGGATGAGTCAATGGAGTGAGAAGGTGGGGCAGCCCAAGATAAGCCCCCAGAAAGGTCATCTTGTCTCTCCTGGTTGGGGTGGATGATGAGGGCTTCCCAGAAGGAAGGCCTGGCCCAAAGGGTCACAGACATCCAGGTAGACAAAGTGGGGATGGCATTAGGTGAAGGAGAGAGAAAGGAGCCCAGAGCATCTGGAGGCTGGGAGTAATGAGAAAGAAGTCAGAAGTGGGGGTGCAGGGCTGGCCCTCCCATGGAGGTGGGGTAGCCTATGGCCCTGTTTCTCACCCATAGTAGTTCCTACAGAGCACAGAGTCAACTGTAAACCCGCTGTAACTTTGTAAAGGAAGCAGAAAAATGTTTTCTTAGCTCTGGTGAGGTGATAGATTTCTGCCTACTGAGGAAATGAAGTATGCTGTCAGAGTCAAGATTAACAGACTGTGATATATGTAACAACATTTGCATGACAAATTGTAATTAACCCCCAAAGGGGAAACCATACATTGGAAAAAATAGATGAGACATATAACTTATCAAAGCTCAATGGCAAATAAATAACTGGAGACCGCATGAAGCTGCGGAAAGAGAATGAACTTTGGAGTCCATCAAGGCTCTTTCCTGCTTGTGTGAGGGAACCTCTATGGCCAGTCTCCTTGTCTTTAAAATGGGAATAATACTTCCTCACAGAAGAAGATGGTGAAGATTCACCAAGAAACTTAGGAAGGCACTAATATCGGACTGGTGCATAATAGGGACTTGGGTCACGTTTCCTTCCCTCCTTCTATCATCTATAAAACCATTCACAGTAAAAGCTAGTATTTTTTAGTGTTTGTGCCAAGTACATTCACACGCTTTGTCTTATTTAATTTGTACAACAACTCCACGACTTAGGTACTGAAAGATGAGACACTGAGGTGTTAGGTGCTTTGTCCCAGGTATGAACAATTCCTGAGTAGAGCTGGGACTTGGGCTCAGTGCTTTTTTTTTCTTCAGAACCCAAGTGCATGGGGTGCCTGGGTGGCTCAGTCGGTTAAGCAGTCAATTTTGGCTCAGGTCATGATCTTGCAGTTCATGAGTTCGAGACCTGCATCAGATTCTGTGCTGACAGCTCAGAGCCTAGAGGCTGTTTCGGATTCTGTGTCTCCCTCTTTCTCTGCCTCTTTCCCACTAACATTCTGTCTCTCTCTCACTAAAAAAAAAAAAGAAAAAAGAACCTAAGTTCATAACACCCCATGGCTCACTGCCTCTCCACATGTGGTCTAAGATGGCAAACAGGTGCACTGTCCCCAAGGGAATCTGAGCAGAAAAATGGTATAGTGAAGAGCCACCTTGGCAGAGCTGTGAAGAAACAAGTGTACTTCTAGGGGAATGAAGCCTTTGTAAAAGGCATCTCACTTCTCTGAAAGAATCTGGAAGTGTTCTACAGTGAATACTGTGGAATTGTGGTCACTGGGACCCAAACAGGCAGCTCCTGAGTTGGAGAAGCATGGGACCCAGCTCACTGTGTCTCAGCTGTGTGACTCTGGCGAGCCTCAGTTTCTTCATCCTCAGAACAAAACAAAAAATAATTCTAGTTCCACCTCTGAGAGATTTTTCTGAAGACTACATTTATTCATTGATTTATTGATTCACCAGTTCATCTGCTCATGCATTCATTCAACATGTATGTGTTGGGTACTGATTTGCGTGTCACACACCGTGTCAAGGGTGGAAAGAAAGCAAATACATACTTCTACATAGACCATGACATTGAGCTACTAGTAGATAATACTATCTATGTGAGAATGCTTGGTAGGCTGCAAAACATTACACAAATAGTACTTGGTATTATTATCTCTTTAGCTAAGAGAGGGAAGGGGGTCATGTCTTAACATAGTAGCTCAAATATTGTTTCTAGTAGTGAAAATTTGTTATCAACACAAATGCCCAATGACAGAAGAATTTCCAGGCAAAGAGCAGACTATAACTCCTAAAAATGTTAAGGGCTCTCCTTCTTCCAAACTAAGCATAGCTGTTGGGACATATGATTTTTTTTTTTAATTTTTGGGATTGATCTGTTTAGGTTATAAAAGCTGATAGAGAACAGAGGAGAAAGTCACTCTACAGAAAATGAGTGTCAGATCCAGAAAATGGTTTATAAATCAAACCAGCAAGAGTGGCAAGTAGGCCTGAATCCATACAACGCCACGACAAAGTACTGAAAAGGGAAAAAAAAAACCCCAAAAAACCAAAAAACCAATCGCGTAACTAAACATTTTGTCTGCAAGATGACAAGTAGCCAGTTCAGTTGTACCCATTGCCCCGGCTCAGTGATATGGGATGCTGTCCCAGCATTGGGTCGGTGCATCCAGATGCTTCTCCCAGCCTGCCTGGATGCCTGATCCTCACTCTGCCTTTCGTTTCAGACTATATCAATCTGTTCAGCACTAAGTGTCATGGCTGCGATTTCCCTGTGGAGGCTGGTGACAAGTTTATCGAAGCCCTGGGCCACACCTGGCATGACACCTGCTTCATCTGCGCGGTATGTGTTTAGCCTAGGGTTCTGACTTTCTGAGAAGGGGCAAGAGGGACCTACCTACCCCCCTTTCAACTCTGGTCTTCTGAGACTCTATCATTTTTAAAAGCTGGCAAGTACTGAGAGGCCTTGATACGTCACAGTCAAGCAAAGCTTCATTACTAGTAAGTATCTATAAACCAATGTGGCTTTGTTATTCTCCTTTTCATAAGGACAATAGAATGTCCTCCAGAGCCTGTCAGACCAGCAATGGGCCTCACCAGCAGTGCTCTCAACAGTTGGGAGTAGTGACGTGAGTTCAAGCACCGTGTTGGGCTCTGTGCTGACAGCACAGAGCCTGGAGCCTGCTTTGGATTCTGTCTCCCTCTCTCTCTCTCTCTGCCCCTCCCCTACTCATTCTCTGTCTCTCTCTCCCTCAAAAATAAATAAATGTTAAAAAAATTTTTTTAAATAGTTGGGAGCAGTGAATGATGCCTGGGTTAGAATAGAGACAGATAGTTTCCTATGGTTATAAGATGTTTTAGATATGATGAAGTGATTGAAGGGTCTTCCCCTAGATTTTCACCGTGAAACACCAGATTGGAGCTTATTGACTTATCCTATGAAAAGCTGAGATATGGCTTCTTTTCGTAGAACGTTTAGGAACCAGGGCTGACTATCACTTTATTTTCCTGAATGGTCTTGTTCTTGATATGTAGTTGCCAGGAGATAAACCCTAGATTAACTATTAACCACACGCCATTTATGTCTGCTGAACAGCCGGGTCATTTTTCCCATGAGAGTGGCACTTTCCTTCCAAGGGCTTCGGGGTGGGGACAGGACACAGCAAGGAGCTCACCCACATCTAGACTCTGCCTTAGATTTAGGGAATATTCAGTCCTGAGAAGGGCCTGACATGCGAGTCTGCAATTGCCTGAACTTTATTTGGGAAAATTAATGTGCTGCTACTACGTTCTTTTTTCTTTCTTTCTTTTTTTAACCAGAGCTGCTCAAGGCAAAGTGTGGCAATGTATCAAATATCCACGCAGTTTAAACTTGAGCAATGTTTATAGACTGAGGAGATAGGGCAACCCTCGTCATAAAGTTTCCCGCAATGCACTTCAGGTTTCTGCGCCACCATCCATGGGGTGCACTGTCTTGACTCGTGTTCGTTTGCTTAGGCTGATGTCTCAACATACCAACATCTGATGGCTTCAACAACTGAAATGTCTTCTTCACAGCTCTGGAGGCTGGAAACCCAAGTTCAAGGGCTGCTTCGCTCTCCCAGCTTCTGGTGGTTGCCAGCAATCTCTGACGTTTCTTGAATTACAGCTACACAACTTCTGTCTCTGCCTCCGTGGTCACATGGCTGCCTGCCTTCTGTGTTCTGTGTCCTCACATGGCATTCTCCTCTGTGTGTCTCTCTCTCTATACGCTTCTCGGTTTCTTATAAGGACACAGGTCATATTGGAGTAAGGCGGGCCCGCCTTACTCCAATATGACCTCATCTTACCTTACATCTTAATTACATCTGCAAAGATCCTGCTTCCAAATAAGGTCATCACTGTGTCCCTGTGCTGAGTAGATTGAAGATACTGGGAATAAGGACTTCAGCATATGAATTTGGGGAAGGGAACAACACAATTCCATCTAAACTCTGATTTCTCAGGTTTTGGAATAGATTTTCTAGTTGCCTTTTGAGGTTCTTTAAATACACCAGGCCATTCCCCCCTGCAAAGGGGTCACAATGTAAATATATTGGCTTTTGGGTTGTCCCCTACAGAGCCATGGCTCAGCAAGGCACATAGGGCTGTCTGACCCTTATATTCAAGTCATGGCTTGTCTGATCCTAAGATGCCGCCTGCAAGTCTGGTTACCTAACTTCTAGAAGGATCCAAGAAACTTGGAGAAGGCCCAGGGCAGACAGTGGCACAGAAGGCCTATTCTCTAAGGGCAGGATAATGAGAGGTCTGTGTCACATGGAGAAGTGAGCATGGGTCTCCTCCCACAAGCCCACTATTTTGGCTGAGGGTCACAGTGGCATAAATCCCAGAGAGAGATGAGAAGAAGTGGTAAAGCATGGGGTTGTTCAGATCGAGACTGCAAATAAATTCCAGTAAGGTGTGAGAGACCCATAGCAGTGCCCAAAGAACCCACCTGAAGAAGCCAGGCCCATCCTGTTCTTTGGAGAATCAGCGTGGTGAATCATTACATCTTCTTCCAAAGTGGTCCTGTGTGGCACGCACCGCCCTGTTTAGATATATTGAGGTGGAATATGCTTTTGGTTTTAATTTTTGGGAAGCAATCTTTTAATTGGAAAACTGTGAGGGTTTTTTGGTGGGGAGAGGGTCCTTTTCCCATCACTTTATATTTCCAAGTCACCTTTGATGAGCATATATTTTCCTCTAACTTAAAAAAGCAAACATAGTAAGAAAAGAAGATCAAAAACTAGCTCTCTCAGCTGATACATGCTGTTTTCCTAGCTGTTAGATCTCAGGAGAACACATCATTTTAGACTAATTCAATTTGCCACATATTTCTTGAGCTTGGGGAATATAGGAGCATCCCAGAACAAGTCTCTACCTTCAAGGAGCTTGGAATCTTGAAAGGAAAGCAAAGTTGACATACAGGAGGAATTAAAGAACAGAACAAGGCAGCCCCTGTAAAGTCCCAAGCTTAAAAAAGATGACTGAGAAGGGCTGCGTGGGTCAGGATGAAGATTAAACTTTTGAATGGCATTGGCACTTGAGTTCTGATGGAAAGGAGGTGGGATAAAGGTGTCTTACTGTGGCCCTTCTTTTCCTCTAAGCCTTGTTGGGTTTCTAGCCCTTTCCCACTGGTGTGGGTATCAGGAAGGGATGGGCAGTGGTGTTACTTTTTGTAGGAAGTCCTCCTAGGGGGCTGTTGTAGCTGGCCCATTTCATTGCCTTCCAGCACTGTCCATGACCACCACTCCTTCCCAGCCAGGCCCTGATGCCACTTGACCATGGAGCCTGGGGCTTGGACCATCCCTGCTGTGCCCCTCTGCTGAGTAGTCTGGAGATCTCCACCAGGAAGCCACCTTGCATCCCACACAGGGTCTCCTAACCCAAGACAATGAGCATGACCTCTCTATGGTGTTTTTTGACCTCCGCTCCATCTTATCAATGAGCCACCCCTGAAGCTCTGGCCCTTCCTCACTTCTTAGTCTTTAGTCTCCCAATACCCTCTCCAACTTATCCCAAAGTTCTCACAAGTAGCCAGCATTGTCCCAGACTAGACAGGAGCCCCAGATGCTGACAGGCAGCTCCTGGACAACTCACTCCAGAGCTGCCTTTCTATCTTCCCTGAAACCCAACCTCACTGTTGGATTGTGGGCTTGTCTTCACCAGCAGCTTGAGGCCACACAAGAGCCTGGTTACACTCAACATCACTGTACCCATCTGGGATATTTTCAGTCACTTTTTTAGGTCATCGGTTTCTGGGACCCTTCGGCAGCCCTGTGTGATCCCAAGCACAACATCTTAATCTAGGTCATTAGGGACTTGCACAGGGGACCACGATGATGCCACTTTTTTTCCAACTGTCTTGGAGTGGTCACATCCTCACTGATCTAAATTCATCTCAAGAGCGTGATTTCTCTCTCCTCATGCATTCTGTCTGTGGGAACTGCACCTGTACTTCTCCTTCTGATGCCAGCATCCTGGATGTGGCCCCCAATTCTGCTCCCCATCTGATATGTTCAGTGACCTCTACGACAGTGGGGCACACCCCAGCCAGTGTGACTTCTCAGCTGACTCTGACACAGTGACATATCACCTACCCAGGGCCAGCCTGTGTATACCAGTAGTCCAACAAATGTGGAGGGCTACCTCTACATAAGTCTGTAAGCCTGGAACAATTTCCAGTAAGCATAACACCTCTCTGCTGTGGGGTGTGGGGAAAATGTGCTTGAAACTGGAGCCTTGCAGACCTGGACACAGAGTCCCAGCTCCATTACTTGCTATATCTTTGACTTAAGCAAGACACATGGCTCTCAGAGTCGCAGTTTTTCACCTGTGAAATGAGAAAAAGTCATACCTTCCCATAAGTTTTTGCGATTAAGTGAGATGATATATACAGAGTGTGAGGCCTCCCGCTTGGCCCACAGTAGCCTCAACAAATGTTACTTAGCTTTCTTCTTTCTGTGATGTCTCCATCTTCAAACTGCACTCATATGTTGCCTTCATGAAGATATATAATTTTGCCTCTTTTTTTTTTCATGTAATATCTCCCTGCCTACATGTTTCTGTATTTGATTTATCTTTTGCATGGTGGCATTCCATTGGAAAATGAACCATAAGAATTTACTTGGTCGCCTCCCTATAGAGAAACGTTTTCATGGTTTTCAGCTTTTACTTGAGCACATGTTGTTCTGTGCAGTAGTTTCTACAAGATAAACTTCTCCCCAGTGTTATCGGGCGGGCAGGCACATCTTTATGGCACCTCTTCTGTGTTGTCACATCCCCTACTGAAGACTGAGCTGATTCACTGAGCTGTGTCCCTAGTAGTGCATAAGTGGGCTTGATTCCCTTTTGTCATTGTTGACTGTTGATTGATGCTTCGATACTTTTTTTTTTTTTAACTTTTTGACTACAGTCTTGTAAGATTTAAGGTAACAAACAATTGAGGGGTTTGTTTGTTTGTTTGATTTCGTTAGATTAATAGATACCTAGTGGTCTCTCATGGAGACTTTAATTTATTTTTCCTTTACTTCTTGATGAGGATCATCTTCAATGATGTGTTTACTAATTTACTAATGCTATTTCCTTGGATGTTGATCACCTCTGTGGATATTGACTTATGATTCTGTACTGATTTGTAAATTAAAGAAAAAAATTTTTAATTATTTATTTTTGAGAGAGAGACTGAGTGTGAGTAGGGGAGGGGCAGAGAGAGAGGGAGACAGACTCTGAAGCAGGCTCCAGGCTCTGAGCTATCAGCACAGAGCCCAACGCGGGGCTCGAACTCATGAACTGTGAGATCATGATCTGAGCTGAAGCTAGACACTTAAGCAACTGGGCCGCCCAGGTGCCCCTTTTGTAAATTTTGGATAGCATTGGTCGTTCATTTTCATCTTGCAAATTTTTTGTCTGCCATTTAATTTAATGGGAATTTAGTTCCACGTTCCTCTTTGGGAGCCTTAAATTTGACATAGTTCAACCATCCACTCTGCCTATGTCATTAAGGACCTGTAGCGGGGAGAGACAGGCCCTGCCTCATGGCCATCTGTTCTCTGTCCCCAGGTCTGCCACGTGAATCTGGAGGGGCAGCCATTCTACTCCAAGAAGGACAAGCCCCTGTGCAAGAAGCACGCACATGCCATCAACGTGTAGAGAGCCCGGAGCATCTGACGCGGACAGGCGGGGGGGGCTGCTCCTGCTGCTGGCGACAAAGGATTCAAGGAGGCTGATGTTTCTTTTTGGGGGGAAAGGGGGAAGACAGGAAGCTACTGAGCCCTTTTGAAGTGTAATTTTAGTCCTTCCTTCTGCACACAGATCGTGTATTTGCATAGTTCAGACTAGAAGCCAAACGAAGATTCCTAAACCAAGCTAGTAATTAATCCAAGGCTGGAGTTGTAATTCAGACGTTCAGGACAGAATTCCAAGAACTCTAGGGCGAAAAACAAAAAGTCATCTTCTCGAAGTGATACACTTCCCTGAGGTCACTAGAGCAGGGACGGAGCTCAGAGCAGTTATGGAGAATCTGAAGCATTCTGTGGAGTTCTCTGGCAAACAAAATGAAATGCCAAACAGTGCTTGCTGCGGGGTATTTTTAGAGCCATAGCTGAGGGCTTGTTAGCTAAGACCGATTGGGCTTTCCTCACCAAAAAAGGAAGTGTTATTCTATTACTAGCGTCATGGAGCTACCTCTGGGCATCTGACTTGAGACCTTGAGCAGAGTTGAGCGCTCTGAGGGAGTCCAGGCGCCTAAGAGGTGTTTTTTGGGAGCCGCTGGGCCGCTGACTGGGCTTCAGGAAGGCCTTTGGCTCAGGCTGCAGACGGCTGAGGAAAGATGGGCCCTTCAGCCGCCTTCTTTCCATCTAAAACATCCTATGTCCCCAGAAGGTTTAGCTCCTTTTTGAATTTTGATGGGAAAGTGTAATTGGGTTTTTTCAGTCTTGCTCTGCTGTGTGTGAGGGGAGGTTTTAAAGCGACTCTGGGTTGCGTCTGGCCTTTGTTTTGCTTTCTGAAGTTCCTGAGCATGAATGTTCGGTCTTGAGCGTGTGTTTCACTCCCAATCCCGTGACTGCTCACTTGTGAAGTCTTCCTCAGCACCCCTTCCTCCAACAGGCTTAATGCCCTGTGGACGAGAAGTGAGAGACAGTGTCTGAAACGGGACGGCAGGGTAGGCTGAGAGCGTGCCCCAAACTCCGGGTGGGGAGGAGGAAGCTTGCTTTCTGCCAGCCTCAGTAAAAAGAGAAGTGTTGCTGGGACTCCCACCGCCGAGCTGTGCCATCCTTCACAAATGTTCCTTTAAATGCAGCACAGCGATTATGTACAGTTGTGTTCGCTGCTGGAAGGAAAAGATGGACCGATACGTACCCATCTGCCATTTCAGCCAATGGTTTGAAAATGTAGGAGCTGAGTTGATCTAGCAGTTATTGAAGTGTTTATTGAAATAGCCTTGAGTCTTCAAACTTCTTTAAAGTATTAGTGGTAGTTTGAGTTAAGCAAGCATTTTAAAGCTGTTGAGTGATCAAGAGAAGCTTATTAGTGTCTGAGGTTAAAAATGGTACATTCTCCTTCCCTTTAGGACGCACTGTTACTACGCTCCTTGAACAAGGCATTGAAGTAGGCAGATTGACAGGGTGTTTCTCACTTGCACACAATACTTAGGCACTTTTCCAGCTCACTGCTATTCTCTCCTCATTCCCGTTTTGGATTTTCTCTTTGCATGTTTTATGAGAATGCATTAGAACCCTTTTTCTTCTGAGGACTGAGGCTTCCAAGGGACTGTCTTTCTACCAGCGTGTGTCCCTTCTCCCCGAGGGAGAGAGAAGTGGCGGGATGCATCCCTAGCAGGAGATCCGTGTTTTTTCCCAAGGGTGGGCCGTGTCCCTGAGGGAGCATCAGGAGGGATGTGAACATGCTCCTACCACGGAGTCCTCCTTTTTTCCTGTGGTGCCATGAGAAAGTGAATCTAAAAAGTACCAGACAGTAAAATCTGCTGGGAGTGACTACAGATTTTGCAGGCATTGCAAACAAGTATCTTGGAGCATTCTGTTATTTTTGGAAAGTTCAAATATACAGGGATAAGGAGGTTGCTGACTGTACGGAAAAGCCCTAGGCAGGTTTTCTTTAAAAAAACAAAAACAAAACAACAAATTTTCACGGACTGGTCTTGAGGAAAGGAAAAAATGTTCCCTAGAGTTTAGTTTCCAAAAATATCTTTTAACAAGGTTTACACACACACACACGCACACGCATGTGTGATCACTACAAAGTACATGATCATTAAGAAGAAAAGTGAAGCATCTCAGAGGAGGACTTCATCATGGTCATTGATTGAATTTTTTATCTACATCTCAGAGCTAGTACAGATTCTGAGGGACTCTTTTCTTTACTAATCACACAACACAAACATAAAACCATTAAAAAAATTTTTTTTAACTTTTATCTACTTCTGAGAGACAGAGTACAAGTGGAGGAGGGGCAGAGAGAGAGGGAGACACAGAATCCAAAGCAGGCTCCAGGCTCTGAGCTGTCTGCACAGAGCTGGACGTGGGGCTTGAACTCACAAAACATGAGATCATAACCTGAGCCAAAGTCAAACGCTTAACCGACTGAGCCACCTAGGCGCCCCTAAAACCATTTTAAAGGTAGGAGGAAAAGAAGGTCATTTTGAATATGGTTCCTTCGGTGTTTGCGAGTTTGGTGTAACTTTGGGGCTAAAGTGGTGTCTATTTCAAGTTAATATCAAAGATGACCTACAACACCAATTTTTAATGCTTCCCAGTGGGGAGGACACTTTGGACCTTCGGTTCTTGTCTCTTCATTGTTGACATTTATTTAACCCTTATAAACATTAACATTAATTTTTGCCATGGAGTGACTTGTGTCTGCAGTGTCTGTGTTAGGAATCTAGCTTGTGTAATGTTAACTGTTTACTCTTGCTTTGGGATTTTTTTAAATTTTAAGATTTCAAAATCCTACATGGTGGAATGTGGTGTGTTCGAGGTGTGTGCACAAAAATATTTTGCATGTTTGGGTTATCATTTTTTCTTTTTTCTTTTTCTTTTTCTTTTTGCCGGTGTGAATTCTACTTTTTAGCACAATAAAGCCCCAAAAAAGAATGTACAAATATAGATTTTTCTGTGTCAAGTTTTTTCACATGACACCAAAAGCAGATTATTTCTATATGGCCACAAAAAAATAATTTGAGACAAAAGAAAATGCCCTGTGGAGAAGAAATGCAAACAACTCACCTGCTCTATTGGCTGTGAAGCCTAATAGTTGTTTTATTGCCTTGTTTAGACGGACAAGGATATGTGAATAATACAAATTTTTTTACCTACAAAGGGAATTTACTGGGTAAAAAAACACAGTGAGGACCAGGCTTTGCCTTTTCTTTTTGGAAAAGTTTATTTATTTAGCTAAAGGATGATTAAATATTCCATATTTATTTATTTTTATTCTGTTCTAAAAAGGTTGCTCTATTTTCTCCCATACCTTTTCTTTTGAAATAAGCTCAGAGACAAATCCTCTCATGGCATTTGTTTCTTTTTTAATAACGAAGACCTTCCTGGGGATACTATGCTTAACTAAACCAATTCACTCTTGCTTAAGGTATTCTGTTGTCAGGAATTACTTAAAAAGAAAGAGAAGATTTTCATAATTTCTTTGATTTTCTTTAGTACCTCACTCAGATTTTAAAAGAGCTGTGCAATTACAAGTAGAAATAAAATATTATTGTAGTACTTTTTTAAGCTATAGCAATTTATTTATTTATTTGTTTGTTTGTTTATTTATTTATTTATTTATTTAAAGTAGCCTCCATGCCCAGTTCGGGGCTTGACCTCATGACCCTGGGATCAAGAGTGGGATGTATAGCAATTTAGAGGCAGGAAAAAAAAAAGGTTCACAGAGTCATAGAATGTAAAGTTGGAAGGAATCTAAGGAATCCCATGGGCATTTTTCAGATGTGGGAACCAAGAAAGGGGAAATAGTTTCCCGGCATACAGTCAGCTGGAGAGGCAGCCTGGGGCCATGGAATGAACATGGACTTTGACATAGTATGACCGGGGCTTAGATCAAGGCTGATCTAATACCACCAGAGTGACATTGGGAGAATGTCTCTCAGCCTCCCTGTCTACCTGAAAATGAGGGTAATGACATGTACCCCGCATGTGCTTTAAGAGCCAAATGCAATAACCTGTGGAAGAAATTACAACACAAATGTTAGTTACCATCATCACCAACAAGAGTGGGGTCAGAACCCAAGACCCTCACTCTTCCTTCATTTTCTTAACTCCTTCAATGTGTCCGTTCAGGAAGAAATGCTTTGGGAAAACAGCAGCAAGAATAAATACTGCAGAAATAGCCCAGAAATATAAACCCCATGGATCAGAATGTATGATTACCTTGTACTAAAATTTCTGCCGTTTACCCAGAGGACTTTCTAGACAGAGTAAGAATTGTTTATTCATTTGCTCATTCATTCACTCTTTCAACAACTATTTATTGGGCACCTGCTGCTATCTGCCAGGCACTGCTCTGGACACTGAGAACATGATAGTGAGTAAAACAGACAAAAAACACTATTCTCATGGAACTTAGATTCTAGTGGTTTGGAATCAGCAAAATAAGATAACTAAATTATGTTGGATTAGTTCTGAGGAGAAATATCTGGCTATTTAAAGCTGCTCTACAGGGTAACCACTGGCATTCATCTGGACTTAGGCTCATTTGTGATAAAGACATGGCATGAAGAATGGGCTCTGGATCAAATCTTGGGAAGTAACTGCAGATGCTCTTCACCCGAGAGAGTCACAGTACACATGTGAGCTATGTAAGGACTCAGTCTCTCAATAAAGAAACCCACCTAATTTCTTTAAACACAGCATATGGAACGCCAGTCTGGAAAACACTGCCTCATGTTTTGGTTTAGGCTTTCCTGATTCTAGTTTTCCCAGGCCAATCCTGATGTCAAATAACTTTTTTCAATGTTCTACTCACACACAACTACTGCAACAACTTGGGCAACGTGTTTTTTTTTTTAATATGTTCACTCTTTCAAGTAGTTTTAGATTCACAGCAAAATTAAGCAGAAGGGACACAGATTTCCCATATATTCCTTGCTCTGGCTCATAGATAGACTTCCCCATTACCAACATTCTCCACTAGAGTGGTACGTTTATTACAATCGCCGAACCTATACTGATGCATCATTATCGCCCGGAATCCACAGTTCACATCAGGGTTCACTCTTAGTGGGTTTGACATTCACCTTCTATGGGTTTGAACAAATGCATCGCGACATTCCAATATCATACACAGTTGCAGTAAAAATCCTCGGTACTCCACCTATTCATCCCTCCTTCGCCCTTGGCCCCTGACAACTACTGATCTTTTCACTGTTTCCATAGTTTTGTCTTTTCCAGAATGTCATATAGTTGGAATCACACAGTAGGTAGCCTTTTCAGATTGGCTTCTTTCACTTAGCAATACACATTGATGTTTCCTCCATGTCTTTTCATAGCTTGACAGCTCATTTCTTTTTAGTGCTGAATAATATTCCAGCAGTATATCATTTCACTCCACCACCTTCAGTGAGTGGCTAGGCTCTGTGATCAGGACAGAGGATGACAATTCAGACAAGGTTCCTGCTTTCACAGAGCTTACACTTTAAGGGAAGAGAAGGCAACATGCAAGTAATATATAACCAATATAATTTGAGACGGGGAGTGCTCTGAGGGAATAAAATGGAGCATTGTGTTGCGGGTGGGGTGAGTTACTTTTGGCTGGGGAGTCAGAGAAGGCCTGGCTAAGGAGGTAACATCTGGGTTGAGGTCTGAATGATGAAAAGAAATCAACCATACCACAGTGTGGGGTAGAGTGTTCCGGACAGAGGGGAAAATAAACACGGAGGCCTTAAGGGACCCATCTTGGCACAGTGAAGGCACAGGGCCTGAGAGCACAAGTGAAGAGAGTAGTAGGAAACGAGTTAAGGAGCACGGAGGACCCTGTAAGCCTCATGAAGACAGGCCAGATAATGCCTTCAAGTGCCAGCCAGCTGAAAGGAGAGAAAATAAACATTTGATTCCAGGAACTCCATTTTGGATAGAAGACTACATTTTACTTATCCTATAATACTTTTCACTTGAATAAATAGTCAGAGCTGTTCGTCAAGCAGCTCTGGATGAGGACGGCAAAACTTGTTCCACGCAGTCGTGCGAAGTCTGGAAACCAGGCCCGTGTAGATATGGCACAGCACTGTTTTCTGCAATCTGGGGAACAGACCCATGCTTGTAGACACACCCACACAAATCGCATACACACATTATTTTTACTTAATTGGAATCATACTGCACATACTGTTCTGAGATTTGCTTTCTTTCAAAAACAATTCATGTTTTAAGTACGAATTTCACAGATCCTTTTAATGTTTATTTTTGAGTGAGAGAGAGAGAGAGAGCATGTGTGAGAGCATGAGTGGGGGAAGGGGCAGAGAGAGAGAGAGAGAGGGAGACACAGAATCTGAAGCAAGCAGAGAGAGGGAGACACAGAATCTGAAGCAGGCCCCAGGCTCTGAGCTGTCAGCACAGAGCCCGATGTGGGGCTCGAACCCACAAACCATGATGAAATCATGACCTGAGGTGAAGTCAGACGCTTAACTGACTGAGCCACCTAGGAACTCCTCAATGGTTGATCCTGTTTAAACCTTTATAGGGATGCCTGGCTGGTTCAGTCAGAAGAGCCTGTGGCTCTTGATCTCGCGGTTGTGAGTTCGAGCCCCCAAGCAGGTATAGAAATTATTTTAAAAAATAAAAATAAAATAAACCTCTATAAAATACATATTAAGGGTTATCTGAGTACTAATGATCCCAAGTTAATCTATCTGCTGAGCTTGTGGAGTAAATACTGCCATTAATTTTGTCAAGGTCATCAACTACTTTTCTGAACCCTTAGACATCAACATCTTACATGTACTGCTCTCTTCTGATCCTCAGGTTGATGTATCCAGATTTTTGTTTTGTTTTGTTTAATTTTATTTATTTTGAGAGAGAGAGTGTGTGTATGAGAGAGACAGTGGCAGAGGGGCGGGGGAGAGATCATGACCTGAGCTGAAATCAAGAGTTGTAAGCTTAACCAACTGAGCCACCCAAGCGTCCCCAAAGTGCTTATTTTTGTAAACATAGTTTCAAGGCCAGTCCCATAAACCTGCTGCCCTGCACCTCTTCTATGTAGGAATTCTGAACCTACCACCCTACCTGGGTGCTGAATTTACCACCCTACCACCCAACCTGCTTCTTCTCTTGTATTCTTTCTTTCATTGAATGGCAGGTATCAGCCGGTCATGGAAAGGAGAAATCTGGGAGTCATCCTATGTGTCTGTCTTCTCCCGCAACTGCTCCTTCTGACAACCCCAAATTACCACAGACTTCCAAATCTATTTTCTGATCTGTCTTGGATCTATTCCCTCCTCTCCATCTTCAGGACGTTTCCTACCTCCAAACATGCCTCCTCCAGCCTTCTGACCTTGTCTCCATTTTGTCCCCCATCCACCACTAACCCATCCCTCACACCACAGGTAGAAAGATCTCTTCAAAAATAAATTTGGCCATGGAATGGTCCTGCTTAGCACTCATACATGGCTTCCCATTATCCCTCAACAGAGCCCAAACTAACCTGCATACAAGACCCTACACAGGAGCCCTGTTGATTTCTCTAGCCTCTTAACCTGTCATGGACTTACCTTCTCGTCCTGGCCTCTCTGTGGGCCAGCATTCCCTCCTTCGTGTTTTTACAACACTCTTGCATTTTCCCATTACTCAATAATTGACTGTTTATGTATATCTTTCTGACTTGTTTACACAAGAAATAACTATAAGCAATGAGTCTTTGGAGCGTGTTTATGGGTTAGCCAAACTGTGAAAACTCCATGCTTTTCCACAGCAGTGCATGCACTGGATTGTTATTTTCCCTCATCTATGCCAGGCAGTAAACTGGAGAGATTCCTTAGAACTTAAATGACAAAAAGATGCCAACATTGTCATTGATTCGCTGGGAACAGAGTCCCTTTTCTCACAAACAAATCCTACTAAAAAATCAGAGCATTTGGAGAGCCTGGGTGGCTCAGTCAGTGTCTGACTTTGGCTCAGGTCATGATCTCATGGTTTGTGAGTTCGAGCCTTGCGTCAGGCTCTGTACTGCTAACTTGGAGCCTGGAGCCTGCTTCAGATTCTGTGTCTCCCTGTCTCCCTGTCTCCTTCTCTCTCTGCCCTTCCCCTGCTCATACTCTGTCTCTCTCTTAAAAGTAAGTAAACATTAAAGAAAAAAATCCCACGGCATTTCATTAAGTAAATTCTTAGGGCTGCATTTCCATTTAGAAATCAGCTATCCCCTTATCAAAGCCTAACTCAAAGTCTCATTGATGCATAATAGTAGGCATATTGAGGGGTGGCACAGTTGGTTAAGCATCTTACTCTTGATTTCAGCTCAGGTCATGATCTCAAGGTTTGTGAGACAAGCCCTGTGTCAGGCTGACAGCATGGAGCCTGCTTGGGATCTCTCTCTCTCCCTCTCTCTCTGCCCCTCCCCAGCTTGGCTCTCTCTCTTTCTCTCAAATAAATAAATGAATATGTATATTTTTAAAAAGTAAATATATGGGGCACCTGGGTGGCTTAGTCAGTTAAGCGTCTGACTTCAGCTCAGGTCATGATCTCGTGGTCATCAGGTTCAAGCCCCAGCTCAGAGCCTGGAGTCTGCTTCAGATTCTGTGTCTCCCTCTCTCTCTCTGCCCACCCCCCCCCATGCTCTCTCTCTCTCTCTCTCTCAAAATTACATAAACGCATATAAAAAGACTATTTCAAAATTGTTTTCAGATTCAGGGGAGAAACCAGCTCATAGAGGTCTTATCTTTTACTTCTAAGGAAGCATTTCCCATGTGAGAGGGTCCTAGCATTTGTGGAATTGGTGCAAGGCATCCAGTGTGTGCCTGCAGTGCAAAATAGAAAGCAAATAGTGAGGGTGATTCCATCCTCCATGTAGCCATCACTACAGAGACCCTGGCAGAGTCTCCTTCCATACTTGTGACTCTTTGGTAAATAGTGGGATAAGGAGGCACTGAAGAAAAAGTAGGCAAAAATTGAATAAGAACCTGATCTAGCATAGGATCCAGGTTTTGTGGGGCCCTCTTTAAGAAAAAGAATACAATAAATTTTTAAAATTTTTTTATAGGTTTATTTATTTTTGAGACAGGGAGAGACAGAACATGAGTGGGGGAGGGTCAGAGAGAGAGGGAACCACAGAGTCTGAAACAGACTCCAGGCTCTGAGCTAGCCGTCAGCACAGAGCACGATGTGGGTCTCGAACCCACAAACTATGAGATCATGACCTGAGCCGAAGTCGGACGCTTAACCAACTGAGCCATCCAGGTGCCCCACAATAAGTTTTTTTTAATGTTTATTTTTGAGAGAGAGAGACAGAATGTGAGCGGGGGAGGGGGAGAGAGATGGAGACACAGAATCCGAAGCAGGCTCCAGGCTCTGAGCTGTCAGCATAGAGCCTAATGTGGGGCCCAAACTCAGGAACCATGAGATCATGACCTGAGCCAAAGTTGGATGCTCAACTGGCTGAGCCACCTGGGCGCCCATACAATAAAATCTCAAACACCAAGTTAATTATAAAACCAAGCAGTCATTTAGAACAGGGAGAAAGAATCACAACAAACAATGGGAATCATGGATCTCTACATCTCCTTCTTCTAAAATCTCTTTAGGTAAGTTATCAGAAAAGTTACAAAGGAATGCTCCCTGATTGCACTCTGGCTTCCCTCTCTCAATCCAGAGCATTCCAGCAACTCTCAGCATTCACAGGGGCCTTTGAAAGTGAGGGTCCCTGAAGCTTGATCTTCATTAGTTTCCTGGTAAAGCTGCCCTGGACCCAGGCCAACAGGATGAAGGACACAGCCGTTTGGGGGCCCCAACTCCTTAGTGCATGCTCTGCTAGAAATTGGCAACATTTGTCCAGGGCTGTCTCCAGAACCAAGACCATGATATGCCTCCAATTTGGGAAAGTAAACCAGATTACTGAGTGAGGCAAGGCTTGAAATGGCCCCTGACTCTGCAGGCTGGACCTCCTAACAGGTAGTTGTATCTCTCCACCTTCTTCTTGAATTATTCCCATCTTACAAGCTCACGTTTAATGTGAAGGCAACTGAGACAGTAAGTAAGCTGTGGAATGGTATGGTAATTTTAGGTTAGAGGTTGAGGTGGAAGGACCAGAGTGTTGCAGAAGAAACCCCAGCCGCTGTCTCAGGCTGAGTCACGGATATCAGGTTCTTTTGGAGTTGCTTAGAATTATTACAAAGGTCAGAATCATTTCTTAGCTTGTAGATTAATAATCAGAATATGACTTTAGAGGAAAGTTAAGTCATATATCTTTCTTCCTTTATTTATTTATTTATTTTTTGAGAGAGAAATAGTGAGTAGGGGAGAGGGGCAGAGAGAAGAGAGAGAGAATCTTGAGCAGGCTCCACACTGATGCGGGGCTCATTCCCACGACCCTGGGATCATGACCTGAGCTGAAATCAAGAGTCAGATGCTCAACCAACTGAGCCACCCGGGTGCCCCTTCATGTGCCTTCTATGTGTTAAGTGCAATACCTGGCACTTTATGAATCTTTTCTCATTGAATTTTCACAACCCTGGCAGGCTGGGAAGACAAAGGTCAGGACAGCTAGAATTGTCTTCTTTCCAGTGGGTACTCAATGTGAAGTCCTATTAGTTATACACTTTCAAAGTTCTTGTCTGGAGTGGAAACGTTCTATTATTCTCAAAGTCCTGGGAGAAGAGAGTTGAGTTCAGGTCCACATTCATGGAGCCTCTACTTGGAGCCTGGCCTCATGCTAAGTACCTATGTATTGTGATTTCAGAGGTGAATGGGGCACAACCCCTGCCCTAACAGAGCTCACAGTCTGGTGGAAGAAACCGACCAGTTCCCATGTCATTTCACTGTCATATGGCAATAAGTGTCTCCCAACTTTTCTGCAAAGCAGACCTAAAAGCAAAGGACATAAACACACACACACACACACAAACCCACTCTGGGGACCCTCTGCAATTGTGAAATTTCTTTTATAACTTAATATTTTAGCTAAAAAAGCATAGCCTTTGCTTTAAGTCATTTATTATTAGATAAAAGTGATGCCTTGGAGAAGATGCTGTAAAACCTCCTGAATTCCATGCGCAATGCTAGGTATTCTGGTGTGAGAAGCAGACTGCAAGGTAAATGATAAGACAGAAATAAGCTACAGGTGCCACGAGACTAATCAGGAGGGACACTAACTCAGCCTGGGGGTGGGCAGTGAAGGCTTTCTAGAGAAGGAAATTCCTGAGCTAAGGCTGCAACGAAAAGCTGGAGTCCAGCCCAAGCTGAAGCAGAACTTAACATACTAATTACTGAACTGCACTGGGTTGTATTTGAAGTAAGGCTCATTAAGAGTTTTATAGTTTGTTTTCTTTCCCCTTCAACATAAACACTGATGGACCAATCACTTTCTAGAAGGAAAAGGAAAGGTAACGACATTAATTGAGTGTTGACTCTATGCCAACCGTTTTCCATATATTCTCAGTTAATTTTCACATCTGTCTCATTAGATTGATATTATTTATCCTCATTTTATAGACGAAGAGACTGGGATTCAGAGAGGTCAACAAACTCCACACAAGGTCAAAAATTAGCAAGTTCAGCCAGAATTCTGCAAAGTTGATGTTCTTCCCACCATATCGTATTGCTTTGCCTGTTTCTGAAGTGTCTCTACCGGGTAGGTGCAATAGCGGTCAAGAAAATAGTAGATTGACTTCAAGGGTTTTTTTTGTTTTTGTTTTTGTTTTCTGAGAGAGAGAAACAGCGTGAACAGGGGACGGTCAGAATCCAAAGCAGGCTCCAGGCTCTGAGCTAGCTGTCTGCACAGAGCCCAACGTGGGGCTCGAACCCACGAACTATGAGATCATGACCTGAGCCGAAGTCAGACGCTCAACCAACTGAGCCACTCAGGCGCCCCAATTGGCTTCCAGTTTTAAGGATAAAAGGAAAGAAAAACAGACGTCTTGCATGAGCTATTTGGCCATCTCCTTTGGTCATGGAAAGTTCTGGAAAGGGACTTCTGGGATACTCCTCGGGCTGACATT
This sequence comes from Crocuta crocuta, assembly GCF_008692635.1. Taxonomy (NCBI): domain Eukaryota; kingdom Metazoa; phylum Chordata; class Mammalia; order Carnivora; family Hyaenidae; genus Crocuta; species Crocuta crocuta. The sequence goes on from NW_027533256.1 coordinate 7,856,665, forward strand.
GCAGCACCCTACCTCACTGAGCCAGATCTGCTGAATCTGGACTTGGAGAAGTAAGGGTTCATGGGACATCCTTTGGGCGTGTCCACTGAAGTCTGCTTTATACAGTTTATAATTTGCTGTAAACAGCTTGCTGGTCCTAATTAAACCTGTATGATCATGTCTGAACTTTTAGGAAACGAGGACTTCTTTTTATGGTTCTCTTCTCAGTGGTAAAACCAGAGCCCTCTTCAGCTCCGTGAGCCTCTTTAACCTGTGAGGCCTTGATCCTGAGACTCTGCTCTGCAGTCTAGAAATAAAAAGTACTTGACAAATGCTTGGGGGAGGGGATTGCTAGTAATCGTGAGCCATCTCTCTCTCTCTTTTTTTAAATAGAAGCTTTAAAAAATTTTTTTAACGTTTTATTTATTTTCTGAGAGAGAGAGAGAGAGACAGCGTGAGCAGGGGAGGGTCAGAGAGAGGGAGACATGGAATCCGAAGTAGGCTCCAGGCTCTGAGCTAGCTGTCAGCACAGAGCCCGACGCAGGGCCCGAACCCACAAACCAAAAGATCATGACCTGAGCTGAAGTTGGCACTTAACCGCCTGAGCCACCCAGGCGCCCCTCTACCATTTTGAGGGTGAAAGCAGAAACAGCGGAAAAGAACCAGTTCAGCAGATGGGCTCAGATACTGTTCACGAGGCCTCAACTGAACAAGTCCCAGTCTATAACAACACTTCCCTACAGAACTTTCTGTGCAGATGGAAATGTTCTTTATCTGTGCTCTTCCAAGATAGTCACCACCAACCTCATGTGGCTATTGGGCACTCGTGGGCCTAGACTGAGAAGCTGAATTTTAATTCTATTTATTTTAATTAATTTAAAATTTACATAGTCACGGATGGCAAGTGACTGTTGTATTGGACAGTGCGGGTCTACACAGAGGATTTATAAATGGGTTGCTTGCTGGTCTCAAAGAGCACGATGGGCAGGGATTGAGAATTGGCATTAAAATGCTGCATCTGTCATTTCAAATAATGACGTAGCTCAGAATATTTCTCAGCAATGAGAAAGGCGGCTCCAAGAAAAAATACAGAGACGGGCTCACAATTAGTCTCCGAAAAGGAAGTCAGTCATTAGCTACCTTCTGACATCCTAGCAATTAACCAGTCTTGGGAGAGGAGCAGGTATCTCCAGAGAGGTGCCAAATAAATAGGAGATAAGAGACTATAAAAATGAAAAGCCATTCGGTCTTTCATCACAGGATAATCCAATGCAAGTGAATTAATGGCAAAAGGCTCACTAATAGCCTTTGTGAGGAAATAGGAGCAGTGTGGCAGGATATCCTTTTTCCGCACTAAAGCACCCAATTCTTTCAATTTTATATACAGCGGAAGCAATTAATTGTACTAGAAAGAAATCCACAGCTGGCTTTTCCTGATGGCCCCATAAGCAACAAGCTCTATTGTTCAGCTTCCGGGATAGATGTAAAGTCATTCTACGGCACTGGTGAGATTTTTCTGATTGTTTAGTCTGACTTTTCCAAAGACGAAAACCTGTGGAACATTCACGTTTCAATTCTTCTGGCCGTCACGTGTTTTCAGTATCAGCAACTGTCAAAAAGCTGATTTTTTATGTGTAATGTAATCCAGGCACGTGACTCGATGTTACTAGTGTTTCTTCTAAACTTTGTGACTGAATCCTAAGTTACTCACTTTTGTTTGTTTTACATGTTTATATGCAGTTGAACTGTACTGTTTCTGCTTTCGTGGTTAACATTCATAGTGTGGCTATTCTAGGATTGTGCTTAACAAACAAATAAGATTATATGTCAAAAACCTAGAAAACTCAACATTTCAATCCATTGGGCCTATATGGTATTGTTTTTCCATTTGGATGCATTAAAACACATTGTATTCATAATTCTTAGATGCACATTTTGGACATTTTATCATCTTTGAAATTAGGGTGTCTTACTATTGATTATGTGTCACAGTTTGATCAGTAGTGTTTTTCTTTCCTAGTTGTGCATGAAATAATGATGCTACTTACGATCAACACCATCTTAGTTTTGATGACATATGATGTATATATGGTTAAAATTTGGCTACAGGGGTATATCATCACAAGTATAAAAATGGAACCTTTGTCATTAACATCCACCTTAATCAAACACAGATTTTGATTAATTACACATCTTACATAGGATTCTTTTTTTTTTTTTTAAGTTTTTTGAATGTTTATTCTTGAGAGAGAGAGGGAGAGAGAGACAGACAGAGAGTGCAGGGGAGGGGCAGACAGAGACAGAGACACAGAATCTGAAGCAGGCTCCAGGCTCTGAGCTGTTAGCACAGAGCCCAACGTGGGGCTTGAACCCACGAACTGGGAGATCATGACCTGAGCCCAAGTCTGACACTCAACTGACTGAGCCACCCAGGTGTCCCTACATCTTACATGGGATTCTAATTGACTGAATTCTGATAAATATGCATCCTGCCATTTTCATTTCCCCCAAATGCCCTGAAAGGATACAATGTAATACATAAAATATAATAGATAATGTTGCATATACTAATATAATTTATAATGCTAAACAATAAAAAAGCTGGTTCTTCAAGCAAGCCAGGGAAAAGGCTCCCTGCCTGCAGTTGGACTGGTTCTTACCTGCTGTTCAGTAGGACCAGGTGCAGGTACTACATGGCACACCTCCAGGGAACACCTTTCACACAGAGCAGGACACAAACTGTGCTCCTGAAGTCCTGGGGTGTAACCACCGTGATGCTCAGTGTAGTGACTACAGCCAACTGTGGTAAGAGTCCGGGCGGGGGAGGGCAGAAGGGAGGGAGGAATGCCCTCTTTGACTCTGAGGGACAAAGCAGGACTTGCATTGAGGAGCTTGTGACCAGCCGCCACTGTAGGTGGACCTTGAAAACAAATGATTAGCAGAGGCAAGGATTTCGATCATTACAATGGTAGACCCCAGCTTGGGGTTGCTATTTTGATCCTTGTGTATTTTGATACTCCCTAAACTGTCCTTCCCTAGGCTGGGAGGTTGGGAAGCCCCTATTCACATGTAAGTGAATAAAGGTATGAAATCTTACTCAGGAGAAAGACATATGGACTGTTAAACTATGTGAAAAAGTCAATGGTACAGAGAGAAAAGCCTCAGGAATTTAGGATGGAGCAAAGACTGCTTCCTGTAAGAGGAGGTATTTGGGCATTGAGGGAGGGAGAATGACGTCAAAAGAATGATTGTGGCCCATTTTGCAGGACTTAAAGAGACCAGTCGAACAGAATGTTGCCATATATCAGCGGCTTTCAGATTTTGAACACAGTGGTGTTTCATTTAGAGAAATCTGGAAAAACTGAACAAGATCAGTTAAAGAGGGAATGACCAATTAGAAGGATAGCTAGTACAATTCAGGTAGACAGTGAGGAAGACAGGTGGTAAAATAGGTAGTGAACTAAATGTGAAATAATCTAGATTTCAGCCTAGGTGGCTGAGTCGGTTAAGCATCCGATTTGGGCTCAGGTCATGATCTCATGGTTCGTGAGTTCAAGCCCTGCTTCAGGTTCTGTGCTGACAGCTCAGACACTGGAGCCTATGTCAGAATCTGTGCTTCCCTCTCTCTCTGCCCCTCCCCTGCTCATACTTTCTCTCTCTCTCTCAAAAATAAACATTTAAAAAATAATAATAAAACTAAAATAATCTACATTTTTAATAAACACTGACAGGTATTGGTTCCTAGTTGAATATATATCATTATGATTACCCATGAAAGATGTAAGGACATTGTTTTTTTTTTTAATTTTTTTAATGTTTTATTTTTTTCTGAGAGAGAGAGAGAGACAGCAGGGGAGGGTCAGAGAGAGAGGGAGACACAGAATCCGAAGCAGTCTCCAGGCTCTGAGCTAGCTGTCTACACAGAGCCCGATGCGGGGCACAAAACCACAAACCGTGAGATCATGACCTGAGCTGAAGTTGGATGCTTAACCAACTGAGCCACCCAGGTATCCTGTAAGGGTGTTGTTTTAAAGAGCATAGAGAACTCTAGCATTCAAGCATTATTTGTTGAAAACCAGTGGTCAGAATTTATCTTTTTTAAAATTAAAAAAAAATTTTTTGTTTCTGAGTGAGAGAGAGAGAGACAGCACCAGCAGCGGAGGGTCAGAGAGAGGGAGACACAGAATCTGAAACAGGCTCCAGGCTCTGAGCTGTCAGCACAGGGCCCGATGTGGGGCTCAAACCCATGAACCCTGAGATCATGACCTGAGCCAAAGTTGGACACTCAACCAACTGAGCCACCCAGGTGCCCCGAAAACCAGTGGTCAGAATTTAAAGTCAATGGTACAACCCTGCCTTTGTTGATAAAAATAAATGAGTGAAATGAAGCATTAACTATCTTAAGGGCAATAAACCATGACTCAGAAACAAATATCAAATGAAGGAATTATTTGCATGCCTTTTTTTTTTTTTACTAGATTTTAAGCTTTTAGAGGACAGGAGTCCACTATAATGCCTAGTTCGTTCGTTCATTCATTCATTCATTCATTCAGTCAGTCAGTCAGTATTTACTGACCATCCACGGGGGTGCCAGGCAGTATGCTAGATCTCAGCGATATAACAGAGTGAAAATAAGATAGTTTCTATCCTCTAGAACTTTGTGTCGAGTACAAGCACGGGTACTCCCAACATATGTGGTGGATAAACTAGAATGCCTGGCCACGCTGGTGGCACCACAGCACACCTAGGAACACATCTGGATTACCATGTAGACCATGGACAGTAGGTACAACATGGCTGTTAATGACTCAGCATTCCTGATCCAGGATTGTTTTTCCCCAGTTATCTCAGCCTGGATCTTTCTTTATCATGACACCTTGTCTTCCTTTGACTAGTCATTCACAAGGCAATCATACTTAGCTCTAGATGCAGAATTTCTGGACTTCTGGTCCCAAAGGAATTCTTGAGTGGAAACAGTGTTTAGGAGTAGTAAGTAGAATCAGGTGTGGGTTTATATATATGTACACACACACACACACGCTATACTTTTATTATTCGTTAACCAGATAAAAGCAAATATACACACACATATATGCATAAAAATATATATAGTTGTTTTTTTGTTTTTATCTGGTTAACGAATAATCAAAGTATAGTAAGTCATAAACCCACAGCTCCCAGGAAAGGGAAAGGCAGGGTGGTGGATTGCTATCGGATGGAGAAGGACACCATTTACCGTGGGCTGGGGTGGGGAGGTCCCAGCTCCAGGTGTTCGGTGGGAGGAAGTCCAGCCCTCCGGGCAGCACCTGATAGCCAGAGAGCCACAAGCAAACAACAGGTGGTAGTCCAGGAGAGCAGCTGGCATCAGGATGTCCAACCTGATGTAATGGGAAAAGGAGGCCTGCCAGAGGGACAGAACATGGACAGACAGAATCTAGGGACAAAGAGCTGGAGATCAAATATGTGTTGCCACCAGGGGTAACTATTAGCGCACAGCAGACTCTGTTGCAGGGCTGGGGCAGACTCTAGAGAGCAGAGTCCAGAAAACAGGCAGAGAAAATCAAGTTCCACACAGGGTAACAAGCCAGGGCTTCAAGACAAGAAAAGGGCCATGAGTCAGTTCTTAGGCAGGGGCCAAGGTCAGGGCTTCCCAAGTGAGTAGCAAAGGCAGCGGGAGGCTGGGTCCTGGCTTGGGAGTGGAGCTCTGAGAATTCTTCCTGCCACAAGGCCAGGGAAGGACTAGGTTCTGTGGTAAGGGGTGTATTCAAAGCAGGGAGAGGAAGACTGTAGTGACCATGGGCTATAGGACTAAGTGGTGCCTACTTTGCAGCAAGTGGCTCAGATTAAATGATCTTTTGATCACAGTAAACAAGTGCTTTGATGCAAAGAGAAATGGAAATGGAAAAAGAAGTAATTGAGAAGTAAAAATAGAAGGAAAAGTAAAAAAGAAATCCATTACAAAGAAAAGAACATACTTAGATTTTTAAACTTTATTTTGTGTACTGATTTATAGATAACTATCTTTTTCTTAAACACAATTTTTGTTTCAGCTTGTGCCTTCTAAACCATGACAGGGGTATTATTATTATTTTTTATTTGTTTTCCTAAAGTTAATTTATTTATTTTGAGAGAGAGAGTGAGAGAGCGCGCGCGCAAGAGAGCACATGCAACACTTGTGGGGGAGGGGCAAAGGGGGGGGAGAGAGAGAAAATCCCAAGCAGGCTCCACATGGTCAGTGATGTGGGCCTGATGTGGGGCTCGAACTTAGAAACCATGAGATCATGACCTGAGTCAAAATCAAGAGTCAGATACTTAACCAACTGAGCTACCCAGGTGCTCCCATGACAGGGTACTTTAACCAACAAATAATGTATTTGTGTCCATGCTGAAAAATGTAGCTTTTTCCTCTACTCTTTACAATGCTTTTGTCCATTTAACATGGGTTCTTAAACCAAAAGCATCACCCTGCCAAGGGCATTTCTTCACTTGTCCCTCCTTACTGAGCTCTAACTTCTCTCCATATCCACAAGGCTTAATGCTGCCTTTGCCTCACAAAATCTTTACAACAGGAAAATGACTTTGGATGGGTTAACTTGGATCTATCTAGTACAATTGCCTTCTCTGAAGATGGTATAACCAATTTCCTTGACCTGCTCGTATCCTTTTCAACACAGCCCATGGCACCCTCTAAAACTAGGTCTTGATGATGAGGTTCAGAAATGCCTAGAGGAAATTCTACCCTTATCTCGCTCGTTCGTTGAATAGATATGAGCACTTGTGTGGCAGGAGCTAGGCAGTGAGGAAAGAGCTGAGAAGAAGAGTTCTTTGCTCTCAGGGAGTTTACATTCTAGTGGGGCAGAGAAACTCAGATCATAAACCAATAACTAAACAAACAAGGTCATTTCAATTAGTGAAAAGTAGTATCAAGAAAACAAAATTGGCTAGGTTGGGTGCTAATTTAAGACAGGGGATCATAAAGGGTAATTTTACCTTCCAAACTAAGGCTATGTGATTTGCGTACACAACTACCACTCTTGGGGCCTAGGCCTCAAACTGTGCAGAGAAAAAAAGCTCACTTCCAGTCCATTCTATTAACCTACTTAAAGGAAAACCATCACATTAGAGAATGTTAAATTTGGACTTTGAGGTATTGTCTGAGTTTGGGGGCCAGACAATACGTGTCCAGATGTCTCCTTGGGCTTGCTGGCTGCTATGTTCATTTAGTGGGCAAACTGGAGAAACAGGCTGGCATGCATACACATGCCAGGAACCAGAGAGAACACCATGCCTTGCCCCGTTGTAGGTAGGTAGGTTGCCTGCTGTGAAAAGGCTAAGGATTTAAGCTTGGGCATTAGGTGGGCTTTATCTAAGGAGAGCAAAAGGATGTCAAGTCAATTCCCAAAGACTAGAAAGGGGATCCTTTCATAGAGATGCAAAGATATCGTGACTTAAAATGTGATGGTCTCTATTTTGCTAGCATTTCTACAGTGGCACATAACAAAACCCAGGCAATGCCGAGTTGTACGTTTCAGGACCTTGATGTACTAAAGTTTTAAACTGAGATTCTTGTCTATTTTATGGACTGATTCATAAGCTTAAAAATTGAACTAGGCTTCAGAGGGTATATTAACACACCTGTCATGATTTTATCTGCCGTGACACATTACTCAGCATACATCAATCAGTTTTTTGGTCAATGAATCTTAATCTCCTTTTTTTTTTCTTTTTAAATTTTTTGATGTTTGTTTATTTTTGAGAGAGAGAGAGAGAGAGGCAGAGTGCAAGCAGGGGACGAACAGGAAGAGAGAAGGAGACACAAAATTCCAAGCAGGCTCCAGGCTCTGAGCTGTCAGCACAGAGCCCGACTTGGGGCTGGAACCCAGGAACCACGAGATCATGACCTGAGCCAAAGTCGGATGCTTAACCGACTGAGCCACCCAGGTGCCCTGAATCTTAACCTCCTTAAGCAAAAGGTCGATCCTTTCCCCTAAAATTAAAGCAGGGTAGTATGTAGAAAACTTCACAAAGTGGCAAGTTGTAGTTGATGCCAGAAAACTCATATATCATACATTCCCCCTTGCAAAACAAGATACTACGACCTGTGACTCTCAACCCTGAGAAAGCTCAAGAGTTCTTGAAAAAAACTTAGAGAGTAACCAGAATTGAAAAATAATTTGGAATTACAGGAGATATATGAGGTATCAACAGTGGTTTGCCAAAGGAGAAGAGGAAAAAAACTCTTTTAAACAAGAATGTAAAAGAATTTAGACATTTAAACAAGATTATTAGGGGATACTCTGGAATCTAAACATCTCTTTAGGGAGAATGTGTATAAAAACAAACGCCAGTGCCTGGCACATTCTTTTTCTGTCCCTCTTTCTTTTTACCTAGTTGAAAAAGTGATTTTATAAAAGGACCTTACAATGAGTTACCTTTTGTAGAGACTTAACACGATACATACCGTTGCAACACTTACCAAAAAGATTAAGGTCACATTTGGTTGTTAAAAGGGGGCCTACGTTCTTTCTTCACATACAGGGCACTGAATATTTTTAACAGCATTTCCCTCGAAGAATGAAGGGACATGGAATAAAGAAAGTAGTGACAATTGTTTGCATTTTCCAAGAGGAGGGAATGGGACTCCGAAGGGCATGCGAGGTCCTAAGAGCGAGCCAAAGTCGAGGAGGGAGCAATATTTATAGTCCGCTGACTTCAGCTGGCCCGGGGTACTGCCGCCGCTCCTCTTCTGCTATAGTTCACGGGATCGCAGGTCACAGGGCCCCGGGCAGCCGGGGCTCGGAGCTGCGGGGTCGACGCGGAGATGCTTCTTCGCCCGGCCGCCTCCTCGGAGCCCGGCCACCTGCGCCTGCCTGCCTAGGCCTCGGCACACTGGCGGAGAGCCGGGACCGAGAAGCCGGGGCGAGCTGGGTGGATAAAGGATGTAGTGTGGCTACATTTTCCTTTCTTAGCCCCCACGACCACTACCACGACCCGGCAATTCCCCGCCGTGGCGTGTGAGTGCTTGGCGCCCACGTGGAGCAACAGACTGTGTCGGAGGCGGGGGGGGTCCCCGCGAAGGGACCCGGAAGGGCCCGGCCCTCGTCAGNAGGCGGTGTGGGCGAAAGCCGCCTCCAAGGACGCTTTTTGAATCCTTAAATGGGAAAGGCGCTCACCTCTCTAGCCCAGGAGCTGCGAGGTTGCTCTTCGCGATCTGTCTCTCTACGCTGCTGCGAAGGAGGAAAAAAAAATGTGTTTCGTGGGGTGGTAGAGCCAAGGGGAGTTGCAAGCCCTCCCTCAAAACTTGCCCGCGGGAAGGTGCCCCGTTTCCCGGAGGTTCACCTGTTGTCCTGCGCGGCCTCCGCTGCCATGTCTGTTGTGATTCTGCACTTCAGTCTCTGAAAACTTTCTGCCCGGAGTGAATGTTCCCCTTCCTCCCCCCCCCCCCCCCCCCCCCCNGGAAAGAAAAATAATGTGCTGTGTGTTAGGGTCTGGCGTTTTGTGACTTCTATACTCTTTTATGCTCTCGGATGTTTTAATTTGGTTATAGCGCTGCAGTTTCTCTCTTTCAAACGGTTAGCAAACCCTGAGTACACAGTGCGAACTTGGCCCATTCACCTGTGTGACGTCATTTAATCCTTGTGATAACCCTGGTTATGGTGTTCATTTTTTAGGCGAAGAAACCGAGAGGTTTTAGGCAAAGAGGTTAAGTAACTTATCTAAGTGAGCTGGGATTTGAACCCTGTATTTTCTCTGCTCTTGAGGAACTGTCAAAGTGAGGTGTACTACGGGTTTGAAAACAGCAAAACCTCTTTTTGCAGACAGTTCTACATTGAGGAGCATTTTCAATTACTCATACTTGAAACGATCGCTGTTTTGTTGCTTGAGTTGAAAACAACTCCTTTATTGTATTTACTTATAAGAGGACTTCACTTCTGAATTAAAGCTCTGAATTAAAATGTAACTTTAATGCTTATCACTGTTTTCGTTTTCAGTTGTTGAAATGAAAAGTGTGTGGGGGCCAGAATTATTTAAATATTTAAACTTAAAGCCAGAATACGAGCAGTTCTGAGCTAGAAAGGGGTTGAATTTACAAAAGGGCGATTGAAATTTACAAGATACTTTTCATTGAACCCAGTATTCCGCTCACGTTGTTGAGTTCCCCACCCGCTTCACATTATTCCTGGAACTCATTTCAAACTTTTTTCCTGCTTGCTTCACTTCTTCACACCCTTTACTGAAAAGCTTGAGGCATTCAGTGGGAGCTCCTGCCAGAACGTACTGGGTTACGTCTATCATCTGCTTTCTTTCCTTCCATTTCAGTGGAATGTTTTTTGTTCTTCCTACTAGTTAACACCTTGTTTCATTTTTCTCCTCTCTCCTACTTAATGGAGTAGGAGTTACTCCCTTTTGTCTTAGAGCTGTTAGAAGTGCAGATGTGCTAAAAGATTTTTTTCAGTTTACAGAAACCTTCCCTTGGGCGTGCTATTCCCTCAAGCTGTCATGTTGCTGCTTTTCCTTTTCAAATCATAGAAGTACTAAAAAAAAAGTTGTCTCCTTGTAAAAGTAATACATGTTCATTAAAGAAAAATCGTAAAATTGAACAAAATTGAACTAAAATTAAAATTCAGTCCTTTATAATTCATCTCTGGAGATTGCCAAGAGTAGTTTACTTTTCCTGTATCTACTTCCTGGCTGGCCATTCAGTTAACTGTTTGTTACCTGGATTTCACCCTCACAAGGTTCACCTATAAACTAAATAACACATTTATTATAATGTGTTCTAAATTAACTCCTTGAGTGTTCTGTAATACTTAACATCTACTTCTTATTTTTGAGATACCTTTCCTTGGCTTTTGTTCATTTATCCATTGTATTCAACGAATACTTTACACTGCAGGGCAATAGGGTGCAACAACAGACAATGCCCTTGCCTTCATGGAGTGTCAAGTCTATTGGAGGAGACAGAGATTGAAGAGTGAATTCTTTAAGTAACCGTAATTGTGATTATAACTAAAGTGCACAGTATTAGAAGACCCGACCTGGTGCTGGGAGAGTGCGGGAAGGCTTTGTAACTCAGGATGGTTCTGAAGACTGAGTAAGAATTAACTAGATGGACAGAGGGCTTCTGTGACATACTGACTTCCTCCTTGCCCCTTTCTTTTCTCCTTGCTTAATGTGTTCTCCAGGTTTCACGTGTCAGCTCATTTTTCTCTATGTCACTAGTCCTTTGGCATTATTACTGTTCCAACACTTCTGTCCGAATACTTCTCAGACTTCTTTATTTCTCCTCTGTGCTTGAATCCTTGTTTTTTTCCCAGTTGCTTTTATGCATACCTCTACATGGTTGTTCTAGTTCAAACTGAATTCCTTCCTTACCAAACTTGTTTCCCTGGCGTTCCTTAGTTCTGTTGATGTCCTACCAAATCCAAACCTTTCCCAGTTCTGTCACATCACATCTGTAGCCAACGTCTGTTGTTTCTGCTTTTCATGGTATTGTCCCTCTTTATTCCTGTTGACTCTGGTACAATTCTTTATACATGGTGGCACAAACGTTATAATAGACCAATAAAGTGAATTGGGCAGCTTTCCTTTTCCTCTTTTCAGGAGTGGTTTAGACGGGAATGATCTTTCTTGAGAGTTTGGCAGACCTCACCTATAACACACCATTCAGGCTTAGATTTTTTCCTTTCCTTCTTTTTTTTTTTTTTTCCTATAGAGGACTTTGAATACCATTTCAGTTTATTTAATAACTGTTGGTCTGTATATTACTTGTGTGAATTTTAGTGTTTAATATTTTCTCCAGAAATTTATTGAGTTTTCAAATCTACTGTTACTTGGTTTTCACACAACTTTTTCTTAAAAAAAATTTTTTTTTAATGTTTATTCATTTTAGAGAGACAGAGCACAAGTAGGGTGGGGCAGGGAGAGAGGAACACACAGATTCTGGAAGCAGGCTCCTGGCTCTGAGCTGTCAGCACAGAGCCCGACATGGGGCTCGAACTCATGAACCGTGAGATCATGACCTGAGCTGAAGTCGGATGCTTAACCGACTGAGCCACCCAGGGGCCCCTAAATTTCTTTGATTCAATATATATTTGTATGCAATATTATATATTGTGTGTATATTTATATATTTGATAACTTTCCTTTTTCCTTTTCTTCTTTCTTTCTTTCTTTCTTTCTTTCTTTCTTTCTTCTTTCCTTCTTCCTTCCTTTCTTTCCTTTCCCATTTTTAGTGTATGTGCTACTGAAGCGAGCACTCTTTACTTTCTTTCCTTTCTTATCAGGTTCCATCCCACTTGGGCTAATGCTGTGCTCTTCTTCACTTCCACCACTCTATGGGTTATCTTATGCAATTTTGCTGAAGTTAATCTTGAAGCCCAGTTTGTGTCACTTCTCTGCTCAGAAGTTTCCAAAGTCTTCTATTAAATGAAGTCCTCTCATGAGGATTTACCTAGATTTTCCTAATTCTTAATTCCCATTATTTTTGCTCCCTGCACATGCGCTTTTCCCCCTTTCTGAAATCTTTCCCATTTTCTTCTGGGTGGAATCCCTTCTGAAGGAATGTATTTTTTTTTTTAATTTTTAATATATTTTTTAGTGTTTATTTTGAGAGAGAGAGTGCGCACAGGAGCAGGGAAAGGGCAGAGAGAGAGAGAGAGAGAGACACAGAATCCAAAACAGGCTCCAGGCTCTGAGCTATCAGCACAGAGCCCAACACAGACCTGAGTCCAAGTCAGATGGTTAACTGATTGAGACACTCAGATGTCCCTGAAAGAAGGGATTTTTTTAAAGGCAAATTTTTAATCTAATATTTCTTATTGCCCTTACTGATTTGTCTTTTTCTTTTCAAAAAATTATTTATTTATTATGGGAGGGGGGCAGAGAGAGAGATCGCAGGCAGGCTCCACACTCACAGTGCAGGCTCCACGCAGGGTTCGAACTCACAAACCATGAGGTCTTGACCTGAGCCCAAGTCAAGAGTCAGGTGCTTAACTGACTGAGCCACCCAGGCACCCCTGTTGATTTGTCTTTTAAAAAAGTCAATTTTTATAGGGGCGCCTGGCTGGCTCAGTCAGTGTAGCATGTGGCTCTTGATCTAGAGGTTGTGAAGTTGAGCCTCATGTTGGATGTAGAGTTTACTTAAAAATAAAATCTCTAAAAAAAATCAACTTTATTGAAGTGTCATTTATATACAGTGATACGCACGTTAAGTTTGCAGTTCCATGAGTCATTTGGTCTTTTATAGAGATTTGTATACAAATATTAGTTCTGCTACTAAACTGCAGACTGGGTGTGTAACTGACTTTGTTGCATATTAAAATGAATAAATGGAGGAGAAAGGCATCTCATTTTCAGATTTTGGGAGCAAAGAGCCATGGAGAGAAAAGAAAATGGGTTTCCTCTCAGGCTAAAGTTTGAACCAGAAAGTCTTTCCTTCTTTCCTCCTCCACCTTTTATTAGTGTTTATGTTTTTAAAATACCTTTTTAATATCTCAGGTCCAAATGACCAGATCAGTCCAACACTTAGGAGATTAAATGCTGAGTTGTACTGAATTAGATCACTTATAAGAAGCACCATGCTTTTTTGAGCTGTTCATAAAGAAAATATGCTTCTAGTTAATTTTAAGATGCCATTGATTATAAGATCTCCCTAATTTCAGAGATGCTGAAATATGAAAAATATATGTGTCTTAGAATCGAATAAGGTTTTGCTCCGTTAACCAAAGCTCCCATTCCTTTAGTGTGGCAGAATTTAAGCCAAGCTTATGTGGGAGAGACTTAGAGCTCTGTTGTTACTATGAAAAGTTTTCTTTAAAAAGAGGATGTTTGTTAAAAGCTTTTTAACGAGTAAAGCATTTCAGGCAGTATAGAGAAATATAAAAAGAGGGTGTTAGTTAAAACCTTTTTGGGGTGCCTGGGTGACTCAGTCGGTTAACGTCTGACTTCAGCTCAGATCATGATCTCACGGTTTGTGGGTTTGAGCCCTGCGTTGGGCTCTGTGCTGACAGCTAGCTCAGAGCCTGGAGCCTGCTTCAGATTCTGTATCTCCCTCTCTCTCTGACCCTTCCCTGCTCATGCTGCCTCTCTCTGTCTCAGAAATAAATAAAACATTTAAAAAAAAACAACACCTTTTTAACGAGTAAAGCATTTCAGGCAGTATAGAGAAATATTTATTTCTCCATATGCCAGTCTGATTGTGAGGCACATTTGATAGTTAATATTCTAAAGGCTGTCAGTTTTTAAAAGACAGAAACAAAATGATATGTCTGGAGAGCCCCAGTAGTGTTGTGATTTTTGAAAACAGCACTGGGTTAGAGTAGGGCTTTAGATCACATCTTGGTGGGCCCACTAGATTCCCAAGCCAAGTTCATATGGACATTGACTAGATAAGGAAATTATTCTTGAGTATCTTTTATTAGAAACAGGTGAATTGAGCTACTCTGGTGCCATGAATGTTCTTTTTTTTCTGATGAACTTTTTTTATGGTGTACCTTTGTTACACCACTAATAATGTGTGCAACAATGGAGCTTGGCTATTGCTCTAGTCTTAAGGAGGATGGGAGTATATCAGATGTAGGGATGAAATACTCTGATTTGCAGTTTGGGGCGAGGAGTTATATAATGGGGAATCATTTTGAAGAAAGGAAGACACAGGACACTGACACTTGTAGGGACACTGAAACCTGTTCCATCTTGGCCCAGACTAGGATGGTGGCAGATAATTTGGGTCTAGAATGGCCAGGACTTGGCAGTTAGCTATGGATGAGAGAAAGAATGGGATTGGCAAGAACAGCTTGTGGGTTTCTAACTCGGAAACCAGATAGGGTAAATGTGTGTTGGTCGAGATGAAAAACGAGACCAGGTTTGTGGAGGACAGTAGTTTAGTTTTGATAATATGGAGTTCTGAAATACCAAGTAGAGGTTTCCGCTTAGCAGGTGCATGCACGGGGCAGGACTTTGACGGGGGTTTGGACTGCAGGTAGATATTTGGGAGTGATTGCCATGTAGGTTGTAAATTCTATCAATGGGAATTGGGTGGCTCTTTCAGGTGACTTTTGCTTGGAGTGACAAACTCAACTCTTACCTTATGGGGGAAAAGGGGTCATTACCCTCCCTCCTCCCCTTCATGTTTTTACTTTTTATTTTTTATTTATTTTTTAAAATATTTTACTTATTTCTAGGAGAGAGAGAGAGATAGCGTGAGCAGGGGAGGGTCAGAGAGAGAGGGTGTCACAGACTGAAACAGGCTCCAGGTTCTGAGCTGGCAGTCAGCACAGAGCCCGATGCGGGGCTCGAACCCACGAACCGCGAGATCATGACCTAAGCGAAAGTCGGAAGCTTAACCGACTAAGCCACCCAGGCGCCCCATCCCCTTCATGTTTTTAAAAAGACTAGAAGTACTCCTGTTTGGATCGAAGTGCTCAGATGATAACATCGGGGGTCTGACTTCTCTGCTCTCCACTCTTGGGGCTTCATTTTCAGGCAGATCCTTTTCATTTGGCAGAGGACGGCCAGTGGCAACTCTAGGCTTATGTGGCCCTTATGGATTCAAGATCTAAAAAGGGCACCTCTTTCTCCGGTGCATATATCCTGTCTCAAGGAGAGATTCTTATTGGCACCATCTGGAGTCTGGGGTGCGGTCACCGGCCAAGCCTGGCTTACATGCCCCTGGAGCAGTCCGAGAGCCAGCTAAACACCGGCACTGATAGCCTTCCTGGAACCATGAGAGAGAGTTGGGAAAGTGGTTGTTCCCCCAAAGAAAGGATGGCTTTGGGCACATAAACAACACAAATCCACTGTGTTTTGGTTCTTAATGTTTTTTAAGATCTTTTTTTTTTTTTTTAGTATCTGAAGAAAAATACACAAAGAAAACAATTTTGTGTATAATTTCATGTTTATGTTACGGATTTGATATCAGGAACTCCTGCTGTACACAGTGAAGAGCCTAGAACAGCTCTGGGCAACACCAATTTAAGACCTAAGTAGAGAAGATAGATGTTAAATAATTTCACAAATAATTGTCTACTTGTATTGATATTAAGATCTACAGAAGGGAAGTATAGGAGTTCATAAGTGTGTAATAAAGGAACGGGGCTATTTAGGGTACAGGTACGTGGGAAGGCTTTCCTGAGAAAATGGTCTGTAGAGTGAGGCTGTAGATCAGAAAGCAGAGGGGAAATGTTTCTGGAAGTATTCAGTAGTGTTTAAAGCAGACATGTTTTGTTTTTTAAAAGTTATGAAGGGAGGGGCACCTAGTGGCTCAGTCGTCGGCTCAGGTCATGATCTCACAGATTGTGAGTTCGAGACCCTTATCAGGTTCTCTCCTGTCAGCATAGAGCCTGCTTCAGATCCTCTGTCCCCCTCTCTCTCTGCCTTTCTCCCTCTTGTGCTCTTACTTTTTCTCTCAAAAATAAATAAACATTTAAAAAAAGGATTAAGAAAAAGTTCTGAAAGGAATGCATCTAATGCATTGAGAAATATGAAAAATTGAAAGCATCAGCAGAACACTTAAGTTTTGGCTTCCGAGTTTTTCTTTTTTTAATTTTTTAAATGTTTATTTTTGAGATAGAGATAGACACAACGTGAGCAGGGGAAGGGTAGAGAGAGAGAGGGAGACAGAGAATCCAAAGCAGGCTGCAGCCTCTGAACTGTCAGCACAGAGCCAGATGCGGGGCTTGAACTCACGAACTGCACGATCATGACCTGAGCTGAAGTCAGATGCTAACTGACTGAGCCACCCAGGTGCCCATGAGTTTTTATAAACTAATATCTAGTACTGGTTTTATCACTAAGCTGTGCAATCTTAAATACTACACTCAACCTTTCCGAATCTCTGTTTTCTTATCTTAAAAAGTGAAGGGGACTTGGCGAAACCTAAGATCATTTTCTACTTAAAAAAAAAAAAGAAAATTCCATGGCTTTAATGCAGAGCAGTTAGTTGCCGAAATTGCAGGTCATGTAATGCTTTTGGTCATGATGACATCACTGGGTTTCTGACTCTGGGCTGCAGTGGCCCTCTTCCTGCCTTGGCAGTCCTCGTGACAGCGAATGTAGTGGCTTGTGGCCAGTGGTGTTCTTTATGCCCTGCTTTCTTATCTCATTTCTCAAGGGTTAATTTTTTTTCTTTAGCCTTTAGGTAGATTATCTGAAGTGTTAGAAGCTCGCAATTTTGAAGTTGAGAAATCGGGAGGAGACTTGTGTGGTTGGGATACCATTTTATGTAAGTTAAAATTTGGAGGTAGGCTTCCTACTACAATTACGATTTCTTGTAATACAGTCCTTAAGATCGCGAGTGTCTGAAATTTGCATTTAATTAAGAATATTTTAGATTTCTAGCTGAAAGGAGCTCTTGATAGGGAATGTTAAAGTAAAGCCATTAAACTTTGGTAAAGTTCTTAACACTTAACGTATTTTTCAAAAAATTGTTTAAAAGTGTCACCAAATAAAAATGTTTCAACAGTAGCTATTCAGAAGCATCTTAAATCAACAAAATGTAGTTGCTTGATGACAGATACTTTTTTACATCTCCGTTTCCGTAATCTTTCACATAATAAAAATGTTGGAAAAAAAAAACTGCATGTTGAATTTATGTACAATCTGTGTAAAGAAAAAGAAGTTGCTCTTCCTGAAATAGTGCTTTAGTCATCATTCCTACTCCATAAATATTTTCCACTGGTTTCTTATTTGCTTACAATATAAAATTCAAATTATTTCAGACCAGCCTTTTGCTCTGGTCTTGTCTGCCTTTTTGCCTTATTCAGTTTATACTACTATTTTATTAGCTTAAGTCACTGAAATATCCAGTTCTGAGTTTCCGTTTAGAATCCTTAGACCTCTGCTGTCCACTCCAGGAGCCAGTACCACATGTGGCTGTTGAACATTTGAAATTTGGCTGGGCTGAGTTAACGCACCACATTTTGAAGATAGTACAAAAAAGGAATGTACAGTATCTCCTTATACTTTTAAAATACTGATTACATATTGAAATGTACTGTTTTGAATATGTTGGGTTAAGTAATAGTAAAATTAACTTTCAAAGAAAAAGGATCAGACTGCCTCTTTTGAAATATGGCTAGTAAAAGACTTAAAATTATACATTAAGTTGGACAGTGCTGCCTTCGACTCTCCCTCCCCATATGCTTATCAAAGTGCTTCAACACCCGGTCTCCTCTGTGAAGCCTTCCTCAGTGGTCGACACTTAAGAGAGCTCTTCTGTCATTTAAAACTTTTCTTTAATGTTTCTTTATTTTTGAGACAGTGAGCAGGAGAGGGGCAGAGAGAGAGAGAGGGAGACACCGAATCTGAAACAGGCTTCAGGCTCTGAGCTGTCAGCACAGAACCTGACGCAGAGCTTGAACTCACCAACCTTGAGATCGTGACCTGAGCCAGAGTTGGATGCTCAACCGACTGAGCCACCCAGGTGCCCTTTCTGTGTCATTATTTGAAGGCAGTATTTTGGTGTTTCGTGTACCATCTGTTAATATATTAGATTTCTTTACTACAGGCCTTCTCAGCTTTTAGTCTAGTAAAACTCCAGTGTATTTTCCCTAACTGTATTGCCATAGAACCTTCCTTTGTTTCTTCTGTTTACAGAAGTTACATGTATTTGATTGAAACTTCAGGCCTAAAGTGAGGCTTCTGTAATCCTGCCCCCACATCCCCCATGGATTACACTGTTAAGAGTATAGAGCTAAATGTAATCTTTCTTTTCCACTGTCTTCGTTTCTTTTTTTCTCTCCACGTTTCCAAAAAATGAGTGATACTATGCATCCTTTTCTTTAACTTTGCCTTCACTGAATATATAGGGGAACTCTTTTTATGTCATTAGGTGTTGATTTACTCATTCTTTTTAGTAGCCAGGTAATAGTCCCTTTTATGAATATACCTTTCATTTTATTTAGCAATCCCTTATTGATGACTAGATTATTTCCAGTTTGTTGTGAGGTATTTTTCTTGTTTCTTTTCCTTTTCTTCCTTTCTTCCTTTTCCTTTTCTTACTTTCTTCCTTTTCTTTCTTTCTTTCTTTCTTTCTTTCTTTCTTTCTTTCTTTCTTTCTTTCTTTCTTTCTTTCTTTCTTTCTTTCTTTCCTTTCCTTTGCTTTCCTTTCCTTTCCTTTCCTTTCCTTCCTTCCTTCTTTCTTTCCTTCTTCATTGTAAACAATGCTGTGGTGCTTGTACATATCCTCCGAGACTATTTTTATTTTATAGGATGAATTCTTAGACATGTGTTTACTGTAAGAGAAGCCACGCATAACCACTCTAGTGCCAAACTGCTTTGCAAAATCTTTGTAAGAATTCACATTCCAACCAACAGTGTTTGAGTGTATTTCACCTCACCAACACATCATACTATCAGTCTGTTTTAATCTTTGCCAGGCTACCAGCTGAAAAAACAGTATTATAGTATTAATTTGTGTTTCTTTGACTGTGGTTGAGTAGTTTTATAGGTTCGTTGGTTCTTTGCATTTATCTCTCCTTAATTTTTCTAATCTTTTTTCTTACTTTGCAGAAACTCTTTTTGAGGTATGGGTATTAACTCTTCCCTTGGCATAGTGCATTTCTTTTGTCATTTGTTTTTTTTATTTTTGTTCATTATATATAAAAAGTCCTTTGCTGTTGTAAGAGTATTTAGAAACGAAAAATAAAAAGTTTAGTTGTCTCATCATACTCCCAATTTATTTTATAAGCTCCTTGGTGACTGACTTTTGTCCTAAAATATTTTGTTTTGCCATCAGTACTAATTTAGTGCCTTGTACACAGCAAGTGTTCAGGTATATTTGTATGTGTCGATAGTGAAGGCGTCCAGAATACATCACTGTGGCATAAAACTTATTTTGTGCTTTAAGGTATTTGAAAATAGGCTTTTTCTGGGAACTTCCTCATCTGCCTAAAAGCAGAGCCTCACAGAAGAACTCAGTAGTCACAAAGCTGCTCCCCAGAGTTTCAACACCAGAGAAGATGGACTTTTATCACTAGAGAGAAGAGAGAAAAAATGGCACCACATCTAAACTGACATTGTCACATATCATATATATCCATTTTCCTAAGGGCCTATTTATCTTTCTTTAAAGTCATTTATTTTCCTTTAAGTGCCCTCCTCCCCTCTCCTTCCTGTGAGAACACTGGAGCCCCAAATTCTAACTGCCTATTTTAGTCACACTGTTATGTACATGGCTGTGGGTGAATAAAAATCCCTCTTTTTTCTCGCTAATCTATCTTTTGTCAGTGTAATTTGCAGCCCCCAAATACAGAACCTAAGAGGGTAGATGAAAATGTTTTTTCCTCAGCAATGGCCACATTGTTTCTGGCTGCTGGGGTAAGGGATAATAAGCAAGTAAAGTTTCACTGTCTAAAAACAAAGTATTTTAAATATAAAGAGCATATGTCAAATTTCTTTTAAGCTGCGTTTCTCAAAATGTATTCTTCAAAACTAAAAAATTTGTTAAATGAAGTAGAATATACAGTTAAAGAGACATCCCCCTCTTCCTGGATATATTCCTACAATTATGCTATTTCTTAATCAGGTGGCATAATTACTCTAATTGTGTTGACTAAGCCTTTGTTCTTTCTAAAGTTATTCACTGTTTCCTGTTCTTTCTCAGCATCTTATCAATTTGATCAATTTGCGTAGAAGATGGTGTGTGACTGGTTCTATTGGTCACATTCGGAAGAAACAACAAAAAAGGTCATTCCGTTAAGGTTAAGTAAGTAAAATAGACAAAGAAGCCGCTAATTTCTTAAACCTGTAAAGGGCTCTTGATATGATTACAGTGACTTTCCATTGACCTATATTCCAGATAACTTGAAATGCTTATTAAACCTTGAATTATTTATAGGTTTAGTTATCAGTAAATTGTGCTCCATACCTTACTACTCTCTGTTTACTAGGTTCATGACCTTGCACCAAAGTAGTTAATCCAAACTTTATTTCCTTGTACGTAGGATGAGGGTAATAATCATTTTCTCAGTCACTGTGAAAACCGAATGAGTGAGTGCAGCTAACCACTGAACACTATTTTTGCCACATAGTAATGCTTAATAAATGTCAGTGAAGATGAATATTTGTGTGAGAGGGTATTTCTGTGGGAGAAGATGAGGTAGTTGTGTCTTCAAAAGCAATTTGAATGGCTGTATATATAGGGTCCTTGAAGATGAAATCTAATCCTGATGCCTTCTGGAAGTGTTATTTTTTTCGCATTATTAACACTTGAATTTGTAAAGTACTTTTGTATACTGGCAGTACTTGGTAAATTGATACTGGGAAGTTTTGTGGCTTTTCCGGTTGTATATGTCAAGAATCTGAGGCTCATGAAAGTTAATTGTCCCACCAAGGTCAGAGAGGTAGGAGTGAGAAAAGTAGACTTTCTAGGAAAGTAGTAGTAAGTAAGTAGACTGACTAGGAAATCAGACTTTCCTAGTTAGCTCAGAACGGGGACTAGGACCTCAGAGTTAGGCATAAGTCAGTGATTCTACATTCTAAAGAAAGCTCAAGCAGTAGTGGCCTGAATCCTTTCCAGAGCTTATTAGGGTGTGACAGATCTGTCAGAGAATGGAGGGGAAGAAAATTGTACACAGCAGTCACCTCAGTGGCTAGTTTGCCTAGGTGGGGAGCACTGTACTCTATTCCCTTCTTCTTCCCTTGGGGTGGCTTTCTGTAGAAGCTTAGTGTGGGGAGGTCTAAGAGAGAACCGGTCCTGAAGTTAGGAGTGCTAGCAAAAAGTGGAGCAGAGCATCTCATTTCTCTGCAGCTGATTGGTTTCTCTGTGCCTGTTGAGCAAAGGATAAAAAAAAGTGGAGAGAAATCTCAGTGTGGACAGAGGGTAGCAGTAGAAGAGCCTGTATTTGTTGCGAATTTCTGTTTAAGTGGGTAAAGCAGAACGTAACCAGACTTTAGCCATCTTGACAGGGCTGGCTCTGCTGGAGAGGGGAGCAAAAGTAGGAAAGGTTGAGCTAAAGCAGGTCTTTGGGTAGGGAAATGTGCAGGTGGGTTAGAGCCCCTCACCTCTCGGTCACCAAAGAGCTCCAGCCTGTCCCCAGAGGAAAGGCCATCATTTGGCTTTTAGTCTGTGGTAGCCGGGGTAGGGGCAGCCACCCCAGAGGACTGCAGAAGTGCTCAGATGCTGAGACCGTTTCTTCCATTCTCCCTCATCCCCCTCTACGCCCAAAACAGGTCAGACCATACCCCTTCCCCAGTTGAACTTTTCATGGACCATGGTCAAGCCTGAGTTTGGAGGGGAAAGAGATGATTGCAAGACTGAAGATTCAAGTTTTAAACAGCAGTCAACAGGGCTGGACATTTTTATAACTGAAAACTACTGGAAAGCTGTAGGAATTGTTCCAGATGTCATTAAGGGGGGTAGTGTGGGAAAAGGAACTTGGACCAACCATAGTTGGTGGTGGAAGCTGGAGAAAAATAAAAAACCTTTTCTCATGTTTGTACCAATTTAAGATCCCTTATTAAAGTCAAAAAAGTATCAGCATAAGTTCCTACTAAAGCCCCTCTGACACCAGCCCCCATTCTTTTTTCCGTACAAAGCTTTTAGAGTTCATGATCCTTTGATCGTCTTAATGGTTCTGTTTCCAAGTGCATTCCAGCTCTGTGCAGTGTAATTTTAACATGAAGCATATTTTACTTAATTCTAACTAGTGCATTTCAAATTTATAAACTGCATATGATAACCTTAATTGAAACTTTAAGTACAATGTGGTATTCCTTAGTTTTTATGGAGTTCTAGTATTTTATCAAGCCTCAGAAACGTTAAATAAAATAAAAAGTACTCAGTGAAAAAGCATTAGTTTAATAGATTTTATGCAGTATAGGATATTTTGAATTCAGGAAGTTTTAAATTTACTTTCAGCTGCTGTTCATGTAGAAAAGGTGAGTAGGTGTTAATTTAAATACTGTAGAGCAGTAAAGTAAAACATTGAGAGGACCTATACCTGTTTTCCTTACATTCGCCTAGCCCTGCTTAAGTGCTATTCTGTGATATCATGGGGTGGTTATCAGTTCCCTTCTATGCAAGAGGAAAATGAGGCCGCAGAGGTGGCATAACTTGTCAAGGGTCGCACAGCCAGTAAGTGGCAAAGGTAAGGAATCAAACCCCGGTAGTCTGACCCGAAAGACCATGTTCTTAACCACAGAATTATGTTCATTTTCAAAGGGAGTAGGACTATTTTAAGATGAGGATGAGTACCTTACGCGCGCGCGCGCGCACGTACGTTTTACTTTATTTTTGCCTGCTTCTATTGCCTGTTCACATACAGTAGACGGATTTGCCTGTGTTTGCTGGTGCGTTAACTGAGGTACCTGGTAATACATTCTCTCCACTCATGGTCTGCATATACGTATTTGATGGGTTAAATTTGACTTTGGACAGCTAACTCCTACTTCTCTTTTTAATATTAAAATTTATTAGAAACTCTTCATGGGTATCTTTTTGATTGTTTTTTTTGTTTGTGTTTTTGCTTCCCTGATGTTTGTTTCGCATCATAGAAAAAACAGGATTCAAAGGCCAGTGGAGCAGTTGCTTTTAAAGCATTTATCCAGAGTGCTTCCCATAAATGGTTTTTAAAAATTAGTGCTGTATGCTATATCTCATTGCTGAGATATAGACAAGTTTAATTGTTAGTGGTCACACAGCTAGGCCTTTTTTCACAGCTTTACCTTGACTTTTACTCGTAAAATAGCTAAAACTGGGCAGATTTTTGCACAACATAATTATGTTATTTGTATTGTTTCTTAGAATACATTGAAAACATACCCTGTGAGAGAGCAGGAAGGAAAAAAGATAAAAAATACTGCCACATCAGTGTTTTATGAAAATACAAAGTAAATAAGCCGTCTGTGGGGCTGTTTTGAGAGTCAGAGGCTGAGGAATGAAACCTGATTTTTACCCATTAATGATGCTAAGACTGTCCTCTGGAATACTATTAAATTGCTTGTGCTGTTCCACAGAAATTATTTAAACACAATTTGTTAGACATGCAGACATTTAAAAATAATCCCTTTCCTTGCAGGTTTTTGTTCAAAAGCCTTTTTTTGCCTCTTGATTACGTAAGTAATGCTCACTGAACAAATTTAAAACCTAGAGAAGCTCCAAGAAAAAAAGTAAAAATCCCTTGTATTCATATTATGCAAAGAGAACACTGGTAAACATTTTGGTGTTCGTGGTGTCAGTTCAAACAAAAAGCTGACTACTTAACGTTTTTCCCATAGCTTAAGGGTTTGAGGAATTTAGGCGAGCAAAACTGGAATTCTCTTCTTGCGTGAAAGCTGTGTCTGAACCTGAAATCTAAGAAACAAGGTGGCACGGTGTGGGGCTATTGAGATAGAAAGTTTTGGGGGCGTCTGGTGGCTTAGTCGGTTGAGAGTCTCTTGGCTTTGGCTCAGGTCGGGAAACCTGGCTGTCTTGTTTCAGTTACCCGATTATCTTTTTGTCTGTACATTCTCCCTTTCTTTTTCAGCTTCGCAACTTTTAAGCTTTAAAACAAAGTTAAGATGTTTCAAATTTGATGTGTTTTTCTGTAATAATGGACTAAAATAGAATTAGATGTGGGGAGGTAGAACCCAAACTGAGGGAGGTCAGAAACCATATGGAAATAGAACATCCAAAACCTCTAGCAGAATGAAGCTAGAAAGAATGGAATCTAAACACTGAAATTATACATCTGCTGGGCAGCTGTGCATTCTTTATTCATAGGTCCCGTGCAGAAATAACAAAAGAAACTTTGAAAGGAAAACCTATCCTCAATAGACTGAGCGTATATTCTTATCACTCATTATGATGTGTACATTTTTAGTCCTACAATATATATTTAATTCATCTTTAAATGAATTATTCTTCTTTGTTAGGAGTTACAAAAATTCTTTTCCGGAAATGACATCACTTTTGGGGGTTAAATTTAGATTTCCTATTTGTATCTTCAGCACCGAATCAACATTTTATTAGATTACAGATCAGGGTATTTTCAGTGATACTGAGAGGGTGTAATACTTTTGTAAATTTGTCATTGCTTTCCTTTTCGTCAGTGTTCAAGAATATGCTGCACTTCAGTGTTCTGCCTTTCAAAAACCAACTCTTCTGAATTTGTTTAAACAAAATATTTATGTTTTCAAAGTTAGGCATTTTTAAAGCAGCTGAAATTTAAAAGGGGAAAAGCATGAAAAAGCTTTTATTTAGTCCTAGGGTGCTTTGTAATTATTAACATTTGTATATTATATAACTTAAGGAGCACTTTTATATCCATTATCTCCTGTGATTTCCATTGCCTTGCTAACATTACCTCTTAACTTGAGGATAAACATGGAGCACTGTCAGTTCAGTTGGGGACTGTAGTAATAAGCTCCTGTGCTCCTCACTCGAAGGATGATACATAGTATTTAGACATCATGGAATAGGAGAAAAAAAGGATTAGACTCTCCCATATCTCATATTAACCATGGATCATATTTAGTATCATTCTTTTTAGTTTCTTTTCCTGTTCTTATTTTTTGCATAGTTTTCCTGATACTGAGGGTGCAGTAGTTGTGTCCTTTCAAATTCACATCTTAAGCGCTTATAATAAAAAATTGTTCTTAACTATTTTGGGGGGCTCTGTTTCAGTAAAATTTTTCTCTACTTGAGGGAAAACATTTTATCATCAGATCATTATTTCTGTGTATATCTATAACATATCTATATATACAGAGATATATATTCATGCTCTTAACCACTCTATATGTATATGTATTAAAGCCCATATTAAATATGTGTTTATATTGTGTGTGTGTGTATATACATACACGTATATGTGTATATATATGTGTATGTATATACACACAATTTAATATTGTATAATTAGTGGTTAAGAGCATGGACTCCACTTAGGTTTTAAATCCCAGCTCTTTTGGGGTTTAAAGCCCAGATCTGCTTCTTCCTCACTGTGCAACCAAGCAATTTTGGCAGGTTGATTTGACATACATCTCTTGTCTGTTTCCTCATCTGTAAAATGGGAATAATGCTCCTTATCTCATGGAATGGTTTTAAGTTCATGTATATATGCCCTATATATATGTTTTATATTTTAGAACCATACCTGACCCATGGTAAGCAGTGTATA
This sequence comes from Crocuta crocuta, assembly GCF_008692635.1. NCBI lineage: Eukaryota > Metazoa > Chordata > Mammalia > Carnivora > Hyaenidae > Crocuta > Crocuta crocuta. The sequence goes on from NW_027533256.1 coordinate 7,882,746, forward strand.
AATACGCTACCTAAAATTTTAGATTAGGGCCCATAATTAATCACTGGCTACTGATTTTACTAGCAGTCAGAAAATTAGTAAGGATATAGAAAGCCAGACAACACTAAGAAAAATGTAATTTAGAACACAACACCCAATGAGGATAGAATATGACCCATTTGTTGGTCTTAACGCAAGCCTCAACAGATATCAAAGAATTGAAATCATTCCCAGGGTCCTCTGACAGTAGTGGAATTAAATTAGAAATCAGTTACGAAAGATAGTGAGAAAATCTTTGAAATTAAGCAGTGTACTTCTAAATCCATGGGTTAAATAAAAAGTTACAGAGGAATTAGAAATTAATACGATTCAGTAATAGTGAAAATACATGCCATAGCAAAATTTGAGATACAGTTAATTCTGTACTTAGAGGAAATGTTACAGTTTAAAAAAAAATGTATTAGAAAAAGATAAAAATTTGTATTAGAAAAGTAGAAAGGCTAAAAAAATGAGTGATTTAAGTGTCCATCTCAAGAAATGAAAATGATTGGCAGTTCCTCTTATTTTTGATTGGATAGAGTGTGGAAAAATTTTAGTTTTATATTTTATATCAGATTCCTTTTTTTAAAAAAAGAAAGGGAGAAAGATATGGTTGAAATAGGATACTTTGTTTTCCTATTAGTATTTTTAAAAGTATGTAGTATGTCTCTCTGTCTGTATGTATGTACATAAGCTCTATGCCCAGTATGGGGCTTGAACTCACAACACTGAGATCAAGAGTCTCATGTTCTAATGACAAGCACCTTTCCTATTAGTATGTTTGAACTCCTTCTGCCCCAAAGTGTCATTCCTAGTTTTCGTGGTTTCTGGGAGGCTTTATCTTGGTACACTTTATGAAAACCTCCCATTTCCTTGGCCCTTTCATAGAGCCCTTAACTTTTCCAAGGATAACAGGCTTTTTGAAGAAACAGAGATAAGAACTCTGAGATGATCAGTTTTAGTCTTGGTAATTATTTCTAAGTTTTTTTTTTTAATTTTTTTTTTTTATTTTTTTTTTTTTTTTTTTAGTGGTTTCACATTTATTTATTTATTTTTTTTAATAGTTTATTGTCAAATTAGTGTTTTTTTTTAATTTTTTAAAATATTTTTATTTATTTCTAGGAGAGANATTAAAAAATATATATTTTATTCACTTATAAAATAGTGAAATGAGGGCTATTTTAAGTGAATAAAATAGCCCTGAGTTCTGCTTTCATAGAGCTTATGTTCTGTGGGGGAGACCAGCATCATTAAAACCACAAACCTACTCAGGTGTACGATTACAATGTGATGCTGGTACTAGGAAAGACAAGTTTAGAGGACTATGAGAGTGGTAATAGGAGACCTACACGTATTTATTTTGAGAATGTGGTGACATAATGTATAAAGCTGATTAGGAAAAAGTGGGGAAATAGACCCCTGGNAAAATGAGAGAATAAATCTTTTATTATTTTTATTTTTTTATTTAAAAATTTTTAAACAATTTTTTAAATGTTTACTTATTTTTGAGAGAGAGAGAGGAGACTCTGAGTACGAGTGGGGGAGGGGCAGAGAGAGAGGGAGACACAGAATCTGACGCAGGCTCCAGGGCTCCAAGCTGTCAACACAGAGCCCAGCTCGGGACTTGAATAACATGAACCGTGAGATCATGACCTGAGCTGAAGTCGGACACTTAACAAACTGAGCCACCCAGGTGCCCTGGAGGGAATAAATCTTGAACTGTGTTATGTTGACTGACTTAAATTCAGCTATCCAGAGACCTGAGTAATTATCCTTCATCCAATACTGACTAGTTGGACAATCTTCAGGACCTGCTTCATGTCTCAATTCTCTGTTCTCTAGAATGAAAGTGATTAGGACTAGACTAGATGATGGCTAAGTGTCTAGTTTCAAAGTGCAAAGTCTATTGAAACTTTCATGAGCACTTTAAAGAGTATTTTTCTTGTGATTATGAAAAACATATATATTATTTTTAGAAAAATTTGTAGAGACTACGGAAAAGAAAGACCCTTTCTTCCAAATTTTATTTCTACTAGAGATCGCAATTTTATTATAAATAGGGACTCTATCAGAGAATTTGACTTCTCTACAGCTCTGGGAGGTATTGGTTAACAGGACTGTATTAATCAGGATAGTCTAAATTATACCTCATTAATGAACAGAGTCCTCAAATTTCATTGGCTAGACAGAGCAAAAAGTTTATTTCTCATCCCATGTTCAGCTTAAGTGAAGTAGGCATTTGAGATAAAGCCTGTCAGAGGTTTTACCCGCTTGCAGCTGTACTTCTGGAACACATGGCTTTCCTGGTTGCTGTGGAAGGGAAGAAAACATTGGAGGGTCTTGTAACCGGCACTTCTGTAACTGCAGCAGTCAGAACTAGTCACTTGGCTTACCTACCTGCAAGGGGATAGAGGAGTGCAGTTCTCCCATGCTCCAAGAAGTAGAGGAGGCCTGACTGTGGGTGAGCTTTAAAAAGTCTTTACAATGACCTTGCTGTTCCTGCTGTAGTTGAGTACAGTGAGGATGGAATCCAGATCCAAGTGCAGCCAGTTGGATTGTTTGGTCTAGGAATTTGCTTTGGGTACTGGAGACTGATGGGACTTAGCACTGGAGTGCTCTGATCATTAGACACAGATTCATGGGTGGCGTTCAGGTAGCTGAGTGATCAGAAGTTGATCTATAAAGAGAACAGTGAATCAGATGCATTGCAGAAATAAGGTATTGTGGAACTTTGGGGAGAAAAAAACAGCTACTAGCATTCAGTGGGTTTACAGTTCCCAGTTCTAGATCACTAATGAAGACTGGCTATAGTTCCTGCAGAGATTTCTTAAGAACATGTATGCTTTTCCAACCCGTGGGGTAGTCACAAAAAGTGAGCATGTTTTGTGCCGCAAAGAAAATCAGGTTTTCAGAAAGTAAAAATAAAATAGGTAATATTTATATTTTCTGACCATAGTGCAGTAGAAATTAACAGCAATAGGATGCCCCACTCCCCCTCTCCCCCAAATAAAACCACATAGAACAAACAAAAACATAAATCCCAAACAAAAATATCTACCTTCTTTGGGAGCAAGGGAAGAGACATACCTTTTAAATAGCTTAAATGGACCATCATAACTGAAGTCACCCAATTTAGATGTTAATTATAGTGAGAAGCACTACATATCAGTGTTGCCAATGTGGAACCTTATGGAAAAATTCATAGCAATTAAATATGAATTAAGAAACAGGAAAGATTAAAGCTGAATGGTAAGATACTCAGTTTAACTGATTAAAACCAAAATAAACCAAATAAAGTAAAACAAAGCAATTAATAAATATAAAAGTATCAGTTAATGAAAAATAAAACAACCTTTTTTTTTCAATATTTGATTTTTAAGTAATCTGTACACCCAGTGTGGGGCTCGAGCTCATAACCCCGAGATCAAGAGTCACACACTCAACCCACTGAGCCATCTAGGTGCCCCCAAAATAAAACCTCTCTTGACAGTAAAATCAAAGCTGGCAGACTCTTGGCAAGTCTGGTTGAGGAGAAAAGCTGGAGGCAGACATTACAAGCAATGGACACCTTTATAAATACCAAGGCGAGAGCCTCAGAAGGGAATATTGTGCATAACTTCATGCTAGTCATCCTAGAAATTAATGAAACCCATTATTTCCTAGGAAAATATAAATTACTGAAATTCTCAGAAGGAATAGAAAAGCTTGATAATCCAGTAGCTGGTGAAGAAGTAGACAAAACTGTTCAAGATATACCCTTTAAAAGGGCCAGATATTTTTATAGGACTTTAAAGTAATCGATGATCTGTTACAGAGATTTCCAGAGGAAAGAAAAAAAAAATGTAAGAGATAAGATGCCCATTGAAGCTAGCATAGCACGGGAAAAGAAAACAATAGGCTGTTTTCCTTTATCACCTAGTTGTAAGATCCAAAATAAGATATTAGGAAACTGAATCTAACAGTGTGTTAAGACTATGGGGTGCCTGGGCGGCTTAGTCGGTTAAGCGTCCGACTTTCGCTTAGGTCATGATCTCGTGGTTCGTGGGTTCGAGCCCCGCATCGGGCTCTGTGCTGACTGCCAGCTCAGAGCCTGGAGCCAATTTCGGAGTCTGTGTCTCCCTCTCTCTCTGACCCTCCCCTGCTCACACTGTCTCTCTCTCCTAGAAATAAATAAAAAAAAAAAAAAAAAAAAAAAAAAGACTATGTAGGGAAAAACGCTCCCTGGGATTCAAGGATGATTTGACCTTAGGAAATGTTTTAGTGTCATTTATACTATATTAGTAAATCAAAGAAGGAAAATAGTACAGTCATTTCAATTGATGACAAAAGATACCAGATAAAATTCAGTAATCATTTCTGATAGACGAGGTTTAGGAAGAGAAGGCAACTTCCTTAACTTGAGAGGGGGTAAAACTACTTAAAGAATATAGTGAACCCAACTGGTAAAATTTTTTTGTGAAAAAAGTAATATCAAGCTCATTTTTAATGCTTCTGTTAAGCATTTAACTGGAGGCCCCAGCCAATGGAGTATGAGAGGACAAAGGGAAAAAATGTGTAAATACTTGAAAGGGAAAGTCAAAACTTCTACTCCTTGCATATGCTCTAGAAAAACCAGGAGAATCCATTGACAAACTTGGGAAACTAATAAATGCGTTGAGTAAGATGGCATGTACGTGGTGAGCTAAAAAATCAGGAGGTTCCCTATATACCAACAGTAGCTGTTCAACTTGAGAGAAGTACTATCATGTTTGCTACATTTGATAAGTGTCTATTAAGCATGGCCTGCTTTGCAGTTTCCTGTCCCATACATGTTTTGATCATGAAGAGAAAGCTCCAGGAGATGAAGGTTCCAATTTCCTGCTTGTCTTAATACATAAGTCAAATGTTCGAGGGCCTAAAATGAGGCTGATTGCTTCAAGACAGCCCCACATAGCTAAAACTATTCCATATGATGCCCATCTCCCCCTGCTATAAAAAAAGTTTTGTTTTTAGATACCATTCTCTGAAGAAATGCATCACTGAGTTCCCTGGAGAACCCAGATGCTTAGCCCTTAGTGTCCTGCAAAAGAAAAATATACTAAGGAAAAAAGGATTCCCCTACAAAGTAGGTTAAAAAAATTTTTTTAATGTTTATTTTTGAGAGAGAGAGAGAAACAGAGTGCCAGCCGGGGAGAGGCCGGGAGAGAGGGAGACATAGAATCTGAAGTAGGTCCAGGCTCTGAGCTGTCAGCACAGAGCCCAACGCGGAGCTTGAACTCATGAACCGCAAGATCATAGCCTGAGCTGAAGTTGGACACTTAACCCACTAAGCCACCCAGGTGCCCTTTGTTTTTTTGTTTTTGTTTTTGTTTGTTTATTTAAATGTAATACATACTTGCAGCAGACTGTTCAAACGATACAGAAATGTGAGCTTTCCCTTATCCTCCTGTCTTAAAAAACATTTTTTTTAAAGTTTATTCATTTCAAGAGAGAGAGTAAGTGGGGAGGGTTAGAGAGAGGGACAGAAGCTCAGGGCCCAATGTGGGGCTCGAACTCACAAACCAAACTCATGAACTGAGAGATCATGACCTGACCCAAAACCAAGAGTTGGACACTTAACCGCCGAGCCACTCAAGTGTCCCTCCCCATTCCTCCTCTCTTGCTGCGCTCTCCTCAGTTTTCTTCTCATTCTAAACCACTTTAAAAGCTGCCACTTTATGTATCCTCAAATTTTCCTTTACAAAAGTTTATTTCTCCCTGTCTTCAAAAATAAGCATTAAAAAATTTTTCTTAAAATTTTATTTCTGTTTTTTTTTTAATGGTGTGTGTTTTATACCAGTGGCATCATTCATTCTGTGTCGCAGCTTGCCTTTTTCACTTAATGTTTTCTACATCTCCCTCATTCTGTTTAACCTCACATTGAATTTATGGGGACATAAACCTGTGTTTAATCTCTTTAGCAGACCCTTTTCTTCCACTGCCCTCCAATCCCTGGAGCCTTTCGGTTTGAACCTTTCTGTTTGCCTCATTTCTGACCCTTCTATTCACCTTTTTGCTCTCAGGCATTCTGAAGGTTTGGGGACAGTCTGTCCTCCTTTTCAGGCTAATGTTTGTAAATGTGTGAAATAAAACACACTGGATTACTAAGGAAACCAGTTATATTGAAATGAAGCTATTAAAGTAATTAAACTTTTTTTTAGATATAGTTAATATTGTGTCCTTTTATTAACTCATTAAATAACCCAATGGCAGGTTTTAACAACTACCCTAATTTTTTTTTACAGCTACCCTAATTTTTAAATAATGGTGAGGCATAAATAATACTTTAAATTATGTGCAACTATGTAACTTGATGAGAATATCCAATTTTTGGTTACGGAGTTGCAGGTACTGCTAGTACTGCTTTGGGTTTTGCCTACTCTCCTAATTTAATAATTAAATTTCAGTTAGAGGTTAATGAAACTAAAGATGTAATTTTTCCCCATCTAGATATCAAGTTCATGGACATTCTGAAACTTGATTCAGACTGGAAAACCCTGATTCTTTTGCAGCCCACTTACGTTGTGAATTTCTCTTTCAGACCACCTCTCCTTTGGACCTATAAAGATGAGTCTCCTTGCCCTTTTTCGCTACTCTTGACACCACTTTCCCCTCTCATTTTACTTAACATTGAACAGAAAACATGATTTTTCAGTCTCCTCATCAGACAGTACTGCCTACTGCTACTGCTTCTCCCAGTTTTCCATGGAATCTGGGCTTACTCTCTCCTTCTCTCTCCGTCCTCCTTTATTCTGTGAAGGTTTTATTTTATATGGCCATCTCCAATACCAGTTTATTTTAATTCTTGATGATCTATCTCAACATCCAGGTGGGTGATTCTTCCACTACCTTCCTGGTCTCTTGTTTTCTTGACCTCTGCCAGTGTCTTCCACTCTACGTCAGCCACCTTGTCATACCTCAGATTGTTATCGCATAATAATGTGCTCATACTTACAGTAATGGTAGCCTCCTCCATAATTTCAGTTTCAAGCACCCTACTCTCCGATCATCCATCGCTTCTGACCTTTCCAGCCCATGCCTTCTAGTACAAACAATCCTTTTATCTAACTGAGACCTACAACCCGCTGACCCTATTACCTTTTTACTGTTCCTCACCGCACTCGCCCTTATGTTCTCACTCTCTCCTTACTCAGTTTCAGTTCTGTGGTCAGTCATAAATGTTTAGCTGCCAATATTCTCAACACCTTTGCCCTCACTTGCTTCATTGCTTAGTTGAGAAACTCCAATATTGGATAAATCCAAATCTATCTACTCTGTACTTTTTATTTTTTGGTAAGAAACTTATAAATTTACCCTCTTAATGATTTTAAGTGTACAGTACAGATTGTTAATTATGTGCACATTGTCATACAGTAGATCTCTGGAACGTTTTTCACCCTGCCTCACTGAAACTATACTCATTGAACGTCATCATCCCATTTCTCGCTCCCCCTAGTCCCTGGCAGTTTGATGCCCTTCTGCCTTCTGTTTCTGTGGATTTAATTACTTTAGGTACTGCAGGTCAGTGAAATCATGCAAGTATATGTATATGTCTTTTTGTGATGGGCTTTTTTTACTTAGCAGAATGTCCTCAAGGTTCCTCCCATGTTTGTAGCATATGACAACCTTTTCTTGTTTTTTAAGGTTGAATAATACCCTAATACATGCATATACCACATTTTCCTTATCTATGCATCTCTTGATGGATGTTTAGGTTGCTTTCACTTCTTGGTTTGTGAGGGATGCCACGATGAACATAGGTTTGCAAATCTGTCTTTGAGATCCTATTTTTAATTCTTTTGACTATATACCCAGAAATGAAATTGCTGGATTACATGATCCTTCTATTTTTAATTTTTAAAGAGCTTCCATACTGTTTTTCCATAGTGACTGCATCATTTTATTATTTTTATTGAAACAGTTTTTTAATGTTTATTTTTGAGAGAGAGACAGAGACAGAGCATGAGCAGGAGAGGGACAGAGAGGGAGACAGAATCCAAAGCTGGCTCCAGGCTCTGAGCTATCAGCACAGAGCCCAGTGCAAGGCTGGAATCCATAACCGTGAGATCATGATCTGAGCTGAGGCCGGATGCTAACTGAGCCATCCAGGTGCCCTGGCTGCATTTTATATACCCACCAACAATGCATAAAGGGTTCTAGTTTCTCCACATCTTGCAACACTTGTTATTTTCTTGGTTTTTTTTTTTTTTTTTGATAAAGGCCATTCTGAAGGGTATTAGGTGATATCTCATTGTGGTTTGGTTTTGAATTTCACCAGTGACTAGTGAAGTTAAGTATGTTTCAGATGCTTGTTGGCCGTTTGTGTATCATCTTTAGAGAAGTGTCCATTCAAGCAAGTCCTTAGCCCATTTTTTAATTAGGCTATTATTTTTTGTTACTGAATTGTAGGAATTCTTTGTATATTCTGGATATGAATAACTTATCCAGTATATGGTTTGCAAATATTGCTGCCATGCAAATATGGTTGCCTTTTAGTCTGGTTGATTGCTTCTTTTGCTACAAAAATGTTTAAGTTTTGACTAGTCCCACTTGTCTATTTTTATTGTTGCCTGTGCTTTTGATGTCATATTCGAGAAATCATTTTTCATTCCATTGTCATGAAACTTTTTCCCTATATTTTCTCCTAGGAGTTTTATAGTTTCATGTCTTATGCTTAAGTCTTTAATCCATTTTGAATTAAGTGTAATTAATTAAGTGAATTGTGGTGGAAGATAAGGATCTATCTTCATCCTGTTGTATGTGCATATCCAGTTTCCCCAGCACGATTTGTTGAAGAGACTAGCCTTCTCCCACTGTATAGTCTTGGCACCTTCGTTGAAGATGATTTGACCATAGATGTGAGGGTTTATTTCTGGGTCTCTTTTCCATTCTTTGGTCTAAGTGTCTATATTTATGCCTGTACCATACTTTCTGACTACTGTACCTTTGTAATATGTTTTGAAATAAGGAAGTGTGAGGCCTCTGGCTTTGTTTTTCTTTCTTGAGATTGTTTTGGCTATTTGCAGTCCTTTGAGATTCCATATGAATTTTAAGGTAGTTTTTTTTCTATTTATGCAAATATACTGTTACGATTTTCACAGGGATTGCATTGAATCTGTAAATAGCTTTGGGCAGTATGGACATTGTCTTTCTCTTTATTCGTGTCATCTTTAATTTTTGTCAGTGCACAGTTCTTTCACCTCCTAGGTTAACTATTATTCTTAAGTATTTTCTTTCTTTCTTAAATATTTTATTTTTTTAAGTAGTCTCTACCAATCTGGGGCTAGAACTTACACCCCAAGATCAAGAGTTGCGTGCTTTACCCACTGAGCCACCCAGGCGCCCCCTTTCCATTTTTTAAGTTATTTATTTTGAGAGAGAGCATGAGCAGGGGAGGGCAGAGAGGGAGGGTGGAAGGGGGAGAGAGAGAGAGAGAGAGAGAGAGAGAGAGAGAGAGAGAATGAGAATGCCAAGCACGGTACATGCTGGGCTGAAACCAGGAACCATGAGATCATGACCTGAGCCGAAATCAAGAGTCAGATGCTTAACTGACTGAACCACCCAGACACCTCCCCCTTTCATTTTTTTAAAAATAGTTCACTGTTTTTGTTTTTTTTTTATTTTTAAAAAATATTTTATTTATTTCTGAGAGAGAGAGAGAGTGTGTGAGCAGGGGAGGGTCAGAGAGAGAGGGAGACACGGAATCTGAAGCAGGCTCCAGGCTCTGAGCTAGCCGCCAGCACAGAGCCCAACACGGGGCTCGAACCCATGAACCATAAAATCATGACCTGCACCGAGGTCGGACGCTTAACCGACTGAGCCACCCAGGAGCTCCAGTTCACTGTTTCTTAATATAATTTGCTTCATGTCAATTTATTATTACAAAGCATTAAAATGATTGTAAACTGAAAACATTCTCTTATATTGGTGAATTTGTAAATACACATCTTTCAAAACAAAAAAATATTTCAGCATTTTTCCTTTTCTCTTCCATTTTATTATTTTTTAATATGTGTTTTTTTTAATTGAAGTATAAGTAACACACAAAGTTACATTAGTTTCAGGGGTACGGTATAGCGATTTGACAAGTTAATACATTACGCTATGCTCACCACAAGTGAGCATCTGTCACCATGCAGTACTAGTACAGTACCACTGACTGTATTCCCTATGCTGGGTCTTTTATTCTTGTGATTTACTTATTCCATAACTGGAAACCTGTATCTCTCACTCCTCTTCCCCCATTTTGCCCCGCCCCCACACCCTATTGTAAATGGGGTTGTTTTCTACCCCCCATTTTTTAAAAAATGTTTTATTTATTTCAGAGAGAGAGAGAAAGAGAGCAGGGGAGGGTCAGAGAGAGAGGGAGATACAGAATCTGAACAGGCTCCAGGCTCTGAGCAAGCTGTCAGCACAGCGCCCGACACGGGACTCAAACCCACAAACTGTGAGGTCATGACCTGAGCCGAAGTCGGACGCTTAACCGACTGAGCCACCCAGGCGCCCCTTCCCCTCCCCCCATTTTTAATTGAGTTTCTTAATTTCCTTTTTGGATTATTTGTTGTTAGTGTACAGAAACACCACTAGTTTTTTATTGTAGATTGTATATAAGTTTGCCGAATTCATTTATTCTAACAGATTTTTTTTTTCTGTGTGGAATCTTTCTCGATTTCTACATATAATATATCAGCTGTGAACAGGGGTAATTTCTGCTTCTTCCTTTCTGATATGAATGCCTTTCCCTCCCTTGCTTAATTGCTCTGGCTGGGGCTTTCAGTACTGTGTTGAATAGAAGTGTTGAGAGCCGTCACCCTTTTCTTGTTACTGATCTTACAGGAAAAGCTTTCAGTTTCCATCATTGAGTGTGATCATATATGATCTTTATTATGTTGAAGTAATTGCCTTCTATTTCTAGTTGTTGAATGTTTTTATATGGAAGATTGTTGAATTCTGACAAATGATTTTTCTGCACCGTTGAGATGATTATGTGATTTTTGTTCTTCGTTTGTTAATGTAGTATATTGCATTTATTGATTTTTTTTTTTTTTTACAATGAGCAATTTTTGCACCTCAAGGATAAATCCCACTTCGTCATGGTGTGTAATACTTTAAGTGTGCTGTTCATCTTGGTTCGCTGGTGTTTTGTTGAGGAATTTTACATCTGTATTCATCAGCAGTATTGGTCTGTCGTTTTCTAATAGTATCTTTGTCTGGCTCTGGTAGCAGAGGTTGTAAAATGAGTTTGAAATATTCCTTCCTTTTTAGTTTTTTTTTAAATATTTTTTTACATTTATTTATTTTTGAGAGGCAGAGCATAAGTTGGGGAGGGGCAGAGAGAGAATGAGACACAGAATCCTAAGCAGGCTCCAGGCTCTCAGCTGTCAGCACAGAGCCTGACATCATGACCTGAGCCAAAGTCCGACACTTAACTGACAGAGCCACCCAGGCACTTCCCCTTTTTAGGTTTTTGGAAGATTCTGAGAAGGATTGACATTAATTCTTCCTCACGTGTTATATAGAATTCTTCAGTGGAACCATTTGGTCTTGGGCTTTTCTTTGTTGGAAGGTTTTTGATTACTGATTCAGTCTCCATACTAGTTACAGGTCTGTTTAGTTTTTGCTTTTCTTCACGATTCAGTTTTGGTGGGTTGTTTCTAGGAATTTATTCATTTCTTCGAGGCAATCCAAATTGTTGATGTATGATTATTCATCATAGTCTCTTAAATCTTTTTTATTTCTGTGACATCAGTTGTACTGTCTCTTTCATTTCTAATTTTAGTTATTTGAGCCTTCCTCTTCTTAGGTCTTGTTAGGTTTGTCAGTTTTGTTGATCTTTTCAAAAAATAAGCTCTTACTAATTTTTTTCTATTCTTATGTTCTCTATGTTATTACTACTGGAATCTTTATTGGTTGTTTCATTACAACTCTGAATTTAGTTTGTTTTTCTATTTCTCAAAGGTTTGAAGCTAGATTGTTGATTTGAGACCCTCTCTTTTTTAATTGTAGACATTTACCACCATCAACTTTCCCTGTAGAACTGCTTTTGCTGCATCCCATGTTTTGGTATGTTGTGTTTTTGTTTTCATTTGTCTCGAGATACTTTCTAATTTCCTTTCATTCTTCTTTGACCCATTAGTTGTTTAAGGGCATGTTGTTTAATTTCCACATATTTGTGAATTGTCCAGTTTTCCTTCACTTAATTTCTAGTTTCATTCCATTGTGGTTGGAAAAGATACTTGGTATGATTTCAGTATTCTTAACTTTGTCAAGACTTGTTTTGTGGTGTAACATGTGATCCCTCCTGGAGAGTGTTCCATGTGTGCTTAAGAATGTGTGTTTGGCTGCTGTTGGGTGCAGCGTGTTGTTTTGTGTCTGTTAGGCCCCATTGGTCCAAAGTGTTATTGAAATCCTGTTTTCTTATTGATCTTCGGTCTGGTTCTGTCCATTATTGAAAGTGGAATATGGAAATCTATTGTTGTGTTACTGTTTATTTCTCTCTTCAATTCTGTCAATGTTTGCTTTTTATTTGGGTGCTTTGATTATACACTTGCACTTTTGCTGCCGCAAGTGGCTGGAGAATTACCTTTGCTGACTCGTTTACTTCCAGTTAATGACTACTAAGGTCGGATGAGCCCTTCATGTTGCTCAATAATTGCTCTTCGTCCATTGACTCTCCCAGTCTGACCGAGCTGGTCATTTAAACTTCCTCCTTCTCAGACCTCTGACATTACCTTTTATATTCTTTACTCTGCATACACAACTTTGCTTTTTCATCTCGCTGAGAAAATAGATGCCTTCAGAAGATACCCCATGTATCCTGCCTTCTGTTGTAATGGAAAGAAGTAACCATGCGTCTGGCAAGAGCCCCAGCCTCCACTCTGCTGAATTTAATTCCATTTCCTCTCTCTTACATGATGCTGGATCATTCTCATCAGCACACCAACATACTCTTCTCTCATCCTAAACAGCAACACCTCTCTCTTTTGTTTTTATTAAAAAAATTTTTTTTACATTTATTTATTTTTGAGAGACAGAGCACAGGTAGGGAAGGGGCAGAGAGAGGAGACACAGAATCCAAAGCAGGCTCCAGACTCAGAGCTGTCAGCACAGAGCCCGACTTGGGACTCGAACTCACAAACCATGAGATCATGACCTGAGCCAAAGTCGGACGCTTAACCGATTGAACCACCCAGGTGCCCCCCCTCTTTTGTTTTTTTAAAAGATTTTATTATTTTTTTGTAATCTCCACACCCTACATGGGGCTCGAATTTAGCCCTGAAATCAAGAGTCACATGCTCTACTGACTGAGCCAGCCAGGTGCCCTGACAAAACCTCTTTTAACTCCATTTTCCCTTCTAACTTTTGCTCCATCTCCCCTCTCCCCACCACCTCTTTTTTTCCCAAAAGATGTATTTATACTTTGTTTCCATTTCTTTTTCTCCAAATATATTAGGAATCTTCCCTGTCTCATTAGGTTTTCCCTCCCAGCACCCTGCCTAAACCGCTCTTGCAAACCTTACCCATGAATGTTCCTTTCTCATTCTCCAATTATTTGACCCGTTGACAGTATTTGACACAGGTGGTCACTTACTCTCTCCTTGTGGGGACGCTTTCTTCTCTTGGCTTCCAGGATGGGTGTTCCTTCTCTGTTTGCATCTCAGTCTTTTTTCCTCAGGGAGCACCTCAAGGGGCCAGTCTTTACACCTTTCCGTACTTGCTTGATCTGATCTGACCTCAAGACTTTGCAGCTCTCAGTGTTTTGATGATGTCCAACTTTTAATCTCCAGCCTGAACCTCTTCCTGAGTAATATGGATTTATACTTTCCTTGGATGTCTAATAGGCAACTGAAATGTCACCTTTCCTGAAAGGAACTTACCATTCTTTCGCCCTCGGTAACTTAATGTGTCATGTCAGAGAATATTAAACAATGAGAACAAAACAATGAGAACAAAACTGTTTTCTTCTACTTTAAATATCTTTTTAATCTACAGTTTATTTTTGGTTTAAGGAGTGAGATAGGGCTCTTGTTTATTTATGTATTTATTTTGAGCCAGGCAGCCAGTTTTTCAGCACTCTTTACTGAGTAATCAGGTTTGACTTGGTTGACATGTCATCTTTTATCATTCTGTGAGTGATGTCAGAGTTGAAAGTTACAAATAACTATACCACCTAATGTTTGCATTATAGAGTCCACATTCTCTTACATGTTACCTCAGTTCAGACCACAACAACGTGAAGTAGAATCACTGATACTAGATTTAAAAAATGGAATAATTAAACATTGTATAAGAGTACAGAAACAGTCATGTTTTAAATTTAGCACCAGGAACAACACAGCAGTGGAGAAGAGGGCCAGTAATTCATGTTTGGATACTTGGATTTTAATTTGAAAAATAAGTAACTTTTATACAGTAAAAACCAATAAAATTGTAGTGGAAGGCAGCACTGGGGTGTGAGATATATAACCAACAGATGGAAGCTTTTAATCCAGAACAAAATATTCAGATTTTTTGGGTAAGTCTTTAGATTAGGTTTAAAAGGGGGTGAACAGTTAGTTGACATGGGCAGAAATACTTAGTAAATTATCATGTGTGAAAATGCTGTCTGTGCTTAATTCCATTTAAAGGCATGGGAAATGAAATAACCCCAAGGTCACACTACAAACCTATTAAACTATCAGAGTTCCGTGTTAAGAGGAAATAGCGTATCTGTTTTGCCAGTGTCACAAATTGGACTGGTCTCAGGGTAAAACAATTTGACTAAACATACATTTTAGGGGAAAGGGAAGTGGGACCAAGGGTTTGGCCTTAAAATTTTTTTTTTTTTTTTTTTNAAAATTTCTATTCAGCAAAGCCCTACTGTGCCCGTAGCCTCGTAGGGCTTATTTCAAGGGAACCTAGGCATAAAATGAGTAAACTAGTAGACTCAAAGTAGAATTTCTTAATCCTTTTACTTTTTTTGGTTAGTATTACTCTTGCATCAATAAAATAAGATTTAAAAGAGAATTCCATTGGGGTGCCTGGGTGGCTCAGTTGGTTAAGCGTCTGACTTCAGCTCAGGTCATGATCTCACAGTTCATGGGTTTGAGCCCCGCGTCGTGCTCTTTGCTGACACCTAGCTCAATGCCTGGAGCCTATTTCAGATTCTGTGTCTCCCTCTCTCTCTGCCTCTCCCCTGTTCATGCTATCTCTCTCTCTCTCAGAAATAAATTTGAAAAAAAAAACATAAAAGAGAATTCCATTTCATTAATGCATGCATTGAACCAAATATGTTTCATGTAAATCAGGGAATAGAAGTGAACTTTTCTATTTGGCTGAGTGGTATAGTGATCTCTTATCCACTAGGTTTATCCTAAGCTCCGTCTCATTTTATTACTTACACAGTTGAAATATAAAAATATTGTTCACAAATGATCCTCCCCCCCCCAG
>NW_027533256.1:7898242-8008622 GCF_008692635.1 Crocuta crocuta
TCTCAAATGCCCCCCCACCCCCAGGTTGAGGCAGTAGTGTAGGACAGTATTCAAACATTGGTTCTTGAACCTTGAGTGGAGACACAAACTCCTGATGATACACAAGCACATGGATAGTTTTAAGTGAACCAATTTCCAGACTTGAAACTTCTACATGTGCTTTTTTTTTTTTTAAGTTTATCTATTTATTTTGAGAGAGAGAAAGGGCATGCAAGCATTGGAGGAACAGAGAGAAAGAGAGAATTCCAAACATGCCCCACACTGTCAGTGCAGAACCCGACCCAGGGCTCAAACTCACAAACTGTGAGATCATGACCTCAGCCGAAATCAAGAGTTGGACATTTAACTGAGCCACCCAGGTGCCCTTACATGTGCTCTTTCTTAAAATTGATCTTTCTATTGAACTAGTCTTTCAAGCAGTTCCTTCTTTCTCACATTCCTCTCCACTGTTGTCCTTCATTTTACAAAAGAATGGCATAACACTTCTGCTGCTGCTACTCTTTACTTCCCATGATTCATTTGCCCTGTGGTGGAAGTGCTTCTCTGGAAAAAGGGATATCAGGATAATCCTAAAACAACAAGACGGTAGTGCTGGGACAACTGGATATTAAGTTGCAAAAGAGTGAAGTTGAATCCCTACCTCATATCATATGTAAAAGTTAACTCAAAATAAGTCAAAGACCTAAATTTAAGAGTTGAGTTCTGTAACTCTTGGAAGACTACTTCGATGTAAATCTTTGTGGTCTTGGATAAGGCAGTTGTTTCTAAGATAGGACATCAGAAACACAAGCAATCAAAAGAAAAATGTAGATAAGCTGGACTTCATCAAAATTAAAACCCTGAATACATCACAGGAGACTATCAAGAGAGTGCGAAGACAGCACAAAGAATAGGTGAAAAAATTTGTAAATCATATGTCTGGTAAGTGACTTGTGTCCAGAATATATAGGAACACTTATAACTAACAAAAAAAATACCCTGAATTTTAAAATGGGGAAAGGATTTGAATAGACGGTTTTCCAAAGATGATGTACAAGTGGCCAGTAAGATCCATGGAAAGATGCTTAACATCATTAGTCATAGGAGTCCTCAGAGAAATGCAAATCAAAACCACAGTGAGATACCATTTCACATCCATTAATTAGGATGATGAGAGTAAATAAGACAGATAATAACAAGTGTTGGTAAGGATGTGGATAAATGGGAACCCTCATACTGTTGGTAGGGCTTGTGAAATGTTGCTGCTGCTTTGGCAAATAGATCAGCTGTTTCTCAAAAGGTTAGACATAGAGTTAGTGTGTGATCCAGCAGTTCCCCTTCTAGGTATATGTCAGAGAGAATTAGAAATATATATTGACACAAAAACTTGCACATAAAAGTTCATAGCGTTATTCTTTAATAGCTAAGAAGTGGATACAACTTGGGGCACCTGGGTGGCTCATTCGGTTGAGCGTCCGACTTCGGCTCAGGTCATGATCTCATGGTTCATGAGTTCAAGCCTGAGTCGGGCTCTGTGCTGACAGCTAGCTTAGAGCCTGGAGCCTGCTTCAGATTCTGTATCTCCCTCTATCTCTGACCGTCCCCTGTTCACGCTCTCTCTCTCTCTCTCTCTCTCTCTCTCTCTCTCTCTCTCAGAAATAAATAAAACATTAAAAAATTTTTAAAAAGCAAGCAAGAAAAAAGAAGTGGATACAACCTAATGTCCATCAACTGTTAAGTAGATAAAATGTGCCCAATATAATGGAATACTCACCCATGAAAAAAAGGAAAATACTGGCGCAGGCTACAACATAGGTCAACTTGAAAGTATTATGCTAGGTGCAAGAAGCCGGTCACACAGGACTAAATATTGTGTGATTCCATTTATACGAAATGGCCAGAATAGACAAATTCATAGAGACAAAAGATGGCTTCGTGGACTAGGTAGAGGGGGAAGTTGTGTGTGCTTGCTAATGGCTATAAGGTTCTTATTTAGGGTGATGAAAATGTTCTGGAGTTAGGTAGTGGTGATGGTTGTACACATTTGTGAATATGCTGATAGCCACTGAATTGAACACTTTAAAAGAGTGAATTTTATGGTTTGTTAATATAGCTCCAAAAACTAAACAAAACCTCAGGGACCCCTAAAAGTGATAATTCCAAATGTTGGTGTTGGTATTGAGAAAGTAATTAGCTCTAATCTTTGGGAAATAAATCCATTAATGGCTTCCAATTTTTTGCTGCCAATGAAATTGAAAGATTTTTCAGTTCCAGTATTCAGAAATAATCAGCTGCTAAATCATTAAAAACATTTTTGATGCTAAATCAGTATGGGATTTTTCAACAAATAACTCAGAAGGAATTTTAAGAATTGTGTGATTGCTGACAAAATACCTTTCATTCCCATTCACCTCTTTATATGAACAAAATTTCTCAGTGCTTTCTTTAAAAAAATTAAAAACAATAACAATATACTGAATCGTCAGCAGATGAATGATCTTATTGAAAATAGAAAGCCCCATCCATTAACAGATACATTTCCAGTAAAATTTTTAGCTTTAATGTTGTTAATTTCGTATCAAATCTGTAATATGTTTGTCATTTAAATCCATTGTGTATGCTAATAGTAATGATAATTGAATCCCAGATAAGTTTTAAACACTTAGAGGCTTATTTATGGTCAAAGGAACATTTTAAAAAATTTCTATTTAAACTGCAGACATGTATGACTGAATAATTAATAATAGACTTTATAGATACAACCTTGGGCCAGAATCTCATTAGCAGCAAAACCACATCCAGTTGTATTGTGACAGATGCCTGTATTTTTATTTCCTGTATACACAGGGCAGGCTTTCTGATTACACGTGTGCTCACTGACAGATTCTTTTTTAGTATTATAAGATTTTAAAATACAAAATAGTCAGTTGTCTTAGTCTGTTCAGGCTGCTTTTACAGGATACCATAAACTGGCTTATAAACAACAGAAATTTACTTCTAATAATCTGAAGGCTGAGAAGTTCAAGATCAAGGTGCTGGCATTTGGTTATCTAGTAAGAGCCTACTTCCTGGTTCAGAGATGCCATCTTTTCTCTGTATTCATCCTCAGGAGCTCTCTGGGTTCCCTTCTACTTATAGAAGTAGAAGTCCTTAGACTTCAGCCCCATCCTGAGGTCTCTACCCTTGGGACCTAATTACCTCTGAAAGGCTCCGCCTGCAGATACTGTCACCTTGGGCATTAGGATTTAACATGTATATTGGAGGATACAAGCATGCAGTCTATAGCAGTCAGTTAGATAATACAATTGGCATAGTAGTTTTTTATTGCTGCTGTAATAATTACCACAAACTTCATGCTTTAAACAGCACAGATTTATTATATTATAGTTCTGCAGCTCAAAAGTCCAACACCAGGTCTCACCAGGCTAAAATCAAAGTGTCCACAGGACTCTGTTCCTTTCTGGAAGCTTCTCTGGGAGAATCTGATTCTTTGCCCATTCCAGCTTCTAGATGCTGACCATAGTCCATGGCTCGTGGCCTCCTGCCTCCTTATCTCCAAGCCAACGCGATCTCATCTTTCTGACCCTTTGTCATCTCTTGTCTCTCCCGAACCACAGCTAGGAAACGTTTCTCGCTTTTAAGGACCTATGATTAGAAAGAGGCCAATTGGATAATCTTATTTCAGCTTCCGTGCCCTTAATCACATCTGCAGAATCACCATGATTCTACCACAGTTGGCTTTTTTTGTCAGTTACATAGCATTAAACTGTTGGTTTTATATATTTATTTTGATAGGTGTAAGGACTGCAGTTCATGTATCAGGATTGTGACTTCGGCAAGTTATTTACATTTGAGATAGTTTCTTTTCTGGTGAAAAGGGGATAATAATGCTTACTAGTATGTACTGAAATAGAAATGGAGTCAAGAGATTTCCACCAAGCTTTTTGTCACCGTCTCAACTAAGCTAACTTGTGATCACTTAACTCACAAGGTTGTTGTGAGGATCAGATTATATCATGAATGTAGAAGTGCTTTGAATTGTATAAAAGTCATATAAAATTTTGGTGGTGTTTGAGAATACCTTTAAACCGTTTTGGCAGTGATGAGAATGTTCAGTAACATCCTTTGATACCTGGCTAGCAAATGTTCTTTTTGGGTTTTTTATTGTTCTTTTCTAGATTTTCAGACTGACTTATCTCCTTTATTAAATTAGGATAAATGAAAAGGTAATGTAAAAATTAAAAGTATGTATAACTTGCATGATTCATTTAGACACTTCAAATTTACCTAGATCATTTGTATTAATTCTTAATTTTTTCTTCTGAAAACTTCTTAGGAGCTAATTAGTCCCTTTGTTGTAGAAACAAAATAAATACCAAGTCCACCTTGTATTAATAAGACCAATTATTCTTAAAACCTGAGCTGCATTTTTAAATCTTGTATCATGGACCTTCAAGTAGCAAAAATAAAGACTTTGTTTGTAACTGGCTTGTCCATATACTCAATGTTTTGACACAAAAATATCACTATAAAGCAAAAACCATTTTAAAAAATGATTTGATTTCTTATTTTTTCCCTTACGCTGTAATAGTGAATAGATGTTTTTCCCCTAAGCTGCACAAAGATGCCATTTTGAGAGGTTAAATTA
The DNA here is from genome assembly GCF_008692635.1 of Crocuta crocuta. NCBI lineage: Eukaryota > Metazoa > Chordata > Mammalia > Carnivora > Hyaenidae > Crocuta > Crocuta crocuta. The sequence goes on from NW_027533256.1 coordinate 7,902,870, forward strand.
CTTGCTAAATGTTGCTGTGAAGGAGGAGAGAAGGAAAAGAGATCAAGTTACACATTCTTTGTTCCAGAGCCTACCAGCACTTCAAGTTTAGAGTCACACTGCTGAGGAGGGTAGAATCGCTTTTGCCACAATATCTTCAACCCTGCCCCCACTTGGGGAACAAGAGACTTCTATATCTTCTCTGAGAGGGATCCAGAAGAGAGCCTTTTTAACTTAAATATTTGTAAAAGTCACTATTTTTTCCAATAAAGGCTATACTTTTATATAGTTTAGTTTCCAAGTAAGCCTAAAGATTATTTCTTTGTATATTCAGAGGTACTTAAAAAAAGATATTTTCTTTGAAAGGCCTACGAGTTATATTTTAATATTGCAGTTAAACCTAAATTTAACTTCAGTTAATATTGAGGTAAATTTAGAGTATTTTAAATTGTATTTTGAGGGGAAAAATAGCTTTCTTGGCACGAAATGGCAAGAATTGGACTGTTTGTGTGTTTTTGAAACATGGTAGTAAAAAGTCCCCAGAGCAGTTACAATATTTCTTTTGTTCTATATCCTTGCTGCTCTTAGATAGAACACTTTAAAAAGATTTTTCACATAAAAACTATCCAAAAAATCCCAGTGCCATGTTCTGAATGTTAATTGGATTTCTGTTGTAATTTTTCTCAGTTTAGTTTTAAGTAAGAATATAAACTTTTTTTTAACCTTTAAGGAATCGTTTTTAAAAATGGATATTAAAATTTAAATACGCATGTTTCCCCTGCTGTCTGAGAGTAGAGTGTTCCTATGAGACCTTTCCTGGTAAAAACCAAAATGGCATGAAGTGAAGAAGCAGTTAACAATAATTCATATGGAAAATTTTTTGAGCATTCCCAGACCTCCAAAATAACTTCTCTTAGGCTTTTCTGATACTTGAAGACACGTCTTGCTAACACGCACAAAATAAGTCTAGATACAGCACAAATGCCTGCGGACCCGGTTCCAAGCTCGACAGCTTGCTGCTGAGATGCTGAGTGTAGTTCCTGGAGAAGCAGCCTGGTGGCGCCACTCTAGTTGCTGGGGTGTGCGCTGCTTCTGGAGTGGCTCGCTGGGAAACAAACACTGAACGCTATTTTTTTCCTTTTGCCTTTCTCATAAAAGCGAAAATCCTCTTTGGATTTCTTTCGGTTAGGAAAAACAGGTGCTAATATAGGTCTTTCATAAAAGCAAAGTGGCCTAGTTTGAACTTTCAAAGAACAGGGGATACTTATATTTCCTAACTATGTTTATATGTAACTAATCCCATTTCTGACGGTTGAAGAAGCTTATATACCTCTGTTAAACATTATCAGCCCAGGGGCGCCTGGGTGGCACAGTCGGTTAAGCGATCGACTTCGGCTCAGGTCATGATCTCGTGGTTCGTGGGTTCGAGCCCTGTGTCGGGCCCTTTGCTGACAGCTCAGAGCCTGGAGCCTGCTTCAGATCCTGTGTCTCCCTCTCTCTCTGACCCTCCCCTGCTCACGCTGCCTCTCTGTCTCTCTTTCTCTCTCAGAAATATATAAAAAAATAAACAAACATTATCAGCCCATTTAAAGTATTGTGTTTCCCGCCTCATGTCTGGGTCATTTTAAGTATTAGTAGTGTTCATCAATTTGCTTAATCTTCTAAAGAAGGTCACTATAAATCGGTAGTCAGATCGTATTATAGAAATATGTCTCAGTCTTTTTAGTATTTTGAGAGTAGGTGTCGTATTTGTTAAATAGACTGGTCTTAATCCACTTTTTCTCAAAGAGAAAAGATACCTGTGATAAACATTTGTGATTGGGCATTGGGACTTGATGTTCTGTTTTGCCCTGTTCATACAGGTTTTACTCTCTCTAGCTCATGATTTAGTTCTGATTTCTTTNTTACGAATAACAATGCTGGATTTGGCTTTCTATGTTGTGGCCCTAATTCTGTACTCTTACGGCCCTAATTCTGTAGTGTTATCTCTGCTTCTCTGTGAATCCCTCCTCCCTTCTTGTCCAAGACTTCTTGATAGGCAGAACCTCTTACCTTCTCTGTGAAGCTTTAATTGCAGCTGGCTCCTGGGCATTTCTTCCTTTTCTCTGCTTCCATGGGGCTTCTCATGCCTGTTTGCACTGTTCATTTTCTTCCTATTTGTTTCCTGTCTCTAATTTGATTTAAAATCATTATGCTGGCTACCAATTGTGTACTTAAGGAATGCCAAATACAGTGCCATCATGGAGGATCTTTCAAATAATCTGGTAAAGTAGGTATTAGCTTACACATGAAGAAAGAAAGTGCAAGGTGGCTACACTGCTGGAAGTTTGGTCACGTGTCTTTTTTTTTTTAATATATTTTTTTAATATTTTTATTTATTTCTAGGAGAGAGAGAGAGAGAGCGTGAGCAGGGAAGGGTCAGAGAGACCCTGTGCTGGCAGTCAGCACAGAGCCCGACGCGGGGCTCGAACCCACGAACCGCGAAATCATGACTGACCCAAGCGAAAGTCGGACCCTTAACCGACTAAGCCACCCAGGCACCCCAGGTCACGTGTCTTTCTGTCTGGCTCCTATCATATCACATGTACTGAGTACCTTAAATTATTAGATTTTTAATAAATATGGGATGATAAGAGGACTCCTGTTTTTTTGGTTCACTTATCCTTTTAAAGGTGGTTTTTGGAAGGGGCAAGAAGAGCTGCATCTGTTAGGATTTGTGAAATTTTTCATTCTTTAAGTTACATGGGGCACTGTCAGGACCACATAGGCCTTCTGAAGTTCGTGTGTCTAAGTACAGACCTTGTTCCAAATAGATTGATATGTGGTTCCCTATATTGTTAACAAATCTACGACTGTATGAAGCAGGGAAGATATCTGAAAGCAACTAGTGAGAACAGAGTATGTTGATGTAGGGTGTTATTTAAACCAGTGACATATAAATATATATATTTAAAATTTAGATGTAGTAAACCTTGGAGAAAGTAGGAAAATGGAGATAAATCTCATGAGAGATCTTTATTGTATTTGTTTATATGTAAGTATTTAAACAGTTTATACATTTGTTATTACTTTGACATAAAATCATTCATTGATTTGAGACACATTTTAGACACATTTTCTGTTTTTCTTAAAAATTTTTTTAATGTTTATTTTTAAGAGAGAGCGCACGTGAATGAGTACGCAGACGGGGGAGGGGCAGAGAGGCAGAGGAAGACACAGAATCTGAAGCAGGCTCCAGGCTCTGAGCTGTCAGCATAGAGCTTGACTTGGGGGTTGAACTCACTAGGTGTGAGATCATGGCCTGAGCCGAAGCTGGATGCTTAACCGACTGAACCACCCATCTGACCCTTGAACACATTTTCTTAAGCATACTTTAAAACTTTTATATTTATTCCTTATGTTANTTTTGTACCTTCCTAACCCCTTGTTACTTTTAGGTTTTTGCAAAAGCCAAGTAATTGACCCATTTATCACAATTTCCATATTAAAAAATTAAGTTTTTCTATGTGGTATCAATAAAAGTTGCATTTTAACATTATTTGATAAATGTTACTGGTTTTGTCTCACCGATTGTGGGTTTGAGCCACACATCTGACTCTGTACTGACAGCTCAGAGCCTGGAGTCTGCTTTGGATTCTGTGTCTCGTTCTCTCTCTGTCCCTCCACGGCTTGTGCTCTGTTTCTGTCTCTCTCACGGTCTCTCTCTCTCTCTCTCTCTCTCTCAAAAATAAACATAAACAAAAAAATAAACATAAACATTTAAAAAATTAAAAAAATAAAATATTGAGTTTGTGTGTGTGTGTGTGTGTGTGTGTGTGTGTGTCTTGTAGGGAACTGAGTAGCTTTGAAGACATCAAAATTGAAGACTTAAGCTTATATTAGGATATATAAAATATAAATAGAATTAGTTATTTATGGAGGTTTAATATAATCATTGAGACTAATATTTTTAAAGGAGCCACTTGGTGGGAACAGGGCAGTTTGACTTTTTACCTCCCTGATTATGTTGAGATTTTGCCCAATTTTTACTTACGCAGCTCTATCAAAGCTATCATAGCACCCCGTTTTAAATTTCGTTGGTGGCACTTATCATGAGTGTAATTAAATCGTAATTTGTATGAACATTTCTTTAAGATCTGTTTCCGTCCCTAGACACTATGAGCTCCAAGTGACTCGGGAATCATATTGGTCGTGTGTTACTGAGCCTAGCACGTGGCGTCACCTCCACACTTGCCTGCTGCAGCCTTGGTGGCAGCAGCCCATGTTCATTCTGTGGCCCTCTTTAGTTAATAAAGAACTTTGGTTTTTGTAAAATGGTCAGTGTTTTTAAAGCCCCTAGAAAAGAAAGATAAACCAAAAAAGAAGAGCTGACTTCAATTTTACTTGTCTTGAAAATAACTATGACTCTCTCAGTGATTGGAAGATAGTAGAACTAAAGAATTCAAGGAGTTGAGATTAAGGTTTAGCTGTTTTTTTCAGAGAGTATCCTCCTTCAATACTGAACTATTGCAAGTCATCTGTAAATTGAGATAATAAAATCTACTTTACAAGGTAATTTAGGCTTTAATGAAATACTGAAGTGTGAAACTGCTTAGTAATGTGCCTGGCACACTGTAGGTGCTCTGTAAATGCTAATTGTCTTACTTCTGTAGATATATGAACACTTCTCAAGAATAAATGTAAATTTAAAGGTGAATTTCATTCCCATCCCAACCTAGTTCTCAAAGTGCAAACACAGTATATTACTTTTAAAGAGAGAAACGTTTAATGGCCCTTGGTGGTGGTGGTAGGTCATTTAACCTCACTTTGAATCTCCGATTGAGTATCTTAAAGACTTGTGATATCCCTGCTTGGAAGGATCACCTAAAATCAAGAAAACAGTGAAGGAGCAATAGGTAGACCCACTATGTATGATTCTTCACCTAGAGGTTGGAAACCAGTGGCCTCTCGGCTCGATTTAGCCTGCAGGCATGTTATGTTTGGCTTATGTTGTATTTTTTTTTATTAGTTGCATATAATTAAAAATTGGGAGATTTCACAAAAGGAAAAAAATCCAGATTTTTGGCTCATCCAGAAAAACTGGATGGATGGCACAGGTCCTTTGTTCCCCAGTTACGACAGTCAGCGGAGCTAAGGAAAGATGCCGTCACCTCTGGGACTCCCCCGGTGTCTCCCTAGTGCTGGACTGACAGGGCCAAGTTCTTTGTCAGAAGAGAGAAACCTCAGATGGAGCTGTTTGTGTTTCAGGAAAAATAGGAGAGCATATAATTCTTTGTGGAAGATAAAGAACATTTTTACATGTTCAGAAGACCACAGTTTAGGACCTAAGACACAATTTTTGGTAAGAGCTGTGATTAGCATGATATGTGGAAGAGATGTGTAATGAAAAGCTTTGCCTACAACAAGAACTCAAACATCAACAGAGTTTTTAAAAAAGAGAATGAAAGAATGTTAGTGATGCCGTTGTGAGAATAAAAGTCACATATATATAGGAAGAGAACTTTCCTGGGCATAAACCTCTTGCATATGCTGAGTCACTTGAGAATGTTTTTGGAGAACTGGGGCGCCTGGGTTAGCATGTGACTCTTGATTTTGGCTCAGGTTATGATCTCATGATTTGTGAGATCAAGCCCTGCGTTGGGCTCTGTGCTGACAGCGTGGAGCCTCTTTGGGATTCTCTCTCTCCTTTCTGCCCCTCCCTCGCTTGTGTGTGTGGGGGTGTTCCCTCTCTCTCTCTCTCTCTCTCTCTCTCAGAAATAAATAAAAACATTAAAAAAAAGCATTTAGAGAACAAACTATATGTTTTGAGCACCCATAATTCACAAATGAGTCTGTGTGGAAATATTGTTGCTTAAGTATTAAAAATAGGACCAAGAAATTTACAGGGTATCTTATACAAAAATGATGTTATTTTTTTGAGGTTGATGTAAGCAGAGGTAAATAACACCTACCTAGTTCTGTTTGTTTTTGGTATTTATGAGGATTTTGACTGTTTCTCCTCTCTCTCTTTTTTTTAATGTTTATTTATTTTTGAGAGCGAGAGAGAGTGAGTGGGGGAGGGTCAGAGAGAGAGAGAGAGATTGGGAGTCACAGAATCTGAAGCAGGCTCCAGGCTCTGAGCTAGCAGCTAGTCAGTACAGAGCCCGATGCAGGGCTCGAACCCACGAACCATGAGATCATGACCTAAGCCGAATTAGGACGCTTAACCAACTGAGCCACCCAGGCGCCCCTCTCCTCTCTCTTTTTGAGTCCTTGCCTTCTTACTGGCTTATTCCTATCAGCAAACAGTCTGAAGTATAGACTTAGGTAAGAAGTCATCTTCTGCCCTCTTGCTTCATAGGCAGATGCTTCAGGGAGTTGTCTACTTGCAATACCTTCTCCCCCTCACCTTCCCTTAATTATTTAAGCCACTCCAGTCATTATTCTAACTGCCCACCACCTTTCATATCTCAAAACCTATTCTTGTCGTTGTCACCAGTGGACTCCATGGTGCCATAGTTTTTGTCCTCATCTTCAGCATATCGGTGGGGTTTGCCCCAGCTGACTCCTCTGCATGAAACTCCCCTGCTGTGCTGGGACTCTGCTGCCTGGTACATCTTTCAGCTAAGCCCATGTGGTAGCCGAGGATGTCCTGAAATTGGCACTGAGGATGGACTCTTGCTGGTCCTTACACTTAAGCCTTTAAACCCTGTATACATTCAGGATCATCGCTGAGGTTTTATGCCTTATAGCCTGCATTTTGGGCTAATTTATGAAAGGACAGAAGAAGATTTGGAAAGTAAAAATAATGACGTTAAAGAGTCTGAACTACATTAGGAATACTTCTTGGAATACTAGGCGTACTGCTGCAGGTACAAATATTTGAGTGAGTATGACAGAAGGGAAAGGGACTCTAAAAAAATGGGGTGCCTGGGTGCCTTCAGTCAGTTGAGTATCTGACTCTTGATTTTGGCTCAGGTCATAGTCTTAAGGTCGTGGGCCCCTGTGTCTGACTCCACCCTGAGCATGGAGCCTGCTTGGGATTCTCTTTCTCCCTTCCTCTGCCCTTCACCCCTACTTGCACTGTCTCTAAAAAAAAAAAGAAAAGAAAAAAGGGAGAAAGGAAAGGTAGAAGAATCTAGGTATGTGACATGGGATATTACATTTAAATAAGTAAGGCTTTTCTTTTTCTTTTCCTGAAGAGCAAACATTTGCTTATTTTTTAATATTTTTAAAATGTTTATTCATTTTTGAGAAGAAAACAGAGCTTGGGCAGGGGAGGAGCTGAAAGAGAGGGGGAAACAGAATCTGAAACAGGCTCCAGGCTCTGAGCTGTCAGCACGGAGCCCGATGTGGGGCTTGAACCCATGAGCTGTGAGATTATGACCTGAGCTGAAGTCAGAGACGCTCAGTTGACTGAGCCACCCAGGTCCCCTGCAGACATTTGCCTATAATGCAGGTGTTTTAATTCACTCACAGTGCAAGTGGCATGCAGATCCAGTGGTACTAGCTTGAGGGAGAAAAGACATTTTTGTAGGTAATTCTTATTTATTTACCTAGAATACTAATTTTAAAATTTGGTATCTATTTTAATAACTCAGTACCAAGTTATAGGAAGTTACCTGAATTTTAGATAATTTTTCTTTCCAACTAAAGATAGCAATCACAGAAATGTGGGAAGAAAGGCATTAAAATACTTTTTATTTTTCATAAACTACCCACTATAGGAAAAGCCAGTTGTCAAATCAAAGTGGAAAATTGTTCTCTTTAACATGAAGTCATATGGTTAGAATACAATACTCCCATCTTACTGCCCTACTCACAACTCTAAAAACACAACATAATTGTAATAATGTTATAGGCTTATTAAGATTGGTTCATGAAACAAAAAGCTGTATTCAGTGTTATCTTCAATAACAGTTTGTATCAGCCTTTTCCTTACTTTTGATGTCAAACTTAGAAATTCCTTCCTCATTGCAGTATTATTTTCAAGCTCTTTTATAGCTTCACATTTTACACTTTAACCTTTTATTTGTCTGGAATTAATTTTGTTGCATTAGGTAAGGATCCAACTTAAGTTTTTTCCTAAATGGCTAGCAAGTTCTCTCAATATCTTTTATTGATTTGAGATGCTTTTGTATTATATTCTTCTATTTCTAGATCTACTCTTGATCTTCTCTCTTTTTTTTTTTAATGTTTATTTATTTACTTAGAGAGTGAGAGCAGGGGAGGGACAGAGAATGAGAAAATCCTAAGGAGGCTCCTCACTGTCAGTGCAGAGCCCGATGTGGGGCTTGATCCCATGACTGTGAGATTGTGACCTGAACCCAAATGAAGAGTCAGGTGCTTAACCAACTGAGCCACCCAGATGCCTGTTGGTCTTCCTTTATAATCTGTCTTGTGATAGTAGGATCACACACTCTATTGATGTAGTTTTCACTGTATTTTAATACTTGGGGAGGCAAATCATGTTTTTCTAAAAACGTAGGATATTCTAATGTTTATTTTTTCAAATGTCTTCAGAGTCCTTTTGTCTGATTCCACTTAAAAGCCTGGTAACATTTATTAATTGATTTGGAGAGAACTGACATTTTTACAGTGTATATAGTTTTCTAACTCCTAAAATAGCATAGCTTCTTTCATTAGTCTTTTTTGACTTTCAGTAAAGTTTTGTAGTGTTATTTTTAAGTGCCATTGTGAGATTGATTTTCCATTATGTTTTGTAAACTGTTAATATACAGCTTACTAATTGTTGTGTATTTAAACCATTCAACATATTTGATTTCAAATAGTTAACTTTTTTTTTTGTCTTTTTTAGTTTTGACACTTTTTCCATTGATTCTAAGAGAGGATTTAAAATATATATAATATGATCTCGGGGCGCCTGGGTGGCTCAGTCGGTTAAGCGTCCGACTTCGGCTCGGGTCATGATCTCACGGTTCGTGGGTTTCAGCCCCGCATCAGGCTCTGTGCTGACGGCCAGCTCAGAGCCTGGAGCCTGTTTCAGATTCTGTGTCTCCCTCTCTCTCTGACCCTCCCCTGCTCACGCTGTCTCTCTCTCTCTCTCAGAAATAAATTAAAATAAAATAAAATATATATAATATGATCTCTAAATAATTATAACTTTGCTAAATTTTTAATGTGTTCTCAGTTTGAGATTTAATTTATATTAAAAGTGTTTATTTTAGGGATAGTGCATTGAATTTGGTTAATCTTTTTACATCACAGTTTTATAATGCAAAGTTGGCGTTTGATGATTTCTTCCATCTTTGGTGAATAACAGTGAAATTTGAGTTTCTTAAATATTTTAGTTGGGTGAAAGTATATCTCACGTATCTGTGAAAAGCATTTTATTTTAGCATAATACCCTGTGGGTGGTTTTTTTGCTATTCTAATTTTTTAAATTATTTTTTTAATGTTTTACTTATTTCTGAGAGAGAGAGAGACAGCGTGAGCAGGGGAGGGTCAGAGAGAGAGGGAGATACAGAATCCGAAGCAGGCTCCAGGCTCTGAGCTAGCCGTCAGCACAGAGCCCAACGCAGGGCTCGAATCCACAAACTGTGAGATCATGACCTGAGCTGAAGTCAGACGCTTAACCAACCGAGCCACCCAGGAGCCCCTGCTATTCTAATTCTTAGGTTGTTTGTTTTTGCTTAGAATTGCAGAAAATTATTTTCTCCCACTTCTGGAGGCTAACATCCAAAATCAAGTTGTTGCCTGGGCCATGCTGTCTCCGAAAGTGCTGGGGAAGGCTCTGTTCTGGGCCTTTTCCCTTCGCTTCTCATAGCCTCATGGGCCTCAGAGCCTTGGCATTCCTGGGGTTGTGGATGGCTGTTTTCTCCCTTTTGGAGACTTCAGTGTCAAATTTCCCCTTTTTATAAGGACACCAGTCACATTGGATTAGGACCCACTTTAACGTCATTTTAATTTGATGACATCTGCAAAGACCCTGTCTCCAAATAAGGTCACATTTTGAGGTGCTGGGGCTTAGGGCTACAACAGATGAACTGAATTCATTTTTGTGTGTGTGGGTTTTTCTTTAGTTTATTATTTATTTATTTATTTTGTGAGAGAGAGGGTACGTGTGTGTGGGTGTGGGGGAGGGACAGAGAGGGGGAGAGAGAATCCCAAGCACTGTCAGCTCAGAGCCCAGCATGAGGCTCGAGCCCACAAATGTGAGATCATGACCTGAGCCAAAATCTGGAGTCTGATGCTCAACTGACTGAGACACCCGGGCACCCATAATTCATTTTTGTTTTTATTTTGTTTTACTTTGTTTTTATTTTGTTTTATTTATACTTAGTAAAGGTGCAAGAATTGCACAGTGAACTCCCATATATTTTTACCTGTGTTCATCAGTTTTTGATGGTTTCCCACATTTGTGTCATTCTCTGGTTCTCTTCCTCTTTCCTTCACCCTCCTACACACATGCAATTTATTTTTGATGAACTGTTTGAGAGAGTAATGTGTATATTATGTCCTTTTACTCTTAGTGTTTCAGTTTCTGTTTTACGAGAACAAGGAGGTGCTCATGTGTAATCACACTCAGGTTAGCAAATTCAGGAAACTTAGCATTGAGACAGTACTTTAATCTACAGTCTCTTCCTGTGTTGTCTGTTGTCTCAACTAGCAGGTGAAAAAGGTTTTCGACTTTTTCCCTCCAGTAGAGGATTAAGCATGGGATCACATATGGTATTTAGTTTTCTTCTTAATTTGGAGCAGGTCCTTAGTTGTCTTATTTTGTATGACATTAACATTTTTGAAGAATATAAGCTAGTTATTTTATACCACATTCCACCATTTGGAGTTACCTGACATTTTCTCATTATTGAATTTAGATGATGCATCTTTGGTCAGAGTTTTACATAAATGGTGATGTGTCCTTTCTCAGTGTATCATATTCAGAGGCGTAATATGTTTGTCCTACATGGTAATGTGAATTGCTACTATTAATTTTGGTTGCCTGGTCAAGATGTCCCTTTTCTCCGTTGTAGAGTTACTCATTTCCCCTTTACAACTAATAAGCAATCTGTGGGGAGATACTTGAAGACCAGGCAAATTTCTTATTTCTCATAAAATTTCTCCATAAAATTCTATGTATTTCCTCATAAAATACCCCTAGGACCTCAGAAGGCGACATTTTTGGAGATAATGTCTTTGCAGAGGTCATCAAATTAAAATGATGCTGTTAGAGTGGGCCCTAATCCAGTATGAGCCGTGTCCTTCTAGGAAAGGGAAACTTGAAGCACAGCCATGTGAGGAGACAGGGAGAAAATGGTCATCTCCAGTTAACTCACCCCTAGAGTTAATTGGAAACAATACATAAGAACCAAGATATGGGCGTTAGGTGTTTTTATTGGTACTCACTGTCATTGCTTCTAGTCCCTTTCAGTGAACATATTTAGGAAATAAATGTTTTTATTATTTTTTCAAAAATAATTTTAGTTTGTACATACATCTTCATNTATGTTTATAGTTAAACGAACAGGACTTGTGTGTACAGTCCAATTCGTTTTGAAAAACACACAGATCTCTGGAACCCACACCCCTATCAAGATACCAATCTGTAATTTTTTTAAATGTTTATTTATTTATTTTGAGAGAGAGGATGAACGCGGGAGAAAGAGAACCCCAAGCAGGCTCCATGTTGTCTACACAGAACTGATGTGGGGCTTGATCCCACAAACCTGTGAGATCATGACCTGAGCCAAAATTTGAGTTGTACGCTTAACCGACTGAGCCACCCAGGCACTCCAAGATCTATAGTTTGTTAAAGACTGTTTTTCATTGTGCATAATTTTTATTAACTTTTAGATACCTGATTCTTGAATGCACTGATTCACAAATTCACGTGCACTGAAGTTGAACAGGTATAGGCATAAGCAATTTTACTGGTATTTTACTGGTATTACTCTAGGAAAACAGACAAACTAAAAAAGATCACATTCTGTGGCTTCATGCAGAAATGATGATTTCTCACCTGTTTGCATTTTACTTTGTTAGAAATGGGCCGCAGAAATGTTGACTTTTCTTTAAGGATTGTTATCACTACATTTTTCTAAATTTCAGATTGCAATGGTGAAGAACCCAAAAGTGTGCATTTCGTTATGAGTGGGCGAAGTACATTTGTGGTTTCTGGAGTTTTACCTCGTATTTCTTAGAACCCTCCCATCAATTGGTGGCATTGTCCACAAAATTTATAACTTTCAACAGCATCCTTTTTTTTTTTTTTTTAAACTGGTGAAACAAGAATGGACAGAATTAACTAATTTTCAGTGAGAAAGCATGAGTTTGATTTTAAAAGGGCACTTTAGAGTGGAATATCAGTTTGATTCTTTCAGTTAATTTTACAGCTTACTCTTGAAAGCCAGATGGGTAAGATTTTGCAGTACTGACTGGAGAAATGACCAGAAGTGGGTGGGGGAAAAGAATTGGCAAAAATGTAAAAATTATGGTAGAAGGACTAGTAGTGAATAAAAAGCCAGCCTTTTCCTATAGAATTCCAAAAACAAACTATCCATTTGTTAAGTACCAAAAAACCCCCAAAACTCTAATAACTTTACAAATCTGATAGATTGTGTTAGAATGGATGAGTTTCCAAAGCATGCTTAGCACAAGAAATGAGGGCAGCTCTTAATGCATCTAAGGGTTGTGCATGTGATGATTCTTAAATCTGAGTGACAGCATCTGAATGAAAAAGTTCTGTTTACATTAGGAAGAAGAATGTAGCATTGTGAGCAATACACAAATAGAGGTGATTAATCATATAAAGTAATATTAGAGCTGAAGATTTTGAACACATTAATCCACTGATGAATTAATTAGAAGCCAGCCTGGTAATGGAAAACCCACATTTATTACATTTGACAGGGTTTGTATATGAAAAACATTTGGTGGCTAGTACTAGCAAACTCATCTAATTCTTTCTGAAGTTAAGCTATATATTCTGGAATGTATTTGATCAGTCCTATGGCACATATATCTGTATAATCTGCAAGTATTGAGATACTGTTATTCTAACCATTGAGAAAAAAATGATACTGATTAAATAATATATTGATTTTAGTATGTATCCTGATTTTACATTTATTAAAATGTGAAAAGGTGTGTGTCTTAGAATTGATAAATTTTATTATACTAATAAAATGTAAAGAAAAATACAGCATTCAGACAGACACACACACTTTAAATAGATTTTATTTTTTCAAGAAGTTTCAAGTTCACAGCAAAATTGAGCAGAAAATAAAGAGATTTCCCATATACCACCTGCACCTCCATAGCCTCCTCCATTATCAACAACCCCCACCAGAGGTGTACATTTGTTATAGTTCATGAACCTACATTGACACATCATCACCCAGAGTCCTTAGTTTACATTAGGGTTCACTCTTGGTGTTACACATTCTATGTATTTTGACAAATGTATAATGATATGTACCCACTGCAATAGTATCATACAGAATAGCTTTTCTGCCCTAATATTTTTCTGTGTTCTGCCTGTGCACCCACCACCCCCCTACATATGGCATATAGCCTTTTCAGATTTACTTAGTAATATGCATTTAAGTTTTCTGCATGTCTTTTCATGGCTTGATAGCTCATCTCTTTCTAGTGCTCAATAATAGTCCATTGTCTGAATGTACCACAGCTTTTTTATCCATTCACCTACTGAAGGACATCTTGGTTGCTTCCACGTTTTGGCAGTTAGGGATAAAGCTGCTATAAATATCCTCGTGTAGGTTTTTGTATGGACATAAGCTTTTAACTCATTTGTAGTACCAAAGAGCATGATTTCTGGATTATAGGTTAATAGTACATTTAGTTTTGTAAGAAACTGTCACACTCTTCCATAATGTGGCTGTACCATTTTGCATTCCCACCAGTAATGAATGAGCATTCCTTTAGTCCACATCCTTCTCAGTGGTTAGTGTTGTCAGTGTTTTGTATGTTGGCTATTCTAATAAGTGTGTAGTAACATCTGTCTGATTGTTGTTTTGATTTGCAAATCCTTAATGATATAAGATATTGAACATCTTTTCATGTGCTTATTCGCTATCTGTACATCTTTATTGGTAAAGTTCTGTTTGAGTCTTTTGCTTATTTTTAAATTGGGTTGTTTGTTTTCTTACTGTTAACAGTTCTTTGTATATTTTGGGAAACAGTCCTCAGATATATCTTTTGCACATATTTTCTTAGTCTGTGGTTTGTCTTTTCATTCTCTTGGCATTGTATTTTATAGAACAGAAGTTTTTAATTTTAATGAAGCCCAGCTTATGTTATTTCTTTAATGAATTATGTCTTTAGTGTTATTATCTCAAAAGTCATTGCCAAACCCCAGGTCATCTAAGTTTTCTCTTCTACTGTTTTCTAAGAGTCTTGCATTTTACATTTAGATCTGTGAACCATTTTGAGTTAATTTTTGCGAGAGATGAAAAGTCTATGTTTAGGACCTCCTCCCTCCCACCAGCTCTGTAAAAAAAAATGTGTATGTTCAATTGTTTTAGCATCATTTATTGAAAAGACTTTCAATAAAGACTGTATATGTCCATTGCTCCTTTGTCAGGTGTCAGTTGAGTATATTAATGTGGGTCTATTTCTGGGCTCTGTATTCTTTTTCATTGACCTATTTGTCTGTTCTTTTGCCAGTACCACCCAGCCTTGATTACTGTAGCTTTACGGTAAGTCTTAAAGTTCAGTACTGTCAGTCTTCCAACTTCAGTCTTCTCTTAGGATATTGTGTTGACTAGTCTGTGTGGTTTTTGTTTTTTGTTTTTGGTTGTGTTTTTTTTTTTTTTGCCTCTCTGTATAAACTTTAGAATCAATTTGTCAAGACCCACAAAATAATATGCTACACTTTTGGCTGGGATTGTACTGACTCTAGTAGGCAAGAACTGGTATCTTGACAGTATTGAGTCGTCTTATCTGTGAACATGGGTAATCTTCCCATTTATTTAGTTTTTTAATTTTTTTTGTAGTTTTCCTCATATAGATCCTGTACTTATTTTGTTAGATTTGTACAAACCTAAGTATTTCATTTTGGGGGGATGCTAATGTAAGTAAGTGATAGGATTTGTATTTCTCTGATCATTAGTGATATAGAACTTTTCATGTGTCTTTTGGCCATCTGTATATCTTCTTTGGAAAAATGTCTATTCAGGACCTCTGCCCATTCTTTAATTAGATTATTTTTGGGTGTTAAGTTGTGTGACTCTGTATATTTTGGCTCTTAACCCCTTATTGAATGTATCATTTGCAAATATCTTTTCCCATTTGGTAGGGATGTCGTTTTGTTTTGTTGATGGTTTCCTTTGCTGTGCAAAAGCTTTTTTATTTTAGTGTAGTTGCAATAGTGTATTTTTGCTTGTTTTTCTTGCCTGAGGAGACACATCCATGAATATGTTGCTAAGGCCAATGTTTAAGAGATAACTGCATGTGTTTTCTTTTAGGAGTTTTTTGGTTTCCGGTCTCCTATTTAGGTTTTTCTTTTGTTGTCTTATTTGAGCACTTATTATATGATTTCATTTTGTCTCCTTTCTTACTGTATCTGTTATACTTTATAGTGGTTTCCCTAGAATTTTTAATATACATTTCCAATTAATCCAAGACTACTTTCAAATAACACTGTTCTGCGTCACAGATAGTACAAGTACCTTAAAAGAGCAAAATATAATCCTCATTCTTCCTCCTGTCTTTCATATCATTGCTTTTATTCATTTCACTTATATAACACACACACACACACACACACACGAGCATACATAATTGAATGCATTGTTTCTGAGTTTTTCCAGCTCTGATGTTGTGTTTTTCACACCTTATATAATTTTCTTAATGTTTTTAGCTTTTTAATAGGTTATAGTTTTTATCAGTTTTGTGTTACACCTCTTCTGGTTTGCTCTAATTATTTAAGGATGTTATTTAACCTTATAATAATAACTTGTATGAGATTTGAATCTGGCAACTTTCTCATGGGTCATTTTGAAATCAGCTTTCCTGTAATTTTAGAAGGAAATATAGTGATTGAGGATAGCATTTTTAACCTCACAGAATTGTTTTCAGTTATGTTTCAGAGGTTGGCCAGTCCCCTCCCAGGATCCCCTGATTCTATCACTTCCCTTACTCCTCTGTTAGTTTTCCTTTTCCATTGTCTCAGCTATACATTTTGTGTTCAATTTTATTTTCATTCCTAGCAGTTTCTTTTTCAGTGCAAGATTCTGTCCTGGAAGGGAGGCCTGGTTGGTTATTTTCCAAGTTCAGAAAGGTTGGACTACCACGACAACTTCAGACCGTTTGCTAGTAGGCTCTTTGACATTATCTGTGGTTAGGTTCATCAACTCTTGCACCCACCCTGGTTTTACTTGTATTTTCAAAGTTGCCTGCTGTTCTCTCCAGTATGTTTAGTTTGTGGAGGTATGTAAAAACTGGATTTTACCCCTGTGCATGTCCCAGAATTGCAGGCACCAGTTTTATGTAACAGGGTTAAGAATTCAGGCTAAAAACTGGTTTATTATTTTTTTTTCTTACAAATAGTTTATTGTCAAGTTGGTTTCCATATAACACCCAGTGCTCATCCCCACAAGTGCCCTCCTCCATGCCCATCTCCCCTCTCCCCCCCCACATCCATCAATCCTCAGTTTGTTTCTCAGCATTCAAGAGTCTCTCATGGTTTGCCTCTCTCCCTTTCCCCCACCATTTCCCCCCTTCTTCTCCACCATGGTCCTCCGTTAAGTTCCTCCTAATCCTCCTATACGTGCAAACATATGATATTTGTCCTTCTCTGCCTGACTTATTTTGCTAAGCGTAACACCCTCAAGGTCCATCCATGTTGCTCACATGGCCAGATTTCATTGTTTCTCATTGCCATGTAGTATTCCATCGTACAGATAAACCACATCTTCTTGATCCA
Organism: Crocuta crocuta; assembly: GCF_008692635.1. Taxonomy (NCBI): domain Eukaryota; kingdom Metazoa; phylum Chordata; class Mammalia; order Carnivora; family Hyaenidae; genus Crocuta; species Crocuta crocuta. Next base: position 7,919,734 of record NW_027533256.1, read on the forward strand.
TTCGTCCGTTGATGGACACTTAGGCTCTTTCCATGTTGTAGCTATTGTTGAGAGTGCTGCTATGAACTAAAAACTGGTTTAAAGTCTGTGTAAGAAAGAGTTATACCCTGGAACCTAGAGCTTAGATCCTGTCTCACGCTTGTGCCCGTAGCCAGGTGTGTGCCTGTGGTAATGACTTAGTACTCATTTACATCTAGTTCTTTCATTCCAAGCATATGGGAACATTTAATTCCTTTGTTTCCTTCAAGTGAAGTGGTATCTTGTGACTGATCAGGCCAGTGGACTTTGAGGGGAAGCACATGTTTCTTCTGGATTAACACAGTGAAAGGCCCATGAAGATTCTCTGGTCTTAGAAAGTACCTAGCTGTGGGTTTCATTTGATACAGGAACAGGATGGTCAGCCTGGGTTCCTGGATGACTGTGAAGTGGACCCTGCCTGCCCATGTTGGACATTTTACATGAGACAGAAGTAAACTTTTGTTATGTTTGAGCCATTGACATTTCGGAGTCCTATGTTACCCTAGCATAACTTAGACTGTGCTATTTAATATGGCAGCCACTAGCCACATGTAGTTGTTGAGCAGTTAACATATGGCTACTCCTAACTGAGATTGCGCTAAATCTCAAGTATAAATGTAATGTAAAGTACACATTAGATTTGGAAGTCTAAGTTCATGAAAAAAAAAGATGGAAAATGTCTTAATAATTTTTATATTTATTATATTGCAGTACTATTTTGGATCTCTTGGGTTAAATAAAATATATTAAAATTAATTTCTCCCTTTCTCTTTCTTCATGAGGGTACTTTTAGAAAATGTGAAGTTATACATGTGATCACACTTGTAGTATTATATTTTTCTTGGACAGTGTTGGACCCTTCCGGGACTAATTGAGTATCCTGGCAGACATTGGGAGTTTGATTGCCTAGAGAAACTACACCAGTGAGGCCCTCTAGATTTGGAGAGTATACAGAAGACTACACTGTAATTGGGGATTAAGCAGAAGTCTACATGCTAACATCAGGAGATGTGTCCTTACTTTCTGTCCCTTGTCCCATGACCCTGGGATCATGACCTGAGCCAAAATCAAGAGTCAGACACTCAACAGACTGAGTCATCCACACCCTCCCCCTTTTTAACATCTTCCCTGCCATCCATTGTTATTTATAACTTCTGCCACTTATCTTGAATTTGTCAGTGACCATTTAACAAATATAGAAGCTTCTTCCACATTTTATTACTTGTCCTTTCTGCAGTATTTGAATTTGTCACTATCTTTTTTACTTTTTATTAAAGAACTTCACTTTAAAAAATTTGCCTTGCAATATAAAATGTGGAAAATACAGGAAAATATAAAGAAGATAATTATCCATTGGAATACCACTTCTTGGAGATATCCGGTGTTAATTTTGGGGCCATGTCTGTTTCATCTTTTTTAAAAAAGTGTATTAAACAAAAGCAGGCTCATACTTTTCTGTTGTTTATTTGATCTCTGATTTTTTTTCTATTTTAAAGATTGTGAGTATATTTTCAAGCACTTATTCTTTTGCAGTATAAATAGTAGTCATACAAACTAGCAGTGTTGAGACTGTCCAAGTTGGAATCCTGGCACCTGGTACTCAGTAGCTGTGTGACCGCAAGCAGGATACTCCTCTGTGTGTCTGTTTCCTCCTCTGGAAAATGAAGATAGCATTCTTTTCTAACACCTAGGGTTGTTGTAAGTAATAAATGAGATAATACATAAAAAAATAATTCTTGGTGCTAAATAAATGTTAGCTATCATTACTATAGAATATGAATTTACTTTTAGATTATTTTTGTTTTATTTTGCTAGCAAGAATGTTACAAGAGCATTGATAGAGCCAAAAGCACATCATGATTCCTTCGACAGATTTTTATTGGTGAGGTAGAAAAATCTCTCTTGGTGAATTTAAACTGCACTTACCATGCAGTTCACCCAGTTAAAATGTATATTTCAGGTGGCGTCTGGGTGGCTTAATCGGTTAAGCGTCCAACACTTGATCTTAGCTTAGGTCATGATCTCATGGTTCGTGAAATCGAGTCCCACATGGGGTTCTGTGCCGACAGTGCAGAACATGCTTGGTATTCTGTCTCTGCCCTTCCACCCTTTCCCCGCTCGTGCTTGCGCTTTCTCTCTCTCTCTCAAAATAAAGAAATAAAAAAAAAAAATAATAAAGTGTATGCTTCAGTGGTTTTTAGTGTATTCACAAATGTGTGCCACCATCACCACAGTCTCTTGTAGATTTTCATCACAAGAAACCTCAGCCCTTTAGCTATCACCTCCCTCTCCATAATTTTATTATTTTAATATAGTATTTTATATTTATCCTGTTGTTATTTCATGGCCAGTTGTCCTGCGTTTGTCACAGTCTCACTGTTTGTGATTTCAGTACCTGTGGCTAGCTGGGGGTGGGCAGCAGATGTCCAGACAGTAGCAGCCTTACAGAGTCCCAACCTCACTTCATCTCATCACGTAGGTGTTCTGTCATCTCCCATCACCACAGGAAGGGGAGACAGCACAGTAGGACACTCTGAGAGAGACCGTATTCACATAACTGTTACATAGTATGTTGGTACAGTTGTTCTGTTTTATTATTAGTTATTGTTGTTAACTTGTGACTGTGCCCGATTGGCATGTTAAACTTCATCATGTTAAACTTCATCCTAGGAACACACATCCAAGAGAAAGCATAGTATATGTTGGGTTTGGTACCGTCCGTGGTTTAGGTATCTACTGGGGATCTTGGAACACATTCCCTGCGTATAAGGAGAGTAACTGCTGCCCGGTGTGGGATTAAAAGTGCGCTCTCTGGGGTCTGACTGCCCTGGGTTAAAATCCCATCTCTACATCTATTATCTGTGTGACTTTGGATGGGTTCCTTAACTACTCAGTGTCAGTTTCTTATCTGTAATGTGGAATTAGTAGAAGTACCTGCCTCATAAGTTTATTTTGAGGATTAAGCAAGACAATAAATGTATAGAATTTAGCACAGTAATTGCCACATACAAGATGTTCCATAAACCAAAGTTCAATGAATTTAGAGAAAGATGTCTTTGTTGCAGTACTTTTGTGCTGAAGTGAACTAGCAAGTGTTTGATGCTATTAGGTGTTACTATTAAATACTGAATGGTGCTTCTGTCGGTGATTCAAACGTTTTATGTACTTTGCAACATTTTTATGCATTTTATATTATTACCCTTCATATAAAATTCTAATTACTGTGAGAATACAGTTGATTTTTTCTTTGGTAGAAAATAAGAACAGTCACTTACACTTAGAAAAGTACTGTTTCCTTGGTACTGTTTTAAGTGCTGTTCCTACATTAACTCCTTGGATCCTCACCTTTCAGACACATGCAGTCATTGTCCCTATTTTGCAGATTAGTTGAGGTTAAGCAACTTTGGATCAAAGTATCATAGCAGAAAAGTGGTAGAGTCAGGACTCAAACCTTGGTTCTCAGTCCAGCTGCAGAGGCCATTCTGTTACCCCTGTATTCTTCTCTTTATCTTTGCCTTTGGAAAAATGATCGGTGGATTTCAAACATCTTGACATCTTGACTGTTGTGTAAAATTTAGGAGGACTGTGAAGTCTTCAGTGCTCGATTGGAAAGAGAACTAAAATGAGCATTGATGTCTGCTACGGACATCAGCTTCAGGGGTGGTTTTGTATGTATCATCTGGGCCAGACCATACATTGATTATCCTGCTCCAACCCTCTTGAATCCAGGCCTCAGGTGGGACAACGGCCAGGCACAGTGCACCCTCGCTGGGCGCCCCTCCTGGCAGAATGCCTGTTTTAACCTCCACCACTCCCTCCTTGAATATTGTCAAACCCTGCCAGTCTTTGGAAGGCCAGTTTAAATTCAGCCCCCAATGATCTCTCCCCCCTTTGAAACAATGGTCTTTGAAACTTCTCAGATAATCATCAGGTGTGGTGGTATGGCGCTATTTGTCATCTTGGTTCTATTGTTTAAGTTTTAATACATTTATGGCTTGAGTCCTCAAGTAGATTAAATGTTACTTGCCAGCAGGGAACTGTGTCTCAAATGTTTTAAAATACACTGTCGTGCTCTCAGAAGTCTTATCAAGTGATCCTTTTTTCCTTTCTCTTTGAATCTCTCTTGCTTGTTAATCATAGAACTATTGTCTGCAATTCAGACATATCTAACTCCACAGACTTAGTCTCAACAGTACATGACGTGTCTTGCAAGAAGGTGATTGGTTAGTCCATAGTCCTGCTGTTGGCTTATGTGCTTTATATTGGGATGGGTGCTTCTAATTGTCTGTCTGAAAGTCTTCAAAACCTGGTGTTGCTTCTGTTTGAAATCTTACTTATTGCCTTGGTTGTTGCTCATCCTGCTGACAAGCTCCTCCCTTAGGCATGTGACTCACTGATTTAAAAGACAGTGCTGTTTAGTAATTAACTACCTGCCTCTCATTACATAGAGATGAGAACTTCAATGCAGGCTTCCCAGCTAAAACTTTCTTTCCTCTGTTTTTCCCTACCTATGGACATGTAGCAACACTGTCCCACGCCCAGCCTTTGGAGGAAATAGCTGTAGTCTGTTTCCCCTCCTGTTGGATGTGATTCCTTTGCATATTCCTGTACAAATGATAGATTTTATATGAATGCTGTTAATCAAAAATTATTTTCTATAATTTCTGGAATGTCATGTGTTCAGTCTCATTGATGCACACGTTTGGACAAATGACAATTGGGTATTTAATGAAGGCAGTTTTGTTTTTAGTAAATAATAAGTCACATATTTTATAACAGATTATTGGATTAAAGTCTGACATAACTGGTACATCCTTGAGGTGATAAGTGTTCCCCATTTTCATGAGGTGTAATTAGTTGTTTTAGGAAACTACCCATGTTTTAGAGGAATTCATTCCATCCTTATAACCTTGCTTTAGCAGCCTGAAAAATATGGTATCCATCATTAGGAAACAGATCCGTTTGGAGAAATCTAAAACATTCTGCTATTTGCTAAATAGGACATTTGAAAATATGTTCTAACATATCAGTATGGCTATCCCTACTTCAGAATTTACCTTTGTAAATTTTATATAGTACAATTGATTTGCCAGTTCTTTTAAAGCCAAATGCCTTCAGGCTGATTATAATGCTCTCTTTTAGAAATATAGCTGTAATTTTTTACCTTTTGAATAAAATGTAACTTTTCATCCTGTTGAACAAGTCATAATTTAAAGTTTTTAGGAAAAAGTTTTAAAATTTGTCAACAGAGGGAGGATCCTTGGGACTTCCTTATAGATCTGTCAGTATTTGATTTAGTAACTTCTGTCATGCTGACATTGTTTACCACAATCATATGCGGAATTAAAACTCGTCACGAATTAAGAGGCTCCTGGGTGGCTCAGTTGGCTAAGCATCTGAGTTTGGCTTAGGTCATCATCTCATGGTTCATGGGGCCAGCTTCATATCCTCTCTCTGCCCTTCCCCTGCCTGGTTTCTCTCTCTCTCTCTCTCTCTCTCAAAAATAAACATAAAAAAAAAAACCCTCATAAATTATAAAATATATATTCCCCCCCCCATATTTTTTACTTTAAAAACTTACAATAAAATTTGAACAGATAGTAAAAACCCATTTTACCAGTTCACTTGCTAACCTTTGCTTCATCTACTTTCTCTGTTTATCTGTTTATAAAGACACATAAACTTTTTTTTTTTTACCATTTGAAAGTTATCTGCAAACATCTTGAAACTTTACCCCTAAATATTTTAGCAAGTGTATCCTAAGTAAAAGGTTGTTTTCCTTAAGAGCTTACATTATCATAGCTAAGAGATTTAATATCAATACAATATTGTGTAATATACTGCCCTTAAATTTCTTCTATTTTCTTTTCAAAAGAGTTCTTTATAGCTATTTTTATTTGTTTTTTAAGTAGGCTCCACACCAAACATGGGGCATGAGGTCACACCTTAGATCGAAAGTCTCATGCTCTATTGACTGAGCCAGGGGCCCCATTTTGATATTTGATCTAGGAACCAGTTGAGGAATATATTTCTCATTTGGTTGTCATATATCTTTAGTTTCCTTTGATTCCACTATCACTGTTCCACTGCCCCTCCTCCCCTGACCCCCAGTGGTCTTTTATGAAATCTTACCTAGTTTTTTAAAATAATTTTTTAAATGTTTATTTTTGAGATAGAGAGTGCAAATGGGGAAGGGGCAGAGAGAGAGAGAGAGGGAGATCAAGGATCCAAAATGGGCTCCACACTGACAGCAGAGAGCCCAGTGTAGGGCTCGAATCCACAAACTGTGAGATCATGACCTGAGCTGAGTTGGACACTTAGCCAGCTGAGCCACCCAGGCTCCCCAAGGTGTTTTTTTTAAAATAGGATACCCCACAATTTGCTGGTTATATTTGTATATTTCATGACTAGATTAAAATCAAATTTGTTTAGAGTGAATGCTATATAGATAGCATTGTGTATTTTCCATTGGATTATATCAGGAGAGGAAGTAAATTTTTTTCATTTCTTTTTCATTTTGTAATAGTTTAGTATTTGGTTTGCTTTATTGATGCTAAAGGCTTGTGATATTTTGTCCTTTAATTTCAAAATACCATTTTTTACTATTTTTGATTTTTTTAAAATTAAGTCCTGATACATTCCAGAAATACAGGAAGTGGTCAACAGATATCTGTATATACTTAATACTCAGATTTATGAAATATTAGCAGTTAACCATATTTACTTTAGATTAAAATATAATGTTTACTCTAAAATCTGTTCTACATATGAGGGTATATATAACCTAGGTGTACATTTTCCAGAGTAATAATGAATGAATAAATGTGTCCCAGCCTCTATCTCAAGAAATGTAACAGCACCATTGAGCCTCTCCAGGTGTTAGGACGATGGCTTTTACCTTCCCAGGAGAAACCATCATCCAAAATTTGGTGTTACTCCATTACTTATCCTTAAGCCTTCCCACCGTTGTGTTTTTCCTTTAATGTACTTTTTAAAAAGCATTTCCTATTTTTGAGCTTTATATGAATGGAATCACACACTATACACACACACACACACACACACACATATTCTCTTGGGCTTGTTTGTTTTTTGTTCAACATTGTGATTTTGAGATTTCATTCATGTTAACAACTTATCTGAGGTATATTCCTTTTCACTAATGTAAATCCTATCACATGAATATACTATAATTTAGGCATTTTACTGTTGGTGAGCACTTGGGTTTCCTCTTATTTTTGCTATAAGAAAAGGCTGCCATGGGGGCACCTGGGTGGCTTAATCGGTTAAGCGTCCGACTTTCGCTTGGGTCATGATCTCGCAGTTCATGGGTTCGAGCCCCGCGTCGGTCTCTGTGCTGACTGCCAGCTTGGAGCCTGGAGCCTGTTTCAGTCTGTGACTCCCTCTGTCTCTGACTCTCCCCTGCTCACGCTGTCTCTCTCTCTCTCTCCTAGAAATAAATAAAACATTAAAAAAAAAAAAAGAGAAAAAAGAAAAGGCTGCCATGAATCTTCTTGTGCATGCTTTCTGATAGATAGATGCAAAAGGTTCCCTGGGTTATATACCTCGAGCTAAAATTTTTTGGTGTTTGGATATATACATTGTCACCTTTACTAGGTAGCGTCAAAAAAGTTTTTTTTTTGATAAACTGTTGTAATTAAGCCAGATAAGGAATTCAAGAGGAACTTTTCTTTCCTTGATGTTTATTTATTCTTGAAAGAGAGAGGACAGAGTGTAAGCGGGGTAAGAGCACAGGGTGAGGGAGACACAGAATCTGGAGCAGGCTCCAGGCTCTGAGCTGTCAGCACAAAGCCTGATGCAGGGCTCGAACTCACAGACTATGATATCATAACCTGAGCCGAATTTGGCCACTCAACTGACTGAGCCACCCAGGTGCCCCTCAAGAGGAACAGTTTTGAGAGAGAATCTTGTTAAAAATCTTGAGATGTTTACAGTTCTTAGCTCCTCCCATTTTTTTCTTTTCCTGAGTTGACTCATGGAGGTGTCCTATCTTTCCCTTATTCTTGAAGTGATCTTTTTAAAATATCACAGCATAAAAATTACTTGATCATGATGGAAGATGTGTTTAGCTTTTACACCCTTAGTCTCAGGCTGTCGTATGCAGACTTGTTATTTCTCTAGACCCTGAAACACAGAGGATTAAACTAGTTTTCTGGTTCTCAGGGATGAGGTAGCTGAAAAGTGGATAGAGGGGGCTGTTACTATATATATTAGCAAATGTGCATTCTAGGTAGCTGTTAACAAAGGAAGAAAACATAAAAAAAAAAAAACAGGATAAAAGCTAAAATAAATAAGCAAACAAGTAAATAAGTAAACAGCATTCTTCTGGGACCATTTAGCGCTGGAACAAATAGCACTGTTTGCTGCTTGTATTTTTGTATTTCATGACTAGATTAAAGTTAAATATTTTTGGAATGAATGCTATATAGATAGCATTGTGTATTTTCCATTGGATTATATCAGGAGAGGAAGTAAATCACTAATAGCCCGTGATGACTTCACTATATTGTAGCATAACGCTGTAATTGGTGTACATAATGTTAATTCTAAATAATGTTTATGTTTTATTGAAAAGTATAAACAGTGCACATTTTTAGAAGAATTGGTAGACTCATAGCAATCTAAAATCAATTCCTGATGATTCCTAAGGGTAGAAATTTTCCTGTTTATATGTAGTGAAACTATCCATAGGAACTTGCCCCATGGTGCTTTTACCTCCAACTAATAAAATAAATGTTCTGTTGATAATTTCTTATCATTTTATGGAAATAAATGGGTGATACATATTTCTCCACTGACTGAATTAGGTTTACTTGGAAAGGGGAAGAAGATGTGTCAAATAACTTAAATGCCTGTGTATACAGTGTATATTGTGCTAATAAATTATAGAGAAAAATGAAAATGAAAACATAGAGGTGGTTTCCATGCTTCTTTGTGAGGAAGGATAAATTGGAAAGGAATATGTGGGTAAATGACTATTTGAGGGTTCACCCAGGGGCAGGTGGCTGCATCAAACTTGCTGTGTGTGATATTCTTAGGACAGATGGGCATTCATATAAAAGAATTTGGTCTGGGAACTGCTGGTTTCTCCTCATTTCCACGGGATACTAGAAACCACTGCAGAATTGAAGTTTTCTAGCTGATTTGAAAGAAGTAATGTATCTTGATTGTCTTTGAACAATTATTTGTTGTTCAAAATCTAATTTAAAGCATAGGTAAAACATTTTTAGGAAATAGGGTTTTAAAAAATTTTAGTTGCTTAAAAGTAATTATAGATTCGTAGAAAATTGCAAAAAATAATGAGAGGTCCCTTGTACCCTTCACCTTCCTCCAGTGGTTACTTAATAGTACATGATGTACAATATCAACCCAGCAATTGACATTGGTTCACTTTATGCGTATTGTGCTGTGCCATTTAAGCATACATGTAGATTTATATAACCACTTCAGCAACAAGACACAGATTCTGTCACCACAAAGATCGCCCTTGTGCTACACACACAGCTGCCCCCATTGGTCTTTTTGCCTTCTGTATAATTTTATCATTTTGAGAACGTTTTGTAAATGGAATCCTATGCTATGTGAGCTTTTTGAGCTCAGCCTGATCCTTGAGATTCACGCAAGTTGTTTTGTGTAATGGTCGTTTTATTCCTTTTTATTGCTGAGTATAAGATTCTGTTGTATGGATGTACCATTGTTTAACCATTCACCTTTTGGAGGACATTTTAGTTTCTCCAGTTTTTGGCTATTAAAAAGAAAGCTGCTGCTAACATTCGTGTTCATTTCTTTGTAACTAGGAGTGCATTTGGTTACATGTGAGTCTGTATTTTATTTTAAAGAAACTTCCAAACCATTTTGCAAAGTGGCTGTTCCATTTTGTATTCTCACCAGCAATGTAGGAAAGATTCATTTTCTTCATATTCTTGCCAGAACGTGGTATTGTCCTGTGTTTTATTTGTTATTCCAGTAGGTGCATAGTGATCTCAGCGTAGTCTTAATCTGCTTTTCCCTGATGGCTGTTGTTGTTGACCTGATCTTTTCATGTGATTACGTGCAGTTCACAAATATCTTAAGTGAGATCTCTCTTCATATTCTGTGCCCAACTTCTAGGTGAATTTTTTTTTCATATTGAGTTTTGATATTTCTTGGTATATTCTAGATATGGATCCTTTGTCACATCTGTGGTTTGTAAGTATAATCTCCCATCCTGTATCTTGTCTTCTCATCTTTTTAACAGGGTCTTTTGCAGTGCAAACATTTCTAAATTTGAGGAATTCAAATTTATCCTTTTTTTTCTTATATAAATCATCCCTTTGGTGTCTTTATCCATTTCTACTCTCCAATCCCAATCCCATACAACCACTAATCTATTTTTGGTCTCTGTGGAATTGCATATTTTGGGTATTTTGTATAAATGGAACCATGTAATATGTGGCCTTTTGTCTGGCTTCTTTCACTTAGTGTAATATTTTCAGCGTTCATATGTTGTAATGGAATTGGTTCTTCTTATGGCTTCATGTATTTTTATGGCTAAATAATGTTCCATTGGATGACTATACCATCTTTTGTGTATCTGTTCATGAGTTGATAGACATTTAGCTTGTTTCTACTTTTTTGCCTATATTCCAATGAGTTGGTATGTACCTTTTCATCTCTACCTTCTTCATACATGTTGCATGTGTGTGCATGTACGTACACACACACCTGTTTGTGTGTATAGTTTTCTTTTTCTTTTTTTTTTTTAAATGTTTTATTTATTTCTAGGAGAGAGAGAGAGCGTGAGCAGGGGAGGGTCAGAGAGAGAGGGAGTCACAGACTGAAACAGGCTCCAGTCTCTGAGCTGGCAGTCAGCACAGAACCCGACACGGGGCTTGAACCCATGAACCGCGAGATCATGACCTAAGCGAAAGTCAGACGCTTAACCAACTAAGCCACCCAGGCGCCCCTAGTTTTCTTTTTAATAATGAAGGAGTGACTTATAGTTTTTATAACTTTAGGATAATATTTGTGATATCTTTCCATATCAGCACAAGTAGATGATTCTCATTCTTTTAAAGGACTGTATAATGTTCATTGTGGCTATTTAACTGATCCCACACTGGTAAACATTTAGGTAAGATTAGAGGGTTTTCTGTTTTTCTTTCTTATATAACCAGCTTTAACCATACTTACACAAGTGTCTCTGTGGTATAAAGCTCATTTTGCCTACTTTGGGATTTTTCTTTTACCTGTCTCTCTTCATTAATCATTTAATCAAAAATACACAGATTATCTCCTTTATGCTGGTCACTGGTCTGTACTTAAAACACAGGGAACACAGGGGTGCCTGGGTGGCTCAGTCGGTTAAGTGTCTGGCTTCGGCTCAGGTCATGATCTCACGGTTCGTGGGTTTGAGCCCCACATTGGGCTCTGTGCTGACAGCTAGCTCAGAGCCTGGATCCTGCTTCAGATTCTGTGTCTCCCTCTCTCTCTGACCCTCCCCTGCTCACACTGTCTCTCTCTCTCTCTCAGAAATAAATTTTAAAAACGTTAAAAAAAATTTAAAACACAGTGAACACAAGTATTAGTAAAATCCAATTGCTCTACACAGGGGTTATTTTAATAAGTAAGACATACCTGTAAGTAATCAGAATTCAGCGTGCTCAGCACTACAGTGTGTTATTATGAGATTCAACAAGTCGGCTACACCCAGGGAGTGGAGAGGATTCAATGAAAGAGGAGGTATTTGAGTTGGATCTTTGTGAAGACAAGTGGAAGTTCACTTGGCAAAACATAAAGATAACATTTTGATTTTTGAATTAGAATATCAAGTTCAAAGAGGGGTAGAAGCATTAAATAACTGGGCATATTTAGGAAATAGCAAATAGTTTAATAATAGCTAGCAGGAGGCTTTTTGGCAGAGATTGTAGTAGAAGATAAAGCTGGTTAATTAGATGGAAAGCACATTATAGCAGCCTGTAGATGGCCTAAAGAATTTGGACTTCATTTTATACATAAGTGGAAATCGTTGAAAATTCTTAAAGCCCACTTGTATTTTTTTATTTATAGTAAAATTTTAGAATTGTGCTGTAAATATTTTAGAATGTTTTCATCACTGCCCCAAATTTCCCGCTTTTACCCCTTGCTTTAGGCAACCACTGCTTTGCTCTGATTGTCCAAATTTGCCTTTTCTAAAAATTTCGTATGCATGGAATCCTACAATACATAGTATTTTGCATCTGGCCTAATTTACTTAGCATGTAGCAGTACTTTATATTTCTATTACATGGTAGTATTCCATTGTATGATAATGCCACACTTTATTTACCCATTCACCAGTTGATGGACCTTTCGGTTGTTTTCAACTTTGGGCTATTATGAATAATACTGCTGAGAACATTTGTATATAAGTCTTTGTATAGACACGTTTTCGTATCTCTTGGGTAGGTTTCCACAGAGGGAATTTAGGATCATATAGTGAGTTTATATTTATTTTAACTTTTTACGAAATTGCCAAATGGTTCTTCAAAGCAGCTGCATCATATTATAGCAGTGTGTGAGAGTTCCGGTTTCTCCACGTCCTTACCAGCACTTGGTATTGTCTGTCTTTTTAATTATGACCATTCTAATGGGTATGTAGTGGTTTCTTTTTATTTTTTTAATTTTTTTTAATGTTTTATTTATTTCTGAGAGAAAGAGAGAGAGAGAGACAGAGAGAGCAAGCAGGGGAGGGTCAGAGAAAGAGGGAGACACAGAATCCAAAGACAGGCTCCAGGCTCTGAGCTAGCTGTCAGCACAGAGCCTGACGCGGGGCTCGAACCCACGAACCATGAGATCGTGACCTGAGCCAAAGTCGGACACTTAACCGACTGAGCCACCCAGGCACCCCTATGTAGTGGTTTCTAATTATAGTTTTAAGTTTTATTTTCCTAATAACTTACAGTGTTTATAATCTTTTCAAGAAGCACAGCTGTATTTTAGAAACACAGGTACAGTGAGTAAGAATGAAGGCAAGCTGCAATGAAAGATGAAAGCCTATACTAGATGTGTATAGATACAAAGGAGACAGATTTTAAAGATAATCAGACTTAGAATGGGCAGCATGTAGTAATTACCTCAATATACTAGGTGAAGCAGAGGGAGATGAGACTAGTGCTTCCTAGAATTCCAACTTTGAGAGTTGGGTAGATGGTACTGCTGTTAGCCATACAGGTGAATGTGGGTGCATGAACAATTTTTGTGCTTGTAGATGATGGCTTTTATATTACTCCTGTTCTCTTGATGTGCCACTGGAATAACTATTTTTTATTTAGTATTTTCGAAATTTGTATCTAGTTCAAGAGAAGGATTTGGATTGAGATATAAATTTAGATGAGTTATCATTGTATAAATAACAGTTACGTTCATGAAAGTTAATGGTGTATTGGGTTCTAAATCACTGTATTTGTTGGGTTACTTTTGATAATTGAAAATTGGTTAAACAGTAAAAGGATTTAATATAATATAATCAAAAGATCCAACCTAATTAAAACAGTCAAGCATAACAGCATCACCAAGGACCCAGATTCTTTGTCTTTTAATGCAGCGACTCTTTACCTGTTGGGTTGTCCTTTTAGGCCATCTCCTTCCCATGATCCTAAGATGGCTACCATCATTCTGCTTGACAAACTCAAAGCCAAAGTTGCCTGAGAAGAAAGGTTGGGGAGGGGAGGTGCACTTAGATGTCTTTTTTTTTTCATCAGCCAGAAAGACCTTTCCCAGAAGCTCCCCAGCAATCTAGTCTCATGTCTTACTGGCTTGAATTGCAGCAGATGCTTATAGCTAAGCCACTCATTGTCAAGGAGAATGGAAATTGCCACAATTGGCTTAGATCAGAGCTTTCCAACCCTGGTTTTAAGAATCTTTTTCACATCTTTTGGAAGGAGCTTTTCCCCCTTGCCTTTTGGTTATCTGCTATAATTAAGATAGGTAAGGTTTTCTAGACAGGCCAGCTTCATATTATTGAGTTGTGGCTATTCAGTACTTCAGATGAGCTAATATTTGTTGAAATCCTACTTTGTGTCATCAGCTGTGCTAGATTCTAGAATACAACACTGAATAAAAGCTTAGAGTTTGGTATGGAAATATGCTTAAGCAAAAGAGTGCTAAATTGAATTGTGCACTGTAGTTCATTTGTATTTTGGATTTAATACTGCTGTTTAAATCTTTGATTTTATGAGAAAGGCATCTTAAGTTTTAAAATCACACTTCTATTCAATTTGTAAGTGATGTTTTAGAACACAGCTCATCCATGAATTGACCCTTCCTTTCTCTGTTATATGGTAGTAACCTGCTTTATTACAGAAGTACATGATGGGGCATCTGGGTGGCTTAGTCTTGGTTAAGCATTCATCTCTTGATTTTGGCTTACAGCATGATCTCATGGTGTGATCATGATCTCATGATCTCCCTGGTCAAGCTCTGTGCTGGGCATGGAGCCTGCTTAGGATTCTCTCCCTCTTCCTATGCCCCTCTCACTTTCTCTTTCTCTCTTAAAAAAAAAAAAAAAGTGCATGATAAACCTCAATTATACTGTTCATTTGAATTACTTACAGCTAAAACTGTATTGTATTTTTCTTCTGAAGCATGATGTACCAAAGATTTTAACATTCATGCGTTTAGTTTCAGAGCCCAGCTGGGATGTTTTGTCAAATATTATTTTGTAGTTTGGTTCTGATTTTTTTTAATGATGATGAGAATGCAGTGATAGTGTTAACAGCAATATTTGTACAATATTTGGAGTACTTTTTATGGTGGTTGGAGAGGAGAAATGAAAATAAGGAGAAGAGGATTTGGAGTGGTGGAAAGAAAAAACATGCTGTCAATATTGCTAATTTTGTGAAGAGTAGGAACTGACTACTTATTGACATCTGGTACAAACTCAAAAGCAATCTTAAATTTTGTCTTATATTTGTCAAAAGCATATGTACTGTATTCTTTTCTGTAAAGCGAATCTTATCGATAAAGGAGTGAATGGTTGATGTCCTAAAATGTCAGAGTCAAAGACGACTATAATATCCTCAGTTCATGTTTGTCACTGATGGGTTATATATGGTTAGTGATATTCTAAGCATCCCAGTGTTTTGTTTTGTTTTTTTTTTAACACTTATTTAATTATCTTGAGAGAGAGAGAGAGAGAGAGAGGGAGAAAGAGCTTGTGAGTAAGGGAGGGGCAGAGGGAAAGGGAGACAGAGAGAGAATCCCAAACAAGCTCTGTGCTGTCAGCACAGAGCCCAACTTGAAGCTCGATTCCCCCACCCCGGGATCATGACCTGAGCTGAAATCAAGGCAGACACTAAAGCCATTCAGCCACCCAGGCTCCCAGTACCCCAGTGATTTAAAGTTTTAACAACTTTTGGGAGTACCTGGGTGGCTCAGTTGGTTAAGCGTCTGACTAGATTCGGCTCAGGTCATTACCTCCTGGTTTCATGAGTTCAAGTCCCACATCAGTTTCTGTGCGGGCAGTGTGGAGCCTGTTTGGGATTCTCTCTCTCCTTCTCTCTCTGCTCCTCCCCCAATCGTGTTGTCTCTGTCTCTCTCAAAATAACTTTTTAAAAAGTTTAACAACTTTAATAATTTAGAGAACCAAGAGGGATGTGTACATTTTGATGGCAAATAAAGGTATTTTGTAAAGATGATGTGGGATTAAAAGGCACTTTTCACATTTGTTTGCCCATATTTACCAACTTCGAAATTCTAACATTAGCTTAATCAAAATATTAGAATGTATTTAGAAAGGTTTGTTTTTCACTTATTGTGTCATTAAGAAGCTCTGTTTTTAAAAGAATTACCTTTTCTTTAACATATTTTCTAGAACTAACAGGCTGGAAAATTTCAGACACAGCATCTTTGATGAAAGTGTTATTATACTTGTTCAGTATTCAGTTTTGACTGGATCTTTGTGGTTGTTAAACACAAGTTCATAGGGCTGAAAGCCTCTGGTAAATTACTTTGTAAGTTAAATGATGAAAGTGGCACATATTTACTGATCGCTGCTTACTGGACTGTAGCACTATATTGCAAAGGTTAGGGAAAGCTTTAGTTTATTCACACAGCTTTAGTTTGTAAAAAGTGATTTTCAGACCTGTACTGTGAAGTATATCCTGTCCTTTGATTGATTGTTTATTTACCTCTTAGTAGTAAGGTCACATTTACTTGGTTTTCCTTAGCTGATCTTAAATTCAATCTTTAGACAATTATATTTTTTGTCATTTGTACATTGAGAGGATGGAGGGGGATAGACAATTTAGGCAGGATCTTAGATTTTGAAGGTAGTGTATTTAAAGATTTTTTAATTATGTTTTTTCTTTTTTTCTTAACCTTAGATTTAACCTTAGATTTAATCTAAAGTTTAAGGGTTTTTTTTTTTTTTACACCAAGGAAATAGTGTTGTAATAAATAGTGCTATAATAAAAAATGGTTGGTAAGTGGCTCGCATGTTAATTTTATTTGATCCATTAGAAATACCTGGTAGAATTAGAATCAGGCCATATATTTTTAAACATAGTCATTTTGATGGATTGTTTTAACCTTTATGAGAATAGGTTAATCTGAGCTTTGCTTAATATAGTGATTGCCTTCCCTCTTTTCTTCCACACACACCATTTGGGAAGGATGGAGTTGTTGGCAAAGAGCAGCTTTGGAGGGAAATATTTGTCATTTCTAAAATGGAACCACAATGCATTTATTTTTTGATTATATAAGGGAAATTCTTTTAAGACCTTGAACATCTCAAAAAAAAAAAAATCCTAAACACTGTATCTCCGTTTCTCTAAGTGATATTCTAAGAGTTGTATAGTCCTATCAGTACCCTGAAGAATGTTAGGGACCAGTTAAGTTGTAGGTAACCAGTGCACTGAGAAGACAGTAAAAGCTCCTAAATGCAGACAAAGCATTACTAATTGCTTTCAGGGTCAGTCTGTCTTTAGTTGGACCATGAAAGATTTAGCATGGTCCTGTGGCAGCCTGTCTGCTGAGTGGAGGCTCTTGTCTTTAAGAAAGGCTGCTATCTGATATGCTAGGCAGTTTCAGGTTCCCCAGTTTACATGAATTCAGTCATTATTGCCAAGACTCCTAAACCTCAGTGTGACACAAATGAAACCTCCAAATGCTCTTGAAGACAAAGGCATTTTGACCTTGCAGTGAGACATAGGTAGTGTTCGTACAGCTTAAAATTTGTCCTTTTAAAATATGAAACCGAATGCTTTACTATTTGAAGTTTCGGTTAAACGATACAGTCAACAAAATTATTTTCAAGATCTCTAAGTAAACAGCACACTTCATTAAATAAATTTAAAGTTTTCATTGTTTCCCTCTTCCAGATTTATGAATTTTGTCCCTTAAGGCAACAGGGGGACTGAATGCCAGTGGTCACATAGTTGTAACCCATCCCCTGGGCTTAGACCAAGCATGCGATTCATTCCTGACCCCTCCAGGTCCTGATATTCTAGGGAAAAGTTTGACTTAAATGAAAACTGCTTGCAGAGATTTTGTAATAAAAAGTGAAAATAGGGATATCAGCTGGATGGTCAAATACAGTTTTGTCGAAGTAGGAATTTGAGTATTGTAGAATTGTACAGTTTAGCCTTGCTTCTGACTGTGCCTGCTTTTCCAGTTTAAGAGGTGATATTTTTTTTTTCAAAAGTTTAAGCTAATCCAGAAATTTTACATGTGAGTCATTTTTTCCACAGAACTACTGTTACCTTTGTAAAGTTGAAAATATGCAAAATGGGAAACTTCTTTGGGCAGAGGTGGGGAAAATGGTAAAGCAGTAGGCTAAAGTACTGGGGAATTCTCATGGACTTTACATTCAAAATGCATAGTTTTAACACAGGACATATTTTTAGTATTGCTTCTGCATGTTTCTTTAATCTAAATAAGTTCTTTTTTTTTTTAACAGATTTATGAAAATATGCATCAGTTTAATACTGTCTTGGAATTCATGAGATGGAAGCATAGGTCAAAGCTGTTTGGAGAAAATTGGAAGTGCAGTTTTATCTAGCCACATATCTGAGGTAAGGAGAAGACTTCTACGCAAATAATTAGAATAATATGAATACTCTCATTTCTGACCAATTGAAAATAGTCCTTCTGTATCACTGCTGCAACTTTATTTTAACTTCTTTAACAACGTCCGTATGAGTTCATAAGTAGTTCTAATATATTTTTCTATCCTTATACATGTTGAACCTCTTCGGGAGTAAAATGTATTTATTAATTTTTTATTTTAATTATTTATTTATCTATCTTTATTTAAAGAGCACAAGCTAGGGCACGTGAGTAGGGAGAGGGTCAGAGAGAGAATCGTAAGCAGGCTCCATGCCCAGCACAGAGCCTGATGCAGGGCTCGATCTCATGACCATGAGATCATGACCTGAACTGAGATCAAGAGTCAGGTGCTCAACCAGCTCAGCCACCCAGGCACCGCTGTCATTTATTTATTATTTTATTTATTGTCAGTTTGTTCACTCTAATTGTAGAAAATAAGCATTAAAGGATATATATAGAGAGAGAAAGAGAAAGACATTTATTTTCTCTAAAGCCAGCCAAGCAGAATTCAGAATGCAGATATTAAAAAAAGATGTTTGTATTATTTTGAAGCTTTTCACACATTATAGGATTCAGGATAAAAATATCTTCAAATAGCACATCTTGGAGATAGGCTTTATTTCAGGAACTGCAGTGACACCAGGGATAGGGAGAGCAGCCGTTCTAAGAGTGTATGTACGGAGAAACCAAGTTCGTTCTTTTTATTCTTTTTTTTTAAATTTATTTTAATGTTTTATTTATTTTTGAGACAGAGAGAGACAGAGCATGAGCAGGGGAGGGGCAGAGGGAGAGGGAGATCTAGAATCTGAAGCAGGCTCCAGGCTCTGAGCTAGCTGTCACCACAGAGCCCGACGCTGGGCTCAAACCCACGAACGTGAGATTATGACCTGAGCCGAAGTCGGCAGCTTAACCAACTGAGCCACCCAGGCGTCCCAAGTTCGTTATTTTCAATCCATTTATAGACTCAAATTATCAGGTAAAAGGTTTGAATTCTTCAGGGATCTATATTTTAGGAAAATAAATAGGACATATACTATGAAGTGGTGTGTCCTTTCTCCTCTTGGAGTGGTCATCTGTGCTCACTGCTGCTGCTTCCTGTGCACACTCTTCTTTCTCATTTTGCCCAACTGGTGTCTTTGCTCTTTTGAAAAACACTTATGGCTTTTTAATTGCCTTTTATTGGGTTCCATACTCTTTGATCACTGTAGTGGTTGCCATTTTCCCTTTTTTGAAATTCTCTTGGTTTCTATGACCCTGTGCTCCTCCTAGTCCTACTTCTTTGATTACTCCATGCTTTTTTTCTCTCCTCCTCCTCTTAAATAATGACTTCTGCAGGGTTCTGTCTTTGAAATCTTTCTGTTTCTTCTTTGTTTTTTCTCATCTCATTTCAACAGTTACCTTTAGAATGATCTCTCTCAACCTGTATATCTCAGTCATGATACACTCTCTGAGCTTCCGGCCTGTAATTTCAACCGCTTGCTTCATACGTAGGGTTCCCACGTCTGTTACTGGACCTCTCTGTCATCCACACTCAAAGTCTCAGTGCTGAATCTGATGCCTTACCTTTTCCTTCCTACCTCAGAGATCCAGTCCCATCCATTTCCCTCTGTAATGTGCTGTGAATGTTTATGTCTTCTCTTTTCTAATCCCCCTGTCACCATCTGAGGTTAGGCCCCTCTATTACATTTTACCTGAAATATTGCAGGGCTCTCCCAGCTTTGTGCCTGTCTTCACTCTGCTTCCCTCTACGTGTCGCTGCTGGCTGAAATTTTCTAAACAATAATTCTGCGTGTACTGTCAGTGACTCTTTGTTAGACTATCAAAGTAAGGACAAACTAGTAAGTCAGTCTCTTAACAGTCTAGCATTCAGTGAGTGATACCTTCGCTTGCGTCCATTCACTTCTTTCTCCCTTTAAACGTTTACAAATATAGCTGCTCTAAGTCAGGCACTATGCTAGGCACTGAGAATACAAAATGTTCAGTGCAATGGGTTCCTTGTTTTGCTCTCACAGAATAAATAATCTGCCTAGAACTGAGTATGCAAACATTTAATTCAAGTGCCATTGGGAAGATGTATTGGCAACACCTAGACAGGCTTCAAAATTGTCAGGGAGGCTTTGTAGGAGATGATATTGGAGTAGAATCTTACAGGATGAGTAGAAGTTTGCAGAGTGGAATTTGAGAGGCCAGAGGATTTCATGTTCAGATTCCGGTGTAAGCAAAGGAAATTTGAGATATATCAAAAGTACAAAAGACAGGAGAAATCATTTTGTATGGCTTGAATTCAGGGTATGAGAGGCAGTTTGAGGGACAAGGCCGGGAGGGCTCTTGACTGTGAAGAACCCTGACTTCTGTGGTAAGGAGTTTAGGCTTTATTTTGTGAGTAAGGTGGTGGTCACTGAAAAATTTTAACAGAGGTATTTTTGGGTCATAATTGTATTTTGTAAAAATTAATCTGGCAGTTATATGAATGATATTTTGGAAGGGGAAGGGGGATGCCAAAAGCAGAGGGACAGTTAGGCTGCTCTTGTTTCAAGCAAGAAACAATAAAACTTTTGAAATTATGAAAACATTTAAACAGTGGTTATTTAGCAAATGTTTGATTTTCTTTTTCTAGACCCCTACAGGTATGATACTCCTCAGTCAGTGATTTGAAATTGCCTTATATTTTCTCTCCTCTCTATTCATATTACTCTTTTCTCCTGACATGCTTTTTCTACTTTTTCTTTCTTGTGGAAGGCCTGTCAACTTTTAAAAACCCATCTCAAGTGCCAATTTATCCCTGAGGTCCTTTCTTTTTTTATTTTATCTTATAAATATTTTTTTAATGTTTGTTTACTTTTGAGAAAGAGAGACAGACAGTGTGAGCAGGGGAGGGGCAGAGAGAGAGGGAGACACAGAATCTGAAGCAGGCTCCAGGCTCTGAGCTGTCAGCACAGAGCCCGACATGGGGCTCAAACCCACCAACTGTGAGATCATGACCTGAGCCGAAGTTGGACGTTCAACCTACTGAGCCACCTCGGTGCCCCACCTGAGGCCCTTTCTAATCTATATTTCTCTGACTCTAAGAATATGTTCCTTCCTGGTTTAAGGCCCCAGAGTACTTATTTTTGTCCTAGAGGATATTCCTTACTTTGGTCCCTGTTAAACTGTGTAACAGCAAGTCATAAAGGAGGAATCAGAAAATAAAGAACATGGTCCCCATTCACTGTTTATAGTTGTATCAGTAAGGTATGTATACAAGTAATGTGAGTAACAATAATCAATACTGCCAAATAAAAATGAAAAATTCCAGAAGAGTAAAGTCATTACTTCTTAATTAGGGTTCTGTAGCATTGAGAAGTACAGACAGAACACAAGAGGGATTATTTGAGCTGGATTGTGAAAGGTGAGTAGAATTTTGATAGGTAAAGAAAGAATTAGAAGGTATTTCTAGGAAAGCTGGTTGATAGAAAATGAGTTTTTCCCTAGGAATATGGTAGAGGTTTTGGAGAGGGTAGGAAGTGTAACACAAAGAAAATTTTACTTTAAGGAAATTGTGTGAACATACATCATCAGAGGAATGGAATGAGGAGTCAGGGAGCTCAGAAGGTTGTAGGAGGTGTTAGGCATGAGGTAATCAGGATTTAATCTGACTGGATGTTGGAAAGAGGTGATGATGTCCATGCACTGTATCTGGATAGTACAGATAATGCTGGGCAGCAACAATAGCACACATAAGTAATTTTTCAAATCTGGTTGGATCTAAGTTTCCTGAGTTTACTTATTTTTTTAAGTTTATTTTTATTTATTTTGAGAGAGAGAGAGAGCGCAAGTGAGGGAAGGACAGAGAGGGAGGGAGACACAGAATCCCAAGCAGGCTCCAGGCCCTCAGCACCGAACCGCAAGCTAGGCTCAGACTCACAAATTGTGAGATCGTGACCTGAGCTGAAGTCAAGAGTCAGACACTTAACTAACTGAGCCACCCACACGACCCTATGTTTTCTAAGTTTAAGGAAACATTAAAATTAATGTTCTACTATCTTATTGGTCTCTTCATTTTGTCATTTGTTTACATACAACAGATATTGTTGTACTTATGTTTCAAGCCTTAGCATATTGTAAGGGAGATATTATTAAAAAAAAAAAAAGCAAAGTATTGCCTTTTTTATTTTTATTATTTTTTAATACTTATTTATTTATTTAGAGAGAGAGAGAGAGAGAGCATGTGTTCATGGGACAAGAGCAGAAAGGGAGAGAGAATCCCAAGCAGACTCTATGTTCAGTGTGGAGGCTGACGTGGGGCTTGATCCCACAAACCTGAAGATCATGACCTGAGTTGAAGTCTGGCTCTCAACTGACTAAGCCACATAGGCACCCAAAAAAATACATATTTTTTGAAGGTCCCCTCTGTCATTCTTCTCTCAGAATAGTGACAACAGTGTTTCTGAAGACGAATGATTTTAGGTCTCACAGAGATGAATTTTTAAAAAGATTTCCAGGTATGCTGCCTGGGTAGCTCAGCGTCCAACTTGGGCTCAGGTCATGATCTTGTGGTTCGTGAGTTCAAGCCCTTCATTGGGCTCTGTGCTGACAGCTGAGAGCCTGGAGCCTGCTTTGGATTGTGTCTGTTTCTCCGCCCCCTCCCCTGCTCACATGCATGCATGCACCTACACTCTTTTTCTCACTCTCAAAAACAAATGTTAAAAAATTTTTTTTTATTAAAATATTTTTTTAATTTTAAAAATGAAAATATTTTCATAGTTCTATATGTATTTTGATAACTGCCGATTCAGAACAAGTATTACCGACTTTTCCATTTAATGTTGTGACAGTATGTTCAGACTGACTTAGAAACTTGAGTTTATCAGGGCACATTTACAGCAGTAAAATTACCTTGTTCTTTATAAGGTCCCTTTATTGATTGATTTTATTTCCTTTCTGCTTGATCTCCACTCTGCTTTCGTCTCCTTCTGCCATAGGAAAGCACTCTCATTCGTTGGCTATAGGTCTTTGAATATGTCTTTGGTGTGTGTGTGTGTGTGTGTGTGTGTGTGTGTGTGTATTTAATTGACTTAGGTTTGGCTACATATAGTCTGCCCCCTTTTTTCCCAGTTTTCTTCACCACTAGAAAGGTAAAATCTCCCTGTTGCTGTGTATATGCTTGTATCCTATAGTGCCCTGCACCCTCTTCTGCTGCTTGAAAGAGTCACCACACTCTTGTTCAAGCACAGGCCGTGGAGCCACATTGCTTTCATTTGAGTCTCGACTGCCCCACTTCTTAGTTCGGGCTCCTTTGAAAGGACAGCCTGAGAAAAGGACTTACGGCTGGGTAGTTTATTTGTGAGGTGATCCACAGAAGCAGAAATGAGAGAAAAGGAAAGGTGAGAGAAGTTACATGACGTGTGTTAAGGAGCTGGCTATCACTACGGGCAACTGGAGTTCAGTCCTTCTGGCGACCCTCTGAATGCATCTTAGTATTGTCCCACCAAAAGATAGGGAGCTTAGGACATTTATCAGCCGACTTACATCATCTTTTTTTTTTTTTTTTGGGGGGGGGAGGCTTTGGTTATTTAAGTAATCTCTACACCCAACAACATGGGGCTGCAGCTTATGACCCTGAGGTCAAGAGTCAGATGCTCTTCTGACTGAGCAGCCGGGCGACCCAATGACTTTCCATCTTTTGTTAATTGAAGATGGCCCCTGGAGTTTTAACTCTAGCATTTGTATGGCTCTGCCTACATACTGCTGAGCAGTCTTCTTTAGGTTTGGAGAAAACCCTCAGGAGCAAAACAGCAGTGCCTTGGCATATACTTGGTATCAGATGCTGTCAGACAGTGCATAGAGCTGCCCACCACAGCTGTAATGAGGCTGGTAGGGTGAGGGATTGTGTTGCTTGCACCATGAGTGTTTGATAAAGCCTGTTTTTATTTCTCAGATTGCCTCCTGTTCCATTAAGCCCATTTTGCCCACTTCAAATTGGGGGCCAATTTTAATCACTAAAAGAAATCTCCAAAACAAGAGGGTTAGTGGAACAAGCTGTAATCCCCACTACTATAACTGGTCCTGAGGCCATAATTGATATTCTTCGTGAGCTGATCTAGAAACCTTGGGACAGTGGTGCTGGCAGTACCATATACTGTGGGCAAGGAATACAACCCACATCTGGAGTGTCAGTTCTATACCCACATGTGGCAGTGATTAGGCCACCTTCAGTAAGGAGGAGCCCATGCAAAGCCTTCCTGTCTGTCATTATGGCTCCTCCATTCATGACCCTATTGGTCAAGCATTGAGGTGGCCGAGAGCAAAAGCTGACTGCAGTCAACTGACAAGTCATTCCATCTGTAGTCTGGAAAGTAGATAAATGCACCTCATCTGTTGGTGCTTTGTGGTGGGCATTAACATAAGACATAAAGATTGACACTTTGGGCTCTTATAGAACCATCAACATACTTCTTCTCCAGATTCCTTCGCTTTTATTTTCTGTGTTTGCTCTTTCCATTGCCCTACCTGATCAGCCATACCATTCACCACTCCTAAGGAGTTCATGTTTTTTTCACGTTTGGTCACTTCTCTCTTTGCCATGCCTGCTGAGAGAATTTCTGCTTCCTCATTGTCTTTCAGAGTCCTCCAAGCAGGGCTCTGGAGTGGTGGTAGTCCATTGTTTATTTGTCTTTGTCAGCCAGGCCCCAGGTTTTTCTTTTTTGTCCTTGGTAACAAGGAACCCACTCTAAAGTTGTTAGTGTGAGCAGAAGAAAAGACCTCTGTTGTGATAAGGGGAGGTGACATGAGGTTCTGGACTTATAATTTACTGTGCCCTCTACCATTGCCTAGGTACTATTATGAAAACACCATTTCTGTCATAGAATAGCTTGCTGCTTCACCTGACCTTGGGAATCATGGATAGGTAGCTCTGGTCACTAAATCCTTGATGTTCCATGGTTGGGTTCTCTACTGGGGCTCAGTATCATGCCAGGAGCTATAGTTTTCAAACGGTGTCATGAAGTCATATCCTTGCCTCAGAAAATCTAGAGGTCTATGCTCCAACTCTCCTACTGGAGTTTGTCAGAGAATCTAGCACAGATCATCTCTAGGACCTTGGAGTCTGAGCATCAGGGGCTTGTACTGGAGCTTGATCTTACTGAAAAGCACGTCAGCTGGCAGCACTATAGAAACCCAGGGGCGCTCCCCTTTCTTCACATTGAAACAGTGTCGTCGTAATGCCGGTGTCCTCTTTGAGCTGCTCCGACCGTGTCTTTGGGGCTGAAGTCCTTCATCGCTGTCCTTTTTGGCAGCTCCGGTACTTGGACATCCATGTGTGTTCTTCTCCTTTACTGAGAAGACAGATGCCATCCAGGTGTCGTGTGTGTGCACTGTCCACCCGCTCTGCCTAAGTGGAAGCCACCTGTTCTCATTCATTTTGAGCTTAGCCTTTCCTCTGGTTGCTGAGTTCCCTTTAAATGAACTGCATTTTATTTTGCGCCCACTTATGGGGGTCGTGGCTTCCCTAAGCACTCATTTAGTTCTGGCTGTAGGCATCTGTTCATTGCCAAAGCCGTCAGCATGGGATGGCAGAATTGTTTCTGTCCTGTTGACTGATAACAGGAGCCAACAAATTGCTAGTGATTTCTTGGCACTCTGGGAGGAGTGCCCAGCGCTTCCAGGCCCGGCAGCTGGGAGCTTCTTCAGCAGTGTAGCAGATCCGTTAGATCTAGTGGCTTTTTGAATCCCTGCATTGCAGAAAAGCAGTCGTTAGCTCCAGGCTTGAAGAAAGGATGTGCTCTGCCCTTACTGTTGGTATCTCCCTGGACACCACTGAAAATTTAGTCGTAGTCCTACTCTCTCCTGTAGAGAAATCTAGAACTCATCCTATAGACATTCTGTGGACCTTGCCCTCAGGCTCTTTGGGTGTTATGCTATCTATTCCTTTCAAAGGGAAATAGTTTATTCCCATTGTCTTAAATTAAGACTGCCCTCTCATAACTAAGGTACCATTTTTTTATTAGTGCTTGTTTATTTTTTGAGAAAGAGAACACGGGGGGAGGTGGGGCAGAGAGAGAGGGAGACACAGAATCTGAAGCAGGCTCCAGGCTCTGAGCTGTCAGCACGGAGCCTGACAGGGGCTTGAACTCACAAACCATGAGATCAATCATGGCCTCAGCCGAAGTCATACACTTAACCGACTGAGCCACCAGCTGGGAAGCAGCTACGGTACATGTTCTGGGTGCGCTGGAAGTAGAGATGGGACAGCTCACTCAACCTGAGGAGTAAGGCTCAGGGATTGCCTGCCATGATTACTCCCAGATCAAGGCTTGAAGAATGAATTAGACTCAACCTGGTGAAGCACAGAGGCTGTGCAAAGGAATGGAAATCTGAAGGGAATGCCTATAGAGAGCGCTACCATGATTTCAGTATAGTTAGAACATCGTAAGGGTATGGAGGAGGGGGAGGACGATGTTAGAAAAGCTGGCAAAGGACAGATTATAACAGTTCTTCTGGTATCTTGCTAATTCCACCCTATTAAAATGAGACTATTTACAGATTTTTAAGTAGAGAGTATGACAAGGTCATTCAGTTCTAGAAGTTAGCATTTTATTAAATGTGACCATTTACTAGGCTCTACAGAAAATAGTAATGCATTTCGAAATATAAATAAATAGTTTTAAAACATTTCAAATAATCATATCAACCATATTTTTTGCCAACAAATCCATGTAACTAAAAATGAATAACAAGCCATATATACAAACCCATGTTTGGGAATTTTAAAACAGACTTCTGTTAAATCCCACAGCTCAAAAATAAAATGATAATACAAATCAGAAAACATCTAGAACTGAACAATAAAGCAGACATGGATGTTAATACTTGTCTGACACATTGAAGCCTTAAATTCTCAAAAAAAATTAAAAATATTAATAAGCTAAACATCTAACCTCAATTAGGAAAAGAACAACAGAATAAATTGAAGAGAAGTAACCAGATGATGAAGATAAAAGCCAGCACTTGCTATCTAGCTTTATTGTTCCATATGCTTTACAGGGATTATTTCATTTAACCTTTATAACCTTGTGGGGTAAGTACAGTTATTATTCCCATATAGATGAGAAGACTGAGGCACAGAGAGAAGCTTATGCAAGCTTCTACGTAATTAGTGACCGAATTGGGGTTTGAAATTATATTTTAATATACATAGGAAAGGATTACAAAAGCCAAAAATTGGTTCTTGAGAAGGCTGATAAAATAAATCATTCGAATGGTCAAGAACAACCCAGAAAGCACAAATAGTATTGGGTATATAAAGGGGGGCACATGACTTCAAATATAGAAGAGATTTTTTTAAAAATAAGAGAATACCTTGAATGACTTTATGTCAATAAATTTTATAACTTAAATAAAATGACAGTTTTCTTTTTAAAACATAATTTAATAGGGGCGCCTGGGTGGCTTAGTTGGTTAAGTGTCTGAGTCTCCATTTCTGCTCAGGTCGTGATCTCATGATTCATGAATTTGAGCCCCATGTCAGGCTCTGTGCTTACAGAGCCTACTTGGGGTTCTCTCTCTCCCTCTCTCTGCCCTTCTCCCTGCTCGCCCTCTCTTTCTCTCTCTCTCAGTAAATAAACATTAAAAGAAAAAAGTAACTTAATAGTTAAATACCTGGGTAGCTCAGTCGGTTAAGCTTCCGACTCTTGATTTCAGCTCAGGTTGTGATCTCAAGGTTCATGGGACTAAGCCCCATGTTGGGCTTTGCACTGGTGGTGCAGGGCCTGCTTGGGATTCTCTCTCTCCCTCTCTCTCTGTTCCTTCCCAGCTCCCATGCTCGCTTTCTGTCTCTCTGTCTCTCAAAGGAAATAAATAAACTTAAAAAACATTAAACAAGGGGCGCCTGGGTGGCGTAGTCGGTTAAGCGCCCGACTTTCGCTTAGGTCATGATCTCGCGGTTCGTGGGTTCGAGTCCCGCATCGGGCTCTGTGCTGACTGCCAGCTCAGCGCCTGGAGCCTATTTCGGAGTCTGTGTCTCCCTCTCTCTCTGACCCTCCTCTGCTCACGCTGTCTCTCTCTCTTAGAAATTAAAAAAAATGTATATTAAAAAAAAAACATAGGGGCGCCTGGGTGGCTTAGTTGGTTAAGCGTCCGACTTTCGCTTAGGTCATGATCTCGCGGTTCGTGGGTTCGAGCCCCGCGTCAGGCTCTGTGCTGACTNATTTATATATTTTTATTTTTATTAATTTTGAGAGAGAGAGAGAGAGAGAGAGAGGGTGAGTGAGCAGAAGAGGGCCACAGAGAGGGAGAGGGAGAATCCCAAACAGGCTCTGCACTGTCTGCACAGAGCCCAATGTGGGGCTCAAACCCATGAACCAATGAGATCATGACCTGAGCCAAAAATCAGGAGTTGGAGTCTTAACTGACAGAGCCACCCAGGTACCGCATTGGCCCAGAAGATTTTAAAATTGAGTTTTATCAAACTATTCTAGTGGTAAATGTGTCCAAATTTATACATATTGTTCCAGAGAACAGCAAAATAAGGAAAGTTCCTCAACTTATTCTGTGTAGCTAGTATAACTTTTATACCAAAACCAGACATGGATAATATGATAGGCCAGTCTTACTTATGAATATAGATGTAAAGCCTAACAAAATTTTAGCAAAACAAATCCAAGAGTGTATTTAAATATAATCATATATATAATGCTGCAGTACAGTTCTGATAACACCTACCCCAAGTCAGCGTCAGACTCTACAGGTATAAGGGCATAGTCCCCAACAAGGCTGCCTTCACTTGTGGGGAACCTGGGTGGCTCCTTTGGTTAAGCATCCAACTTTGGCTCAGGTTGTGATCTCATGGTTCGTGAGTTTGAGCCCTGCATCGTCAGGCTCTGTACTAACAGCTAAGAGCCTGGAGCCTGTTTCAGATTCTGTGTCTCCCTCTCTCTCTGCCCTTCCCAGACTCGTGCTCTCTCGCTCTCTCTCTCTCTCAAAAATAAACATTAAAAAAAATAAAAGACTGCCCTCTCTTGAGACGGCAGTAACAAGTTTGAACTTCTCACTAACTGACTGCAAATCTTGGAGGATTCCATGATCCCCCTCAGACTTCATTTGTTGATTCACTGAAATATTTCACAGGATTCAAGAAGGTGGTACATGTACAATGATCATTTTATTATAAAGAATTCAGATTGAGATCAGCCAAATGAACAGACCCATAGAATGAGGTCTGTGAGAGTGCCACATGTGAGGCCTCCTCTCCCCCTGGAATCAGGGTATTTCATCTTCCTGGCACACTGATATGTTTACCAACCAGGAAACTTATCTGAGCTATGGTGTGCAGTGTTTTTATTGACATTTCATTGTATAGGCATAATTGGACAATTGGCCACATGATTGAACTCAATCTTCAGCTCTATCCCCTCCCCAGAGGTGGGGCTGATTCAGTGCCCCAATCCTCTATAATCACATGGTTGGTCTTTTTGGTGACCAACCCCCATCCTGAGTCATAAACTCAGGTATGATCTGTGAGGCTCGTGTATAACGAATACACTCTTGTTACCCAGGAAATTCCAAGGATTTACCGGAGGTTCCCTTCTAGGAACCAGGGACAAAGACCAGACAGTTTAGTATTCAGTAATGACAAAATTAAATTTATCCCCGGAATCCAAGGATAGCATGTTAATTATTGCTGCATAACAATTTATCCCAAAACTTAGGGACTTGAAACAACAAAAACGTAAATTAACTTAAAGGAATTTAAAAGCAGTGTACAGGTGGGGCGCCTGGGTGGCTTAGTCGGTTAAGCGTCCGACTTTCACTTAGGTCATGATCTCACGGTTCGTGGGTTCAACCCCGTGTCGGGCTCTGTGCTGACTGCCAGCTCAGCCTGTTTCAGTCTGTGACTCCCTCTCTCTGACCCTCCCCTGCTCATGCTGTCTCTCTCTCTCTCTCCTAGAAATAAATAAAACATTAAAAAAAAAAAAAAAAACAGTGTACAGGGGTGCCTGGGTGGCTTAGTTGGTTAAGCGTCCGACTTTCGCTTAGGTCATGATCTCACGGTTCGTGGGTTCAACCCCGTGTCGGGCTCTGTGCTGACTGCCAGCTCAGCCTGTTTCAGTCTGTGACTCCCTCTCTCTGACCCTCCCCTGCTCACGCTGTCTCTCTCTCTCTGTCTCTTAGAAATAAATAAACATTTTAAAAATAAATAAATAAATAAATAAAAATAAAAGCAGTGTACTGGGTGGTTTGGGCCCAGAGCATCTCAAGAGGTTCAACGAGGGATACACGCATCTGTCAGCGGTGCTGGGGGAGGAACCACTCCCAGATGGTGCAGGTCACCCTTATAGCTGTTGGCAGGAGGCCTCACAGTTCTTCACCTCAGAGTGAATGACCCAAGAAAGAGAGCAAGGAGAAAGCTGCATTTGCCTTTTAAAACCTACTGTCAACACATTTTGTCACGTTCACTTTCATTTGTTTATTAGAAGGGAGTTACTCAGCCTACCACTCACTCAAAGTCATCAGGTTCTACTTCCTGAAAAACGGAATATGAAAGAATTTGTGGACATCTTTAAAAACTACCACAAATTATTTGCTCTTTAAGAAAGCCCTTAATGTGGATTGTTACTAATTAATTTATCCATTAATACATAGAAGGAGGAAAACACTGATCATATCAATAGATGGAGAAAAAAACAATAAAATTGGACCCCATTTGTGATGAAAGCTCTTAGCAAACTAAGAATAGAAGGGAACTTTAATGTGATAAAGAGTATCAGTAAATTTGTAATTAACATAGGAATAATTGACAGTCATGACATTGAGGCTTTCTATATATAATATAATGTCTTTCCATGTGTTAACTTTTATTCTGTGTCCTTTATGAGTATTTAAAAATTATCCTTATATCAATGTTTTGTATTTGGAAGTGCAAAATTCTACAGTCCCAGGGAAGTTACCAAAATATCTACCAAGACTACCATTGGACCCAGGATCCTACTTCTGGGACTCCACCTTACAGATTATTTGCTCAAACAGCAATAGCAACAACAGAAGCAGCTATTCAAGTGCTTTGCTTATTATGCTTATGCTTATTGTATGCATTGCTTATACCAGAACATGGAAACAACTTATAACATCCATCAACAGAACAGAGCAGTACAGCTGAAAGGTAGTCATAGAATGGAACACTTATATATAACAATGACAGTGAATGAAAAATTCAGAAATATTGTGGAAATCACTCACGATGTTGAGTGAAAAGTAAGCAAATATAAAAATATACACATAGAATGATATAGTTTTTATACAGCTATAGAAGATTCAAAAATAGGCAAAGCAATGCTGTGTATTGTTTGGGACACATATTACATTTGGCAAAGGCCTATAAAGACATAAGTATTAAATACCACATTCAGAATGGTGGTTACCTCAGAGGGAGGGGGTTCGAATTCATGGCTTTTGCCCTGCTTTACTCAGCACCTACATAATTTTTTTTTTAAGTAGTGGTGGTAAATCCACTTTATTTTATTTTAATTGCAGTATAGTTAACATCTAGTTAATTAATATACAGTGTTACATTAGTTCAGATGTATACAGTAACATCTAGGTAATTCTTAGGTGAAATCTTTGAAGTACTGTTGAGTGAGCACAGTTCATAGACTCACAGAAATGAGATACAGAAGACTTCATGGCATTATTTTACAGACAAAGAAACTAAGGCCCAGAGAGAGAAGTGAATTGGTCAGGATCAGCTAGGTACCTAAGGCAGAATTTGAACTAACTCACAGGTCCTCTAACCCGAAAACAGTGCTTACCTACAGTCCTTTCTTTAAAATAAAAATATAAGTTGATAGTATTTAAACCAGGTTATCTCAGCTGAAAGATACTAAAAGGAGAAAAAAAAAGTCCATCCCATGCCACAGAACTTCAGCAAAGTACTCTGAACTAGCCTATTTTAACCTGAAGCAGTGTTCCGATACAGAGTAACAAAAATAAAACCTAGATGTTTCATCCACAGGGAGAAGAGCTTCCTGGATTTCCAGGTGCTTCACCATAATAAACCAGGATTTATAGTCTCGAAGGTGTTCTTTCTTAAACCCACTGGTTCTAAAAAACCAGGTTTAGTTTTCTGTAGTTTGTGGTTTAATTCAGGGAAGAATTACTAATGATCGGATTGTAACACCCTCTGGTCTTATTCAGTGCCTTTGGCGACTTGCAATTTACATAGAAATATTACCTTTGAACCTTTACTTGTGTCTAATTATTGAAGTATTGCAGTTGAGCTTAGATAGTTTGCAGTTCCCTTTGTCAGACCACATTGTACAAAAAAAAGGGGGCTGTGTTTTCTTTTTCTCTGTGATTACTTCCATAGTTCTTTAACTTGCTATGACTATGTGGTTCTGTCAAAAGTATAACCTAAGCCATTGTTTGCCTTAAGCAATATTTTAGATCCTGAGAAGTTATGTTTACTTATAAAAGACTTTCTTAAGACCTTTTAATTTATATCTCAGACTTGAGTATATGCAGTGAAAACAGTGGAAAATTTTCCTCACAGGATCTTGACACAAGTCAGGGCTCAAAGTGAGCAGAAGGAAGTGGTGTGGTTTTTGTATCATTTCAGTTGTGTTGAGATAAGGAAATGGAATAGTTTATCCACAGGGCAGCCCTTTTGGGAAGGTCTCACTTGTATATAAAAGTAAAAGAAATTGGCATAACGTTTTAATTCTTTCTGCTATATTTGAGTCATTCCCCCAGCAAATACTTAACTTAGTACCAGCTGTGTGCCAGATACTCTTCTTGGTGCTGGAAATACAGAGTGAAACAATAGACTAACAACCTTCCCTTACGGGGCATACATTCTGGAGCAGGTAGCAAGCAGTAAACAAGATAATTGGTACATTGTTTATCAAATTATAGGGTGACAAGTGTTGAAGAGAAAAAACAGATATAAATCAGGGAAGGAAGATATGAGTGCCCGTGGTGAACACCAACACTGTCAGTAGGAACAGGATATTTGAGTAAGCCCTTGGAAGAGGGAAGGTAGCAGGACGTACAGATGTCTGGGGGAGGAAGGCTCCAGGCGGAGGGACCCGTGAACATAAAGGTGTCCTGCAGCAGGGCCAGGCCCGACGTGTCCAAGACGGGGGGCACAGTGCAGCTGGAGCGGAGGAGCTGGGGTCCTGTGGGCCAGTGTAGACTTCAGCCCTTAATGCGTGTGAACAGGGGAGTGATGTGATCTGACCTGCTTCCTGTCATCACTCTGCTGTGTCAACAATATATTGTAGGTGGACAAGGGGAGAAGCAGGGAGACCAGTTAGGAGGCAGTTTCAGTAATCCAGGCAGACAGTGTTGGTTCGTTGGACCAGAGAGAGAGGTAGTGAGAAGCGCATAAGTTCCGGGTATATTTTCAAGACAGAATGAGCAGCAATTGCTGACAGAGAGGATATGGAAGATGAGAAGGAAGGAAGGAGTGGTTAAGAATGAGTCCCAAGATTTTAGGCCTGGGAAACTTGAAAAGTAGAGAGGCTGTGAGCTGAGGTGGGAAAGACTGAGGGGCTAGGAGATTTTGGGGGTAAGAGTTTCTCTTTATGTAGCTGCTGGTCACAGTTTTAAGGACATCTGTATACTACTTGAGCTATCTTTAAAGTAACTCTTCCGGGGCACCTGGGTGGCTTAGTCGGTTAAGTGGCTGACTTTGGCTCAGGTCATGATCTCGCAGTTCGTGAGTGAGCTCAAGCCCTGCGTCTGGCTCTGTGCTGACAGTCCAGGTTCTGTGTCTCCTGCTCTCTCTGCCCTTCCCTGCTCACATTCTGTCTCTCTGTCTCTCAAAAATAAACATTAAAAAAAAATAAAGTAACCTTTTCTCCTCCCAGTCTATGTTGTTGTTTAGTTTATTCATAATTACTGATTTTATGCTAACCCAGAATATTCAAGTGTGCCTTTCCCTTAGACCTTCCTATCAACTAGAATGTTTTTGATTGTAACGGAAAAACAGACTCTGTCTGACCTGAAAAAAATAAAGGGAATTTATTGACTGTAAACTGACAAGTGCCTGAGTAATTCAGGCTTCAGGCAAGGTTGCTGCTCACTGACAGCTCTAAGGACCTGGCTTCTTTTAGTGTCCTGGCTCTGCCTTCTGGTTCCCCTCTGAGTCCCAGCATAGCTGCCAAAAGCCTCTTGGGCTGCTGTTTTCTTATGCGTGTTCAGTCTGAAAGAGTGACTGTGTCCCTGCTGGCCCCGCCATGGTCCTGAGGCCTGGTGTTAGACTAGCTCTCCTTGTGGCATGGAGGATAGACTGTGCCCAGGGGCTGAGCCCGGGACGCCTCTACTCCTGAGCTTCAGGGATACCTGTGCCTTTTTTTTTTTTTTTTTTAATTGTAAATAGAGAAAAAAGTGGAGAGAAATTTTGGTTGA
This sequence comes from Crocuta crocuta, assembly GCF_008692635.1. NCBI lineage: Eukaryota > Metazoa > Chordata > Mammalia > Carnivora > Hyaenidae > Crocuta > Crocuta crocuta. The sequence goes on from NW_027533256.1 coordinate 7,954,219, forward strand.
TTTTTCAGTTGTTTTTACATTGTGTAAAATACAGTGATTAATGTGGCAAACCTATGGCTTTTCGTAAAGTGGTCAAGTGAGGAGAAAAAACAGTAAGAATAAAATTGCTTTCAAAAGTTAGTTTGATAAAGATAATTTTTCTTCTTAGAGGCCTAATGCTATTGCTTCTTGAACATCCAGAACCACAGAGGAGCCTTCAGATGATAATGAAAAATGATAGGTAATTCAGTCAAGAATCTGTATTTCTCAACAAAGAAAGGTCTGTTGACATTGGGTTGAGACAATTCTTTAAGGGATCGTCCCTGCACATCGAATTGCATTTTCTGTTTTGGACCCTTGTCACCAACCAAAAAGTCACTCACATATTTCCAGATCTTCTTAGGAGGGGACACATTTGCAGAAACTCGTGACTGATTTTGAAAGGGTATTGTTTCATATTGAGGGCATGTATACAGATATGTTTTGGTTTGGCTTTCTGAGTGAAATATAGATGGGGTTTTTGGTTGTTATTTTTGAAGTTCTGCTTTGATTTTTTTCCCTTGTTCTGGAAGTTGGATATATTCCACTTAAAGATTGATTTAGGGGCGCCTAGATGGTTCACTCAGTTAAGCATCTGGCTCTTGATTTCAGCTTAGGTCAAGAACTGAAACTCAGTTCTATGGTTCATGGGTTTGAGCCCCACAGTGCTGTCTGCACTGAGCATGGAGCCTGCTTGGGATTCTCTCTTTCCCTATCTCTCTGCCATTCCCCCTGCTTTTGCGCGCTCTCTCTCTCTTTCAAAATAAATAAATATTTTTAAAAGAAGATTGATTTAGCATTTGTATTAATTTTTTGGCCAGAGGGATTTATTGAGTTAACTCAGGAACGTCTTTGATTACATGTAGTGTTGCTTAAGGAAAAGAGAAATCTGTTTTGATACACAAATTTTAGTATTCATTCAAGCATTTTAAAACTTTTGGGTCACAGAGATTAGAATAGAAAGCCAATCGTGAACAAATTTCTAACTTTGATCGGTTATAATTATTTGTGGGAGAAAAATGGAAATGTACTGAATCTAGAAGAATTCATTCCTAAGGTCAAAATATCTTAGATCTCTTTGAATATATATTAAAACACACTTTATAAGCACTTACAAAATATTAGCTATATTGTTGTTTCCCCTTTGGTGAAGTGCATATATATAAAATATGTGTGTGATGTGTGAATATAGTCACTTACTGTCTGAAATCTGTGTTCTGGAAGTATTTGTATCGATCAGGGCCCAGTCAGGAGCCCTGAAACCACACTGGCTGGGTTTTTTTTCCCTCAATTGTTTTTTTAACATTTATTTATTATTGAGAAACAGAAGGAGACAGAGCATGAGCATGGGAGGGGCAGAGAGAGGGGGAGACACAGAATCCAAAGCAGGCTCCAGGCTCTGAACTGTCAGCACTGAGACTGATGTGGGGCTCAAACCCACGAACGGTTGAGATCATGACCTGTGCCGAAGTTGGATGCTCAACCGACTAAGCCACCCAGGTGCCCCCACACTGGCTGTTTTTACAGGAAGAATTTGGCATAGGGAATTGACTACCCAGGTATTAGAGAATTGGAAAAGCTAAAGAAACACTGAGATTAAGCAGAAATGGTCATTGTGGGAAGCAGATACCATCCCTAGGAGAGACTGAGGTTTCAGAACCTAGAGTCTCAGAGAAAGTGTGCCTCTGTGGAGGCAGCTCAGAGCCCGGCTGCTGCTGACACCTCAGGAGCTCAGAGCATAGGTCTTGAGGAGCTGGCGCTCCAGCCTTGGAGTGCAGGCACCACTGGGTCTGAATTGGGGCCATGGAGGTGTTTCCGGGGCTGAAACCCGGAACCTACTTGTGCCACCTGTGTGGAGGGTTGAATCAGGTAGATGGTGGGAACAGTAAAGTCAGGAAGAAGGAAGTCCCTTCTCCCTCCTCCAGCTTTCTGTTTCCCCAGTTTCCTTGTTGGCTGAGCCTTTCAGGGAGCCAGCTGGTAAAAGACATAGTAGGAGTATCCCAGCTCAGTATCACAAAGCTGAGTACCGATACATTTTTTTTTTCTTTCTGAAAAGCAGTGGTGTATAATAAGGGGCTTACTGGTTTCTTTTTTTTTTTTTCATTACCTACCATCTCTTGACTTTGCAGTAACAAGTGGAATTTGAGCTTTGTCAGCAGCAGACTTGCCTCTTACTGCTTGTGTACACTTGGGCAAGTTTCTTAACTTTGCTGAGCTTCACCTTTTCCTTGCAGAGTTGTGAAGATGAAGTAAAATCATGGGGCTCAATAAAAAATAACTTCCTGTTTGTACTTCTCATGTATGAACTGGATAAAACATGGCCCTTGAGATTTGAAGACCCAGGTTTTAGTTGTTCCTTCAAGGCACTAGCTATATGAAATTCAGCAAGTCGCTTTAGCTCTCTGAGCCTGTCTTTTCTCTGTCAAATTAGGAATACTTTTACTTACTGTAAGGGTCATACAAATGGTATACAATGCATGTAAAACGAATTTGCAAATTATAAAGATGATGATATGCTAACATATCACCACCATATAAAGTCACCACTAAATAGTGTTTTGAATTTCTCTCATTTAATCTGCACAGAAAACCTAGATCTGTCTTATGCTAGACCCTGAACTCTTCACTGCCATGTTAACGCTGATTTTATCTGTGTAAAAATACTGTGTAGAAAACGTAGACAGTATTGTTCACCGTTACCCCTAGTACACCTACAGGGATGACCAGATACCCCCTAATACACCTACAGGGATGACCAGTTACTCCCAATACACCTACAGGGATGACCAGATACCCCCTAATACACCTACGGGGATGACCAGATAGCTGTCCCTCCCGGGCATCTCTGTAACCACTGATTGACTTCACTTGTTTTTTGGTCATTGGTATTTATTCTAGAGGAGAGACAGAACAACACCCAGACCCTTTCAGTTAACAGCTGGCAGTAAGAATCTCTTAGCACGGATGTGCCGAAGATTGGCATATAGCATAATCTTATTCTAATTATTTGTAAAATTAAACATTTAACAAAATTAAACAAACAGAAAAACTAGAGTCATTAGGGGATTGTAGTACAGAGTTGAATGGTTGAAAACAGAGTATCTCCTGTTTTGAAAAATACTTCATAAATCAGGAAACATTTATTGTGCATCTACAATTGAGGCCCCTGGTGAGGGACGGAAGACATATAAAAGCATCACCAATGTGTAATACCATGCTAGTTTGAATTGCCTTTCTGTTCCTGGAAGAATTCGTACTTGTGTTGTAGGGGAGAACAGTCTCTTGGCACAGAAGGAAACTGAAAGGTTTTGAATGAAGAGGGGATGATCAAGTAGGAATACAAAGGTTAAATGCGTTAAATTTGCTTTGAATAAATAATTGAGCATTGGGAAAAAGCTAAGTCTAGCTAGGAAGTAATTTCAGTGCTGATGATGAAATTAGTGACCTCAAGGTGTTGGAGGACATGGCAGTTAGAAATGTCTTTGTAAAGTGGAACCTCTCTGTCCTGACTGTGGCTTGGAATTTAGTGGGATGGTTGGTTCTCTTTGCTCCTTTTCAGACTTTCCAGAGGACCTCATTATGAATGTCTCACTCATCACAAATTCTCACAGCATAGCCTCCAAGGCAGGCTTTTTGGTGAGATTCCTGTGTACTACCACAGATACACTTACATAACTATTTATTTAAGCATGTTATTTTCTTAAGGGTTTATGTTTAGATATGGGTGAGATTGTTTTTTACACTGATATAAAAATAACTGTGAATGGTGATACTACAGCCACATGTGTATATGTTAGCTTAGGGATTGATGGGGGTAGAGGTTAGAAATGGGGAAGGAGTGGATGGGTTGCTTGTTAAGAGAAAAGACAATATTCTTATGCTAATCTAAGCTCTGGATAAGGAGCACAGCAGCCATGCAAACAATGGCTGTGGAGCCAGAAAGTCTGCAGTGAGTCTAGTCCTTCTCAGAAAGCTTGTCAGACCAGGCGCCTGGAGCTGCCTAGGGGGAGGGACCCCTGGAAGGGGGGGGTGCTTCTCCTCACTGCTCTACGGAATTGGCAGCTGGCCAGCTTGTTGAAAATTCCCAAACGTCTCTCCTAGAAAGTAAAAATTAAGGGTGGGGGGCTTAACGGGAAGAGGAAAGAATGACTTTAGTCTGTTTTTTCAGCTGACTTCAGCCTTTTCCTGTTTTTTGGTTTTTTTTTTTTTTATTATTCTGAAGTGTTGGTTCTTTCTGTTTGCAGAGCTTTATAATTTTTTATTTAAAAAGAAATTATTTATATTTTACTGAGTAACTTGCCTTAGTTTTATTTTCCTGAAGAAGAAACAGCACCAATCTGTGTATATAGCAGAGGAGAGTAAATGTATCTAGATGCATCTTTGGGCCAAATATTTAAAAATAACTTCTAAATACCAGCATCATTTAAAATTTTTGATCATGTCGCATTTCAAGTATCTGCATTTCCTTATATCCTTAGCTTGGCAGGATTAGATATTTTAAATTTTAATATAAAAATTCCAGTGACTTGTTCTAGGAATTTAAAAAATATATTATTCTCAGATGTTTGAATTATAACATACCCTGTTTCAAGAATGGTTGCAAACTATGGGTTACTGTTTTGTTACATCGTGATTACAGAAACAGTTAATATGATGGGACAAATAAAGGGAAGGTCATCAGTATTTATATTATTAACAGTAATCACAACAATAACAACAGACATCTGTTATTTATCAAATGGTTACTACTGAGATGCACGTTGCTAATTCGTTTGGGTTGGGAATACCATTCCCATTCTGTGGCTCAGGACAAGAGCACATGGGTAACAGTATATGGACTAGAACCAGGGACTGTTTTCTCCCCACAAAAATGAACGTTCCTTGTTGAGATCATTTTAAAACAAAGAGCATACTTTTGATTACTCCTTTGAAAGAAAGATGGATGTTACTTAATATTAACCGGTTAGTTCTTTGGACACCGTGACTATCTTAGGCTTTTATTGTTAGGCTCTGATTTGACTGTGCTTTCTAGACTTCTCTGTTTTTTGTTTGGCTGTGCAATAACTTACAGTGATTAGGCTTTTTATTATTTCAGCAGATTTTCTCATAATGACTGTATCATACAGTAATGGATGTTTTCTGATGCCGCTCAACAAATCATGCCAAAACCTAGCAGCTTCAAACAACCATTTATCATCTCCCACATTTTCTGAGGGTCTGGAATCCACAAGGGGTTTAGCCAGCAGGGTCTAGTTTAGGGTCTCATGAATTGTGCCTGTGAAGCTGCCAGGTCCCTGTGTAAGGTGGCTCCCTCACATGGGGTCGGCAGGAGGCCTTGGCTCCTGGCCACGTGGCTCTCTCTGTAAGGCCGCTTGAGTGTCCTTCTGACATGGCAGCTAGCGTCCCTCCGAGTGGGTGTTTCAAGAAAGAGCAAGGAGGAATCTGAAATGCCTTTTATGGTCTAGCCTCAGAAGTCATACGCTGTCGTTTCCATCTCATTTTATTTGTTAACAGTGACTCATTAAGACCAGTGGGAATTCCAGGCAGGGAATTAGGCTCCACCTATTGAAGGTACTGTCCGAGCATTTGTGGACATATTTTAGGTCACCACAGTGGTTTTTTGGTAGATTTCTTTTTAACCTGTGAAAAAATATCACTTGTGAATAGTAGTTTTTATTCCAGCTATGCTAATATACACTATGTTAATATCGCACAGGATAGATCCTGGACCATGAACGTGTTTTATCACTGAACACTGAAAAAATGTATATGGTTTTAATGCTTTTATTTTTTTAAATTTTTTAATGTTTATTTTTGAGACAGAGAGAGAACATGAGTGGGGGAGAGGCAGAGAGAGAAGGAGTTGTAGAATCCTTGGCAGGCCCTAGTACAGAGCCCGACATGGGGCTCAAACCCATGAACCGTGAGATCATGACCAGAGCAAAGTCAAGACACTGAACTGACTGAGCCACCCTGGCACCCCTGTGATTTTAATGCTTTTATTAATCCAGTTTTTAAATGAACATTGATGTTCTGGGGCCCTTTTCTCTTTTCATCCTTAGAAGGCCATTTCATACAGAGTCATAGCTTCAAATTTCTCTGCGCTATTGACATGATAGATTTATATCTTCAGTACCACCTGTGTCCTTTAAGCTTCAGGACCAGGTACCCATTAGACATTTCCCTTTGGGTAATCTCCAGTATCTAAAATTGAACCCTTGATCTCTTCCCCTCGTTCCTTTCAAAATCCACCTGTCCTGGGGCACCTGGGTGGCTCATTCGGTTAAGCATTGGCTCAGGCCATGATCACACAGTTCCTGGGTTCGAGCCCCACGTCGGGCTCTGTGCTGACGGCTAGCTCAGAGCCTAGAGCCTGCTTCAGATTCTGTATCTCCCTCTCGCTCTGACCCTCCCCTGCTCATGTGCGCGCGCGCTCTCTCTCACACACACAGAAATAAATAAAACATTTTTTAAAAATCCACTTGTCCTCATTTCAGTATTTGCTCTTGCCAGAAATGTAGAGATCTTTGACCCCTCACCCTCCCTTACCCCCACATCTAACCCGTTAGTAAGCCCTACCGAGTCTCTTGGTGAAGTATACATTGACTCCATCCACTGTACCACCACCATTCAAATCTTAACCACCATTGTCCCTCTCCTAACTCCTACACTGTCCTCACTGGTCTGTTTGCTTCTGCTTTTGTCCCCTCCAGTCCATTACATAGAAGCCAGGTAATTACCTTCCCATGCCACTTCAGTTTAAAGCCCAAATCCTTCACAGGCCCTTACCTGATCTGGTCCTTGTCTCTCGTGTCCTCAGATGCCCCTCCTGCCAGTGACCCCTTATTTTCACCATTTCAGAAACATCGTTCCTACATTTCTCCTTTCTGCCTCAAGATCTTTGTACAGGCTTTTCCTTATGCCTAGAACTCATCCCCATTTTTTACCTGGCTAACTCTTTTATTCTTCGGATCTCACCTGGAATGTCACTTCTGAGCATGGCTTCCCTTAGCTTCTCAAGATGAGAATGGCCCCCTAGGACCTGGCACTTTTCTTTCCTCGCACTTACCACAAGTTATGACTACGTACGATTTGTACTGTCTTGTTTAGTGCCTGACTATCTTAATTGTCTTGTTTAATGACTGTGAACTCCATGAAGGCTGGGTCTTGCCCTCATCAGTATGTTCTCATTGTATAATGCAGAATCATGTATGTAATAGGTACTTAATAAATATTTAGGAAACAGTAGTCGGTGGCAAGAACACCATTCCCGCAGGACTTTAGAGTTAGAAGGAATCCGATGAACACTTGGTCTAGTCTCTTTTCCATCATGTCTGTCATGTCCTTGACAGAGGTGTATTCACACCTTGTTCCTTTGATATTCTGTGAGCAAAGACCTCTGTTCTTTGAGTTGTATCTCAGGTGTAGTTATTTCCCTATCCTTTGCTTTCCTATCATTCTTCTCTGAAGTGTTTAAGGGGCCTGATCAGGTGGAATAAAGTAAGGTGGTGACCCTCTTTGATTACAGCAGTGTGGTTCTAGCCCTGCTTGATAAGATTGCCTTCGTGTCTTAGCAGTTGTCCTAAATGCTGATGCATAGTGAGCTGGTAGTCAGCTAAAACCCACTATTTTACTTTTAAAGATTAAGGCTTTCCATTGTTGGATTACAAATGAGGCGATTGAAGCCATTGTACCTTTAGCCTTTATTTGGCTGTTGGCTGTTCTCCATACAAGTTATTGCAGGGTTTTAGGTGATCAGAATTTCTTGAAGATGGGATTGTTATAGATTGCACCTGTTACTTCCTGTGCCATGTATAAACATGAATGAGAGAAGGAAACTTTTATTGAGCGCCTATTCTATACCAGGCTCTCCTTCATAATGTAAAATTTACATTGTATCATGCACATAAAATGTCCAGGGCAGTCTAGGGTAGCAAGTAACACACGAACCCTGGAATCAGATCTCCTTGATTAGAATTAGAGCCCTGCCACTTACCAGCTGTGTGATCTTTGATAAATCTCGTAAACTTTCCTTGCCTCAGTTTCCTCATCTGTGAAATTAAAATAATACTTGTACCTACCTGATAAAGTGGTTGCAATGATTTGATAATATATTCAAAGCATTTATAATGGAACTGGTGCATAATTAGAGGTGACTGTGTGTTAGCTATTACCTCATTTAGTTCTTAAAATAATTACGAGTTAATAATGTAATTTTAGTTTTACAGATGAAGAAACTCATCCAGAGAGATAGGTTAGCTTACTTATTTTAGACAGATCAGGATTCGAACTTGGTGCCCAGGATAGCAGTCACAGATATTTATGAGGAAGAAATCACATATAATCCCCTGCCTGTGAAAGGGACTGTGAGGCGGCAGGTGCTTAGAGCCTCACCAGCTGCTCTGCAAGATGCCTGGGTTGTCCCTCCAATGAGGCTAGACCACATACCGGCTTTAAATAAACCGATGAGAAAAAAACAGTGGCTCTGAAAGATGGAACCAGTCAGAGCAGTCAGTGCCCTGCCCACGACTATGAGCTCCCTGAAGCAGAGATCGGAATACTGTATTTGTATTCTAGCGCCTTGCGCTGTGTCATACACACTTGGAAAGTGCTGTTGGTGAGTGAGTGAGTGAGTGAGTGAGTGAGTGCGTGCGTGAGTGAGTGAAAATAGGGAGGCAGGAGAGCTAGTGCAAGAGGCGCAAGTGATGTCAGGGCTTTTGGCCTGGTGGCTGAAGAGGTGGCACCACCCTCCTCTGTGATAGCAAGTGGAGGAGGAGGAAGCAGGCCTCGAGGGTTGGGAGGCAAAGTGAGTGCATTTGGTTTAGACCGGTGCTGTGTAATCTTAGGAGAGACGCATCATGGGCGAACGAACTCATGAGGAGAGAGAGGTCGAGGGGTCGGGTCTGGAGTTACACTGCAAACTTCTTTTGACTTTGAAACCTGAAACAAGCATCCCGAGAATCACAATTGTATAATTTCAAGAAAGGAGTTTTCCTAAGAAAAGCTCTTAAGTCACGGTGTAGATACCGTTCTGTAATTATTTCACACTTCCCATCTTACTCTCGGCACTTCTGTGGATGGGAAGCAGTGTAACTTCGTAGTAGAGAAGTGAGAAAGTGCAGAGATTTTCCACGTGAGCCATGGAGAAACCACACAGTGTACGTGACACGCTCTAAAGCTTAGTGCCTCAGTGCTGTCAGTGCCTTTGGAGAGCTGATTAAAAGTGAAATATTCTTAGGTTGATAAACTAGAAAGTTCAGATTATTTGTGGTAGAAATCCCGCCAGGAGTCATTGAGTCATAAATAAAGTCTTTTTCATTCAGGAAGAGTTTAGTCAAACTGCTGGAACCAGTAGGACGGCAGGGAAGGCAGAACCCTGGGCCCCCCGGGCAGACGCGGGGCTTGTCTGGTTCCTGCCTGACTGTCGTATAGTAACCAGACCTCAGCGCGCACCTAGGTTCCACATCACCCTCTTAAAACCTGGGTTTTATACCAGTGAAGTCAGGTTTTCAGTGTTTGAGGAAGATAATTTTAAGATCTGTTTCTGTTGTTTTCATGATGCCGCACAGCGCGTGATGAAATGTGTGGTTATCTAGGTGGGCTTTCTTTTCTATAGAATGAATTATTATAAAGATTTGAGGTATTTTATCACATCTACTAGAATTTGAAAGATTATTGATGAATAGCTTTGTATTTTAAAGTCTTTTTAAAGTTTCTGTTTCTTTGTGAGAGAGCGCGCGCACGCGTAAGTACACACACACACAAAAGGGGCAGGGGCAGACTGAGCCCNTTTCCTGCTTTATTCTTAGTATATTTAGAAATGTTCTTGTTACTAGTAAAACAGTTACTTTAAAGCAGCCAGAAAAGACCATTGGGACTATTTAGTGTACTTATTTTACCTGTGGTTAATCTAAGATCAGGAATGGTGGCAGCCTATTACTGAATTATTTAAGCTTCTGAATTACAGTCCCTTTTGCTGCTGCTGTTGTAAATAAAGATAGCTTTAATCTTTAAAAATGTATTTCATCATTTAAAGGTATGTTTGAGCATTTGTTTTTCTCTCTTAGTTTTGAAACTTTGCAGTTATATTCATTACCTTTTTTTTTTTTTAACATTTTTATCTTTCAGGAGTCAAGAGAAAGCAGTGAAAGTTGGAGTCATTGTCAAGTGATTGAGACCTTATACAAGAAAATCTCTTTGAATAAGAGTCCTTAAAATCAGTGACATATCAAGACCAGTTATTAGAGGTGACAGTATACAGGAAACATTAAAACTGAACAATGACTCAGCTGTATATTCACATCAGATTATTGGGAGCCTATCTGTTCATCATTTCTTATGTTCAAGGTAAATCAGCGTTCATTTAAGTAATCTTTTTTAGTAATTTATTTCTATATTTGAAACACTCATTTTTAAAATTTTTAATGTTTTATTTATTTTTGAGAGAGAGAGACAGCGTGAGCAGGGGAGGAGCAGAGAGAGAGGGAGACACAGAATCTGAAGCAGGCTCCAGGCTCTGAGCTGTCAGCACAGAGCCTGACGCGGGGCTCGAACCCACGAAGCGTGAGATCATGACCTGAGCCGAAGTTGGACGCTTAACCAACTGAGCCACCCAGGTGCCCCAAAACACTCATTCTTGCAACTAATCTTTCAGCTGATGTCCCTTTTTGAACAGTTAGGCCCAGTATGCCAGCATAGCTTATAAATAAAGAGGCAAAGGATAAGGCACAGAACAAATACATGCTAGATAATTTTGAACTTGACTGTGATAGAAACATTTTCAAGTATTTGTAAAATCTTAGCTTCTCTGAACCTATTCTTTTACCCATAACATAGGTATTGTGATGCACAACATTAAGTCTTGTGAGTATTAAATGAGATAAAGTATAAAAAAGTGTCTGACCTACTAAGACTAAGACACAGGGTAGGAAGTACTGAAGATTAAGTTTTAAAATCCCTATCTCCCTTAAAATACATTAAAGAATAAATTAAATAATTAAGAAAAGTCATTTTGTCGTTATTAAAGATCTTTGGAATGGTAAGTTGCGCTTGTGTGCGCTGTATACTAAAATTTCTTTGTAGACTATTCAGAGTTTTATTTATGAACAAGATTGTAATTCTGTGTTCACTGCTAAGAACTCTCAAACAGGAAACTACTGTGATGACTCTGAGGATCAGGTGGGATATATTTGCCCAGGGGCTTTTTCCTGTATGGTTTAATTAGGACATTAGTCCAAACTGAAGAGATGGTACAAGTAAAGTTATTGGGCATCTTCATTCTAAGTTTATGTCTTCACAGCTTGTTCTTTCATAATGTTTCTTCATTCACAGCGATAAAGGTTAGTATCTACCAGCAGGAGATACGATTAACAGTACATTTTTTTTAACATTTTCGTTTTAAAGAGTGAACATAAAAATAAAATCTATAGCTTCTTATTTTCTCATAGGTGTAATTAATATATTTATTATTTTCTTGCTGAGAACACAGAGAGCCCTCTACCAAAAGACACTTTTTTTGGTGAAATACCAAATTATTTGATAAAACACCTTTATTTTAACAGCTCTTGTTATATGTCTTGTTGATCAGCATTAACCAAAGTTGTCACAGTTTTGAAGGTGAATTAAATTAATGATAACATATTTCCTGCCTTACTCCCAGGTAATCAGTATTTGATGTTAAACTTTCTAAAAATCTATATGGATCACACAGAGGCAATATAATACAAAATTCTTTCTCTAACCTGATCCAAGTTGCTCTATAAGAAACTTTTATTAGATGAAAGAAATTGGTACTTAGTTATCAGACATAAGTAAAAGATCTCAGTAAGAATTATATTTCTGTAATGAAGAGGAAAATTTGTTACATTTCCTTTCAAAAAGATTAGTTTGATAGTTGCTTCAAATAAGATAAAGGGATGCCTGAGTGGCTCATTCGGTTAAACATGGGACTCTTGATTTCTTCTCTCATGGTTTGTGAGAGCAAGCCCTGTGTTGGGCTTGGCACTGGCCCTTCAGACCCTGCTTGGGATTCTCTGTCTCCCTCTCACTCTGCCTCTTTCTCTCTCTCAAAATGAATAAATAAACATTAAAAAAATTATTCAATAGGGGCGCCTGGGTAGCTCAGTTGGTTAAGTGTCCAACTTTTGCTCAGCTCATGATCTTGCAGTCCATGAGTTCAAGCCCTGTATCCGGCTCTGTGCTCACAGCTCAGAGCCTGGAGTCTGCTTCAGATTCTGTGTCTCCCTCTGTCTCTCTGTCCCTCCCCTGCTCACACTCTGTCTCTCTCTCTCTTTGTCAAGTATAAAGATTAAAATTTTTTTTAATTGTTTAATAAATTTCAGTATAAAAACTGGTAAGATAAAAATATTTAGTCTTGGGGCGTCTGGGTGCTGCAGTTGTTTAAGAGTCAGACTTCGGCTCAGGTAGTGATCTCATGGTTCATAAGTTCGAGCCCTGCATTGGGCTCTCTGCTGTCAATGCAGAGCCCACTTTGGATCCTCTGTTCCCTCTCTCTCTGCCCCTCCCCTACTTGCGTTTTTTTCTTTCTCTCAAAAATAAACATAACAAAAAATTTAGTCTTAAAGAAAAGAACTAAGCCAATATAGAAGGAAATGTTATTTCTTAGCGATTACTAAGAAGGATTGCAGAGTGGTATTAGTGGAAGTAACTTTTGATTTTAGCGTCAGTTGTGTTTTGGGAAAGTAAATTTCTCCATATGTTGGTTTTCTTGTTATAAAATAGAACCAATAACACATCGGGGCGCCTGGGTGGCTTAGTTGGTTAAACGTCCGACTTTCGCTTAGGTCATGATCTCGCGGTTCGTGGGTTCGAGCCCCGCGTCAGGCTCTGTGCTGACTGCCAGCTCAGAGCCTGGAGCCTGTTTCAGTCTGTGACTCCCTCTGTCTCTGACCCTCCCCTGCTCACACTGTCTCTCTCTCTGTCTCTCTCCTAGAAATAAATAAAACATTAAAAAAAAAAAAAAAGAAAACAGAACCAATAACACATATCCTAGATGTAAACATGGATTTTTTGAACATTAAATGTTATGATAAAGATTAAAGTGCTTTACGTTGAGATAAAGTTATTCAAGTTGGTACAGAAGAATGAGTCACTTGATATTAACATCTAATAGCTAGTCCTTATTTTTGGCTTGGTCACATGTTTTAGGAATGGATTTGAGTTTGAAGTAACTGATTACCCAGCAAACAGTGACTTAAACAAACATTTTTTGATGTAGATAGTAAATATTTCCTGGTGTTCATTCAGTAGTTGAATGGTGTCAAGTTTGACATCTTTAATTTTCTTGGCTTTTTCCTAATGGTTACAAAATGGCTGTTGTTACCTGCACTGGAGGAAGGTAAAATGGGGAAAGGGTCCGTGCTGACCTCAACTGGATGTTATTTCAGGAAAGCAAAATGCCCCCAGAAACTAACCTTGTGCTGGCAGATTTTATCTTGTTCTGTTGGATAAACTGAGACAGTTGTTAAGTCTACTAGAAAACTGAGAGACAGGACTGACTGTCACAGTCAGCTGAGTTTCATCGCAATCCAGTGCCTCCTCAGACAAGAGTTTGGTCAGCTGGGAAGACAGGGAAAATAGATATCCTTTGGACAACTGAAAAGAGTCTAAGACAGATTTTATCTCTTCTATCACTTAAGATGTTTTCAGCCATAAGTAACAAATAAATAACAATTCAAAATAGCTTAAACAATAAGGAAAATGTTATATCACTAAATGAGAAGTCTGAAGGTAGGGTGACTTCAATAAGTTAATTCTGTGACTTCTCAAATTCTTTCTCTATTTCAACTGTGTTGTCCTCCACCTATTAATTTAGTCATAGGTGAACTTACTTCATGGCTACAAGGTAGCTGCTGTGGAGCCAGATATCACGTGCAGATTTGGCAAATTCAGGTTGACAACATTAAGTAGAGGAATGGATGTCTCTTGTGGCTGGTTTTTTTTTTTTTTTTTAATTATTTATTTTGAGAGTGAGCAAGCAAGCACGAGTGGGGGAGGAGCAGAAAGAGAGGAAGAAATCCCAAGCAGGGCTCCACACTGTCAGCGCACAGTCTGATGTGAGACTTGATCTCATGAACCATTAAGATCATGACCTGAACTAAAATCAAGAGTTGGACACTTATCCACATGAGCCACTCAGGCACCCCTCTCCTGCCCCTCCCCAGCAGACTTCCTTCTAACCTTATTGGCCAGAATTAATGTATGCTTTTGTATAAACAATGGCAAGGGGAATGGAACTAAAATTGTTGGATTAGACAAAACAATTGTCTCTACTGAGAGCAGGTCTGTGCTTCCCTGAATCACAGGAGGAAGAGTAAATACTTAGAAAAAGATGTTGTGTGTGTGCATGTGTGTGTGTGCATGGGCGCACACATTGCCAGCAAGGTAAAGGGGAGAACACCTAATAGCATCTCTTGCAGGGTACCACATTTGTCTACCTGACATCAGACATCCCCTTCTCGCGTGTGTATACTACAAGTGCTGGTTTTGATAGAAATATTCAATTCTTCCTCAAAGGAATATATATAACCCAGAAGTTTATCCACGTGATGCACTCAACCACTCATCCAGGACTCGTGGACAGTATGTAGCCTTGTCCTTCAGGTTCACATGTGCCTCTTCATGGTCCAGCAGTATGTGGCTAAGGGAGAGATTGTCGGTGCCCAGCACACCCAGTATTTAGTGATGAGGAAGAAATAGGATGAGTGCTATATAAACTCCCATTCAGAGAAAGATGACCTGGAAGCAGCCATCAGTACTCACTGCTCCATAGCACATAGATTAAGGAGCACTGTTACTGATCACTTTGTACGTGCAGTGCATTGATGTCCCATTGGTCTGTCCAGCTCTCCTAACCTTTTGCTTTCTGATTCCTCTTCTAGACATTCTGCCTTAAGGACAGGAGAGGAGTTTCTTGGCTTTGAACAAGGGAAGCCCATAGATTACTAGGAGAATTAGAAAAATTATTTAGCCAGGAATAAAAATGTAGTAAAATCAGGGGCACTCGGTGGCTCAGTTGGTTAAACATCTGACTTCAGCTCAGGTCAGGATCTTGCCTTTTGTGTGTTTAGTCCCTGCGTCAGGCTCTTGCTAACTGCTCAGAGCCTGAAGCCTGCTTCAGATTCTCTCTCTCCCTCTCCCTCTGCCCTTGCGTTACTCATTCTCTGTCTCTCTCTCTCTCAAGAAATGAATAAACATTTTAAAAAGTGTAGTAAAATCACTGATGCCAAAAATTACCATTAGTGACAAAGGAACAAGCCTATATGCAGTCACTTGTATCTTTTAGGTATTTGTCTCCATATTCATATATATTTGTGTTTTTTTCTGAGCTGTTTCACTTGAGCACGCAAACTTTAAATATTTTTTTGCATGTGTTTGTTTTGAAATGCATCCTAGAGCTTCAGCCCAGACCCCATAATTTTATGCCACTGTAAATGCAGGACTTGAAAGAGATTGGCAAATTCTAGGAATTGACAGAAGACCTGCATGCCTGAGCATGGTGGAGAATGAGTGCTGTGAGTTGATGTTGGAGAGGTACAGAGAGTCCAAATCCTGCTGGCGGTAGGCATGGTGAAGTGAAGATATTCCGAGTGCATATGGAGCCGTTAGTTGGTTTTAAGCAAGGGAGTGACAGGATCAGATTTATGTTTATAAGATAACTCTGGGTCCTGTATGGGAAATAGCTGGGAGAGGCCAAGAACAGAAGTAGGGAGGTCAGTATAGAGATTCTTATCTCGGAAGTGACATGGCATGATGGGCCCAGATAATAGCAGTGGAGCTGGAGAAAAATGGAAAAACTTGAGCTCTCTTTTGGAGATTGAGCCAAACGACCTGGGGAGACAAGTTTTAAGAGAAGAGTCAAGAGTTCCATTTTGGACAAGCCTATTTTGAGATTACTTAAGCAACTCAAGGCTGGAGGGGCAAATCTAGGAACCATAAACAGAGATTTGCTTCAACTGTGGGAATGGATGCTCTCACCTAGGAGATGGTACAGAGAGGTTGCTGGTACCTATTTTTCTTTGCATCTAGGCCTATATTTTGGGAAATCTTATAACTTGAAGTTACAGCCTAGTTTTTATTGCTTTTGACACCCAGGCTGAGTTTGTGTTACAGGCTCCTTCCTTTGTTTACCTTTATATTGTATCCCTGTTCCCACTGTGTTTATCTGTATGCTCATCAACCCCTCCCCCTCACTGCCCTCCAAGTTTCCCAAGGACTAGATCAGTTTCCAGCATTCAGCAACTTGCCCGCACATAGCTGGCCTCTAATTAGTGTTTTGTAAAATAAATATTTGAAGTAATATAAATCCCAGATGCAAATTATTATAATTAGGATTTTTTTATTTCCTAAATTCAGATAGTGTTTTTGGAAATTATGTGTATTAACCATCACAGAACTTTGCACATTCTAGGTATTGGTGATCTTTAAGTACAGTATGATCTTTGTAATTGAATAATATCTTCATTTGTACCTTATTTTATATTTAATCAAGCCCTTTATTACATATTCATTTCCTCTATATATAACTTCTTGAGTTGAATCAGGAAGGAATTATTATCACTGTTTTTTAGAGATAGAGAATGAGGTTCAGAGAGTACCATCTGTGGACATATTTGGGTGTTGTATCCTTAACTTCTCACTGTTATTTCAGTGTCATTTCTATAACACTACCACTTTCTCTGTGTATCAATAGACTTTTGAAAAATTAATTGCATGTGGTATATTATTTTTTTTCTCCATACTTAAACGGATGCTTCCTTCTGTTATGTGATGGATTTGAAAGCTGGTTAAGAGACTTCAGGTGTCTCATCCTGGAGTCTTACTCAGTAAATGAGTCCTGGAGAAGTGATGGCTTGTCCATGGTCATCCAGTGAACTTAACTGTGGTATGACCATAGTAGGAGAAGAGGAGACCACAATCCAAGGCTCCTTGTTTTTTTTTTTTTTTTCTTTAGGAGAGAGAGAGAGACAGCGTGAGCAGGGGAGGGTCAGAGAGAGAGGGAGTGACAGACTCTGAAACAGGCTCCAGGCTCTGAGCTGGCAGTCAGCACAGAGCCCGACGCGGGGCTCGAACCCGCGAACCGCGAGACCATGACCTAAGCGAAAGTCAGACGCTTAACCGACTAAGCCACCCAGGCGCCCCGAAGGCTCCTTGTTTTTAGCCTAATGGATTTCTTCCTTTCTTGGCCACTACCCTCCATTTTTTTATTTTTGCAGTTGACATTGCTAACATAAATGAGGTCTTTAAGTTTTGTTATCACTTTAAAGGATTAAATAAAGATTATTAAAATTCAAGGCATGGAGGGGCACCTGGGTGGCTCATTCAGTAAGTGTCCAATTCTTGATTTCGTCTCAGGTCATAATCTCAGAGTTTGTAAGATTGAGCCCTGGGATCCTGATTGAGGCTCTCTCTCTTCCCTTCTCCCCGCTCACTCTCTCACTCTCTCTCAAGATAAATAAACATTAAAAAAAAAGTTCAAGGCATGGAATCAGTAAAATTTAATTAGCACATTCTTTTCCTGTTATCAGTGTGTGTATGTGTGTTACATTTTCTCTCTTCAGTAGTTCATCTCACCAGTATGGCTAAATTTAAAGTCAAGTCCACATTATGCTTGAACCACTTATTTAATGTTACAGTGAAATGTTGTTTATGCACAGTTCTCTTAATAATTTATACCTGTTTGGCTCTACATTTTATTCCTTGGAGGTCAACCCTACAAGGAATAGGCTAGCCAATTTCAGCTGATTCAGAGGGAGGGAGGAATTACTCACCCATTTTAAGAAGTTCTGTTCTGCTTTCAGCTTGAAAAATTCAGTACCAAATATGACAGTATCTGTCATTTGAGGCTGCTTGACTCTAATGCATGAACACAGTTCTATTTTCATAAGCTAACTACTGCCCTACAGTAACCTTCGGTTTTTGGCAGCATAGTCTGGATTCGAACCAATGACCTTGAGATCAAAGGCACCAGATAATATGATTAGTCCCCATGCTCTCACAATACCCTTACTTAAGCAATTAAAGTCCAAAGTGAGATGCTTAGTGACTCCACTTCCACATAGAGGCACAAATGGAGGACTTCTTTTTTTAAGCTAGTCCCAAGTTTTGAGACAAAGAGCTTAAGAACCATAATTTGTGTATTTTTTTTTTTTGAAGTTTATTTATTTTGAGAGAGAGTGAGAGAGCATGCAAGTGGGGGAAGCGCATAGAGGCAGAGGGAAAATCCCAAGTAGGCTCCTCTCTGTTAGTGCAGAGCCTAGTACAGGGCTCAGTCTCACAAACCCTGAGATCATGACCTGAGCTGAAATCAAGAGTCAGACTCTTAACCAACTGAGCCACCTAGGTGCCCCTTAATTTGTGTATTTTTTAATAATTGGAAATAATCTCAGCCTTCTCTGAGATCACTTCCCATTTTGTACCTTTCTTACAAGTTATGACCATATTGTACGTCTGCCACTTTGTCTCCCATTGGTGTAAAACTTGTGACATAATCCTCTCCATATGTCCCATAACACCTATAACTCTGTGCATAAGAGGTTATTAACAAATGTTAAATGTATGAATGAAGTGTATTTTTAATTAAACACATTAGCTGCCACTACTTTAATGAGAAAGCTTAGACATTTCTCGTTGAAAATTGAAATGGAAGAATTAGCTTTTCAGAAATGGTGTTTTCACAGATTTCATATTTGAACACAGGGCAGAATCTGGACAGTATGCTCCATGGTACTGGGATGAAATCAGACTCTGACCAGAAAAAATCAGAAAATGGAGTAACCTTAGCGCCAGAGGATACCTTGCCTTTTTTAAAGTGCTATTGCTCAGGACACTGCCCGGATGATGCTATTAATAACACATGCATGTAAGTACTTTATGCAGTCCTTACAGTTATGAGAATAGGATTGCATTTAGTGCTATTTTAAGAATTGTTTACATTGTCTAATAAGGTTTTTTTGCTTTAATTTTATATGATATCTTTTACAAAGAACCAAAAAGCTTCTTGTTTTTTGTATGGGAACATTTGGTACTATTAAATGATTGATGTTTCTTTTCTCAGAGTTAACATTGTAATATAGCTTTTTAAAGGAAATTGAAGGAATCTGGTATTTGTCTAACATTATGAGTTTATGTAATGATCTTTTTACCATAAAGTTTACTGATACTTCCTGTAGAAAATTTAGAGATTACCCCCCCCCCCAAAAAAAACCCTCACTCAAAATCTTGTAATTCTAGGGGCACCTGGGTGGCTCAGTCGGTTGAGCACCCGACTTCAGCTCAGGTCATGATCTCATGGTTTGTGGGTTTGAGCCCCACATTGGGCTCTGTGCTGACAGCTCAGAGCCTCGAGCCTATTTCGGAATCTGTGTCTCCCTCTCTCTGTCTCTGCCCCTCCCCCACCCATGCTGTGTTTTTCTCTGTCTCAATAATAAACATTTTTTTAAAATCTTGAATTCTAAATTGGTTGAAATATTTTACAAAAAGATAGGCTTGATATTGTGATATTTAATTAGTTTTATATTATTTTCTTACAAGTGAGCTCCCAGTTCAATTCTGATCTATATAACCATTTTAATTTTCCTATTTAATTATATGTTAACTATCCAGGCATTGATATATGATCATGTAATTCTGTTCCATATTGTTTGGGGACACTGAAGAATTGGCTTACCAGCCCAAAAAAATTCCCTGAACAACTGGGTCTCATCAGTTAATTGTCTTCCTGTTATGAAAATTATAATGTCCTGTTTTTGTATTTTACTAATAATTGTATGCTCTTTGAATATAACCAAATAGAAAGCAAAAAAGCATATGTAGAAAATACTGAAATTATATGACAGTTCATCATGTCTTAAATTTGTTGTTTGTCCTCTGGTGGTGGTTGAATTTATTGTGACAGACTGAGTAATCTCTCACAGAGGAGTGGTGCAAATAATTTCTTGCTAAACTTCTTGTCTACAGTGCGTGCCTGATGTATGTGTGGGCTCTGTGTGTGGGCTGGTAGTGGGTTAGTAACTCAGAATACGACTAAATCATCAATTTTAACAGAATTTTGTCCCACACTTAGCATTTTCTCCTTACAAATAGTTAGTAATTCTGCAAGATTCTCTTAAGTAGAAGCAATATATTTACTGATATATGAACAACAAGTTGGAGCACCAAAAAAACTGTTAGAATTTCATGTCTTCCTACCTGTTAAAGTCTAAATGAATATATTAGGGGCAAACTCCAACATACTAATACAAAAATGATAACTTCTAAGTTTCTTGAAGCTATTCAAAAGTTATCCCTTTCCACGTATCACGCTCAATAAAACACACCTCTCAGGATCTTAGCCAGTTTGTTCTCCCAAATATATTTTTCTTTGTCATTTAGTTGTGTTTCATAGAAAAGTTGTTCATATTTGTTGTCTCGGGTATGTGAATATTGAAAATCATATGGGTAAACAAGGCAGTCCATTTTTAAGTATTTTTTTTAAATTAAGACTTTTTTTGGTAAAATGCTATAAATCAGCTTTCTGTGATCACATGACTATGATTAGCAAAGAGAAGTTACATGATAATTTATGTTTTAATGAAAATCCTTTTCCACCTTGGACCTTGACAGACATGAACTCTTTCATTTGCCTGAAAACCCATAGAGTTCTGCCAATAAAGGCAAATGCAGTTTTAGTTCCAAAAACAAGGTACTGAAGGTCATCAGTACCCAGTTACATTCAAACTGAGATTTAATTGGTACTTTCTGATGTGAAATTATGTTTTTTGGTTTTTGGGGTTTTTTTCTTTCAGAACGAATGGGCATTGCTTTGCCATCATAGAAGAAGATGACCAGGGAGAAACCACATTAGCTTCAGGGTGTATGAAATATGAAGGATCTGACTTTCAGTGCAAGGTAAGATCTGATTTGGGGCCTGTGAAATAAAGAAGGGAGGGGTCACATGCAAAGTATTCACTTCTGCAGGAGAAGCGTGCCAGGTCTGCACATCACGGTGTGTTCTTGTAAACCAAGTATATTGAGGGAAGCTTAGCTCTTACTTCAATAGTACGACTGTGGTAATTGAAGTTCCAGATTATTTTACTTTAAAAAAAAAATGTTTAAATCATATCCTGTTTCTAAATTGTCCTGACTGCAAAAAATGTTACGGTATCACCTATGGATTATAAAATTGACTGGAAAGGCTTGAAGGTGATGGGCAGTAGCCTTTGTATCCCTCTGAGACAACGTAGAAACATTAAGTCCTTGTAAGGACATCTCAGTGGAGTTATTTTAGCAGCAGCAGCAGCAGCAGCAGCAGAGGCATCCGCGGGCTGGTAATGAAGAGTTTATGAATACCCTGATGGCTCTTGGTTATAAACCTAATCTCTTCAAAATCCCATATAGTAATTTTGCCCTAGGGATTCTTCCAGCTTCAGATAGAACGATTTGTACACAGATTTAAGCTTTGACTATTTTAGGAAATTATTCACATTATTAAGAAATTCTTAGGATTGATAGAAACTTTAAAGGATATATGTTCCAGTCTCTGCTTAAGTTTGGGATCTATATGCGCCCTCTACCCATCTCGCTCCCCCTACGCACACATATATTGCATCCCATCTGTTTGCTACTTTTCTTTTTAATGTTTATTTTTGAGACAGAGAGAGAGCGCGCAGGGGAGGGTCAGAGAGAGAGGGAGACAGAGGATCCAAAGCAGACCCTGCACTGACAGCAGAGAGCCTGATGTGGGGCTTGAACTCACAAACTGTGAGATCATGACCTGAGCTGAAATCAAGAGTCGGATGCTTAACCAGCTGAGCCACCCAGGCGCCCCTCATCCCATCTGTTTTCTAGGTGTGACACCTCTAGTGACAAGGGCTCATTACCTCCCAAGACCATCTCTTTCATCTGTACTAATGACCTGACATGATCCTTAGAAAGCTTTTCCTCCTGATGACTACAAATCTCTCCCTGCCCCTTTGGGCCAAATCTAAAGCCTCTTTCAATATGACAGCCCTTTACTATGTGAAGGAAGTTTTTGGTCTGTTTATGTACTGCTGCGTTCCTCCCCATTCCTCTAGCCTTTGCCCAGAGAAATGATAGCTCACAGTCCCCTCCACTGCTCCATGTCTGATCAGCTTCATAGTTACTCCGGTTTCTCAGTGTAATGTGCAAAATTGAGTGTGGTCTGAATGNCAAGCCACGCTTCGGGCTCTGTGCTGATACCTAGCTCAGAGCCTGGAGCCTGTTTCAGATTCTGTGTCTCCCTCTCTCTCTGACCCTCCCCTGCTCGCTCACTTGCTCTCTCTCTCTCTCAGAAATTAAAAAAAAAAAAAAATAGAGCCAGGTCTCATGTTAGACACTGGATTGTTACACCACATTTTTGAAACATACTGAGCTTCCTGTCAGCTGAAATCCACGTCTTTCACTCATGCTACTGCTGAACCACATCTCTTACATTCTTTATTGATTCTTTGGTTTCTTGCCACAAATAAGAGGATGGGAATGGAGTTTTGTTAAATTGTTACATACTTGTCTATGTTAAATGTTACCACATTAGAATTAGTCCTTTGCTGTAATTTGTCAGTATTGGGGGGGGGTGATAATTTAATTATTTCTTGCAGTTTTATGCCATTTGCATGTTTATAAGCCACACGTTCTGTACATTATTTACTCACTAAAAATATTGAAGGAAGAACTGGTTAGAGCAGTGAGCTCAGCAGTAATAACCAGTATCTTGCAGGCCCCTAAAGTAGGCATTTCAAATTGATTTCACTAATATAAATTAGTTGTTAAACTTCACAATCTGTAGTCTTTAAAAAAAAGAAACAAAGAAAGAGCATAACACTTTGCTCTTCAGTTTCCAACACTTTTTCTTTCTAAACCCTTCCTGTCACACCTGCCTTCCAGCCCTCTCCCAGGTGTTGTCTTGCTGGGGTGTGACCACGAGTGCAGACGCTCACCAAGAACATAGAAGCCCCGGAGGGTCTCTTCCTGCGTCTGGGAGAGCAGCTCCCATATAACGGTGCCTTTTCCTTGTCCTCCATCACCTGCTGGTTTTCAGCAACACATCCATCGCTTGGTGGTCTTTGTTCTAGCATTACTGGAGAAAGCCTTTCTTGGTTTATTTTTTTTACATTTTCTCTTCTGCAGGGCTAAGCTCATTTTGAACGGTAGCCTTCCTGCAACTGTTCTTAGATTTCATAGTCCTTATATTCACCTTCAGTTATGTACTCTCCATTCCGTCCTCCATGTGAGTGTTCTCGATTAGGGATTATTTCAGAGTCACCTGTAAAATTCCTAAGATCTCTCTTTTCTCTTTCTCTTTATGATCATTTAAAAGTAAAAGTGTTTGAGGGCACCTCGGTGGCTCAGTCGGCTGAGCGTCTTCTGACTTCTTCTCA
The DNA here is from genome assembly GCF_008692635.1 of Crocuta crocuta. NCBI lineage: Eukaryota > Metazoa > Chordata > Mammalia > Carnivora > Hyaenidae > Crocuta > Crocuta crocuta. The sequence continues at coordinate 7,977,633 of NW_027533256.1, forward strand.
GGTCGTGATCTCGTGTTCATGACTTTGGGCCTTGCGTCGGGCTCTGTGCTGACAGCTCAGAGCCTGGAGCCTGCTTCAGATTCTGTGTCTCCCTCTGTCTCTGCCCCTCCCCTGCTTGCGCTCTGTCTTTCTGTCTCTCAAAAAAATAAAATAAAATGTTAAAAAAATAAGTAAAACTGTTTTAACGTTAAAAATTTAGTTAAAGTGGAAAACTTGTGCTTTTGGAAGTTGCCAGATACTCTCGACCCATCTTCCCTGATAGAATCTCAAGTCATGGACTCCTATTCATTCACCTTTTTAATGTAATACTTGATTATACTGAGGTTTTTCCGTTCTGGCCATCTCATACTTTTCTTAACAGTCAGTTTCTGCTTATATTCTTGCTACTTTTATAATGACAAGCAGTTCCTTTCTGTTACTATTTTGGTCCAGAATGGCAGTTTTCCCAGGCAGTGCTGAAATGTCAGCATTCAAGTCAATAACTTGTCAAGTACTGTAGCAGTCAAGTAAAACTTCACACATAATTGTTGATGTCTGTTCTCTTGACTAGTCTTTTCTTGTGCTCATTTTCTGATCTGTTAGGGACACATCTCCTATCTGGTCAGTAGTCTCAAAGAAACTCTCACGAACATGGCTTCTGCATTTTGCCTTTGTCCTCACCACATCTGCTTTAACTTGCTTCTCCATGGGGTCCATTAGTCTCAACATAGTTGTTTTGTGCAGACTCCATGGTATCTTCTACCTACTTGACTACTTTTCTTCACGTCTCCTTTCTTTAGACTACGACACCCTCCACTTAAGTCCTCTCGATGCGCTGTGACATCCTGGGCACCCTGCTAGTTCATCACTGTGATAAAATGTATTACCCATATTTTTTAAGAAAAGACCTCATGACTTAGATTTTTACTACAAATGGGTGAATAGTAATACATTAAGATATACCAAAGTTTTGGTGAAAAATACTTGTGAACTTTTGTTTATAATGTAGTTATAGTCCAGTGTTTCAACACACTGTCCACATACTCTCCTTAAGAAAAACCATCTTACGGGGCGCCTGGGTGGCTTAGTCGGTTAAGCGTCCGACTTTCGCTTAGGTCATGATCTCGCGGTTTGTGGGTTCGAGCCCCGCGTCGGGCTCTGTACTGACTGCCAGCTCAGAGCCTGGAGCCTGTTTCAGTCTGTGACTCCCTCTCTCTCTGACTCTCCCCTGCTCACGCTGTCTCTCTCTCTCTCTCTCTCCTAGAAATAAATAAAACATTAAAAAAATTTAAAAAAAAGAAAAGAAAAACCATCTTACAATCCTTATAATACTATCTCAGCACAAATCATTTTTGATAATTTTTTTAACACATAAAATTTGCAGGTCCTTTTCACTCAACAGAGTTAGAAATTGTATTTATGAGTATTTTAAAAAATCTTCATTCTCACCTGAAAATATCAAGCCATTTTTAATTTTATCCTTCATCTTCCTCTAGGATTCACCAAAAGCACAGCTCCGCCGGACGATAGAATGTTGTCGGACCAATTTATGTAACCAGTATTTACAACCTACACTGCCCCCTGTTGTCATAGGTAGGTTCGCCGAGGGGAGCGCGGTCGTGATTTTCAGTAAAATATTTTCTCTGATTTTGACAATAAGCGAGCTTTCTAGAATTTAACACTTCGAGTTATTTTTCTCCTTTCATATGTGACGGAGAAGTAATATGTGTACTTTGTTGTTCACTTCCCTCATCAGGTCCATTTTTCGATGGCAGCATCCGCTGGCTGGTTGTGCTCATTTCTATGGCTGTCTGCATAATTGCGATGATCATCTTCTCCAGCTGCTTTTGTTACAAGTAAGATCATTACTTCGATAGAAAATATTTTGTTGAATATTAGATATAAGTAGTGCTTTAAAAGCCAACGGGTATATGTTTTAGACCGCTGAGTGTACTTCAGACACCATTAACATGTGTTCTCTGGTTCTATCTTCTTTAACTCACCAGATGATAGTTTTCTTAAGGAAAAAGAGGACCCTACTACTAATCAGTTAATTGAACCCAACTTTATACTTCTTGTTTTGTTCATGAGTACTTAGGGTCTTTCTTATTTATGGAATATTGAACTTCTTGTATCTGAATGTTTAAAATCTGTCCCAGCAAGACAACTGCATTATCTTCCTTTAGTTACTTGGGGCTTCACAATGGTTTGTGGTTAGTCGTGATCTCAGAAGACAGGTGCCAAAAGAAAAGAGGAATAAGAGGAGGGGATAAGCTTCAGTAATAAAGCATTCTCTTATTGGCATATAGACTGAGTGATCAGTGCAATAGGATCCTAGACCTACAAATAGACCCCAGGATATAAGTATATTTGGTATATGGTAAAGGTAACATTCCAGATCACTGGGGGAAAGATGGATTATTTGATAAATAGATTTAGTAGTAGGTAGCTATATAGAAAAGCATGAGGGGTATCTAGGTGGCTCAGCTGGTTGAGAGTTGGTTGACCCTTGATTTTGGCTCAGGCCATGATCTCAGGTCGTGGGATCAAGCCCCGCGTCAGACTTCATGCTGGGCGTGTGGCCTCCTTAATTGTTTTTCTTTCTTTCTCTCTTTCTGTCGCTCTCTCAAAAAAAAGAAAAAGATGAAGTTCAGTCAGTAGCCTACATTGTAATAAGTTTTACCCATCACGGATCTAGACATATATAACATGAACTGATTAAAGCTCTGGAACAGACCATAGAAAATTTTAAAAAATAATCTGTGTGGAGGACCTGCCACTGACATAAAACTGAGAAGCAAAGAAAACTCCCCATACACAGGAATTAAAGCCTTAAAATTAAAAAAGAAAAAATGGTGTCAACTACATAAAAATAAAACTTTACTATGTGGCAGAAACCACCATAAACAGAAGACAAAGAGTGAAAAATATCGGTATCTCATATTACAAAGAGCAGATTTCTCAAATATAGAGAGTTTTTATAAATCAGAAACAAAAAACTAGGCAGTCCAGTGGGAAAGTAGGCCCCCCACTCTGAACGCGTGTTTATCTAAAAGGAAATATTTTATTTAACAGCTCTTTAAAGAAAAATACAAAGATCACTCAAGAATATTCACAATATGAAAAATAGAAATTAAACTCCTACTGAGATACTGTTTTCCACCTGTAGTGCTAGCAGAAATTCTTAGATAAAGAGGCAGATCAAGCATGCTTCCTTTTGCTGCCTCCAGTAAAAAAAGCCATAAAGAGTTTTTAATTTCCGTGTCCAGCTAGGACAAGGAGAAAGGGATATAAGGTAACAGCAAAAATAAAAAACCTTTGGAACTTGGGAAGCTTTTGGATGAGTAGTAAGTGACTTTGCAGACCTATACAATCAGACTCCTCAGCTAGAAGTTGAGAAAGTCGAAGTGCACCCAGTTTATACTATAGAATCCCCCAAGAAGCTCGAGAATGGGCAGCACCAGTTACCGCTGGGAGTAAAGCTGAGAGTGGCGGTAAAAGCAAGAGGATTGCTTGAAAGTCTAATTTTAGAAAGTCAGATGATGTGTTAGTTATGCAATACTCCATTAGGAAATTACTCCCAAACATAGTGGCTTAAAAGAGCCAATTATTATCTCTCACTGTGGGTCAGAAATCCAGGAGTGACTGACTGCACATCAGGATCTTGATAACGTCCAGTCAGATGCCAGCAGAGGTTGTGCTCACCTACAGGCTTGACCAGAGCTGGTAGATCACCTTCCAAGGCATGTCACTTCTGACGCTCACAGGTTGACAAGGGAGCTTAGTTTCTCTGATGCAAGCACCTCTACAGAGCCGCATGAGCATCCTTGCAGCATGAAGCCTGACCTCTTCCTCCTAAAGTGAGTGATTCAAGAGATCAAGGTGGAAGCTGCAATGCTGCTTACTGTCTAGACTCCGAAGTTACACTATCACTTCTGCCACATTCTGTTGGTCACACGGTTCAGCCCTAAAGCATTATAGAAGGGAGTGAAACAGGGACTTACATACCAGATGAGAATCGTTGTGGGCCATCTTGGATGACAAGTCCCACAGGTGTTGAGACCCCTACTCTTGTTCAGAACAGTCACCCGCACCATCTCCCTGACAGAAAGCTAGAAGTTTCCCTGGAAAGAACAATGATAAGATTCTTAGTTGTGGCATCCCATTATTGAGGATGAGATATTATAGTGAAAACATGGAGGTAAAGTGAACATTTACATACTGATTGGTGGGCCCCTCAACCCTCCCAGTACTCTGTTAGCCAGGCTTGTTCAGACAAGAGATAGGAAGAATCTTCTTGGGGAAATCTATCCAGCCCAAGAGAAAAAAAACCTAAATATACTGACCTCAGTGGGCCCAGTGAAACAGCCCTGGCAGTTATCTCACAGTGAAGCCTGTAATCAGTAAGCCCCCCTCATATATCAGTAGCTGCCAATGAGGCAGTGAAGGCACTAATCCCTGAAAAACAGGAGACAAATGAAGTGAGCCTTATGATTGCCCACCATACTGCCTGGAGAGAGTTTCTAGCTGTAGGGCATGTGACCCATTAGGCTCCAACAGGAGATGTAGCTGAGTCAGGGGTGTGGACAACAGCTGGAGTTCATATGACAGAGTACGAAAAAGGAGAGAACTTCACAGGGAAAGAACTCAACATCTGCAGAAGGTTCCTATCAAATATTCAGCTGAATCTCTATGAGCATGTACAGGTGAGGAAACTGCCTAAGCCTGGGTAAGCATGCCTGAGAAGACTGAAGGAAACAGTTCAGTGGTCACTCAACTCTGGGAATGGTGTCTGTTTCCACCACCTATGAGACTTGAAAACCTCAGAATTCACAGGTTAGAGTACTCAGAAGGATCTAGCTTCAGTATTGGGGAATAATTAGCCCTATACTAAACATGACATTGGTCCCACCTCAGAAGGAGTGTACTGTTTCCAAATAGTTGCATCCTAGAACCAAATTCAAGAATATTTAGAGGGGCGCCTGGGTGGTTCAGTTGGTTGAGCTTCCGACTCTTGATTTTGGTTCAGGTCATAATCCCAGGGCCAAGGGAATGAGCCCCACAGTGGGTTCCTCGTTGAGTGTGGAGCCTGCCTGAGATTCTGTCTCTGTCTCTCTCTGCCCCCCTCCCCCGTTCATGCTCTCTGTCTCTCTCTTTCTTTAAAATAAAAAATAATAAATAAGAATATTTAGAAGACTATAAAAACATCCAGCACCCAACAAGGTAAAATTCACAATACCTGCCATCTAGTCAACAATTACCAGGTTTGCAAAAATACAACCAATACAACCAATGATGAGGAATCAAAAAGATTAATTTGGATGTGATCCTGTCTGAAGAAAAGATGATGGTGTTGACAACCCCAAGATTTTTCTTAACCCTAGAACTTACAGTTTTGGAATTTTAATGTAGCTTATTTTCTGCTTTTTTAAAAGACATTATTGCAAGAGCATCTCAAGCAGACGTCGTTACAATCGTGATTTGGAACAAGATGAAGCATTTATTCCGGTTGGAGAATCATTAAAAGACCTTATTGACCAGTCACAGAGTTCTGGTAGTGGATCTGGACTACCTTTATTGGTAAGATAAAATGCAATACCAATATAAATGTTTTATCAATACAGAATTTATCATCATATGATCGTACACAGCATAATTGTTACAGAGTAGGAAACATTACTAAACACATTTTTTTCCTTCTTATTTAGAAAGATGGCTGCAGTAATGCAAAGAGAAATCAGTTAAACATAAGAAATATGAAACAAAAATAGAATAGGCAATTAAGAGCCCCAAACAAAATTACAGGGGGAAATGTGATCATGAAACGCTATATAAGAGTACAGAGTTAGCTCTCAAGTTTTGCTTTTAACAGCCAACTTGAAGAGGAATCACATATAAATTCTTTGCATCTAAGTTGAAACTCCTAGGTTGGGAGACGTAGAACTATTTTGAATTAGGGGCGCCTGGGTGGGTGGCTCTGTCAGTTAAGCATCTGACTTTGGCTCAGGTCATGATCTCACGGTTCATGGTTTCGAGCCCCGTGTCAGGCTCTATGCTGACAGCCAGCTTAGAGCCTGGGGCCTATTTCAGATTCTGTGTTTCCCTCTCTCTCTGCCCCTCCCCTGCTCACACTGTCTCTCTCTCTCTCTCTCTCTCTCTCTCAGAAATAAATTTAAAATTAAAAAAAAAAATATTTCGAATTAGTAAGTACTAGATATCCAGATATATTTTTAATTGTTTAATTGCATTTGTTTAAAGTAAATACATTGATCTCTGATTTTTAAATTTATTGACTTCTGTAATTGAATAGGAAAGGTAAAAGTAAAACTATCTTCATATGCAGACCACATGATTATCTACATAGAGAATCTCAAGGATGGTACCATAAAGTGAGTTCATCAGGGTTGCAGAATACAGAGTCACTGTACAAAAATAATTGAATTTAGGTGCACTGGCAACGAGTTGTCAGAAATTAAAATTTTATTTTAAAAAAGTGTTCTAGTGTTTATATTTTAGAGTATGCAAGCAGGGGAGGGGCAGAGAGAGAGGGAGACACAGAATCCAAAGCAGGCTCCAGACTCCGAGCTGTCAGGACAGAGCCCGATGTGGGGCTCAAACTCACATATTGTGAGATCATGACCTGAGCCGAAGTCAGACGCCCAACCAAGGAGCCACCCAGCGCCCCAGGAATTAAAAATTTTAAAGCAGTATCATTTAAAATAGCTTCAAAAGGCATCATCTGTTTTAGAGTAAACAAAATGTATGTAAGACCTGTGCACTGAAAATTAGAAACCATTGTCAAAAAATTAACAAAGCCCTAAATACGGGGAGATGGCTGTCCTGTCTGTGAATCAGAAGATTCACTACTTGATTTCTGGACTTACTATAAAGCTACAATAATCAACACAGTGTGACCCCTACATATAAGTAGGAATATCAGTGGAAGAGAATAGAGAGTATAGAAATGGATACAAATTCAGTAGGGAGAAAGTCTGTTCAGCAAACAGTGCAGGGAAGATTGGGTATACATTTGCCAAAAAGTATATCTCAACCCTTATTTCCAAATACAGAATTACCTTGAAGTGGAATCATAGACCTAAATATAAAAGTTAAAGTGTAAAACTCTTAAAATGTGTTAGAAAATCATTGTGACCTTGGGCTAAGCAAGGGTTTCTTAGCACACAAAAGGCACAAATAGTTTATTAAAATGATAAATTGGACTTTTTTTTAAAGTTTATTTATATTGAGAAAGACTGAGACAGTGCAAGTGGGGGAGGGGAGGGAGAGAGAATCCCAAGCAGGCTCTGTGCTGCCAGTGCAGAGCCCAACGTGGGGCTTGAACTCATGAAGCCGTGAGATCCTGACCTGAGCCAAAACCAAGAATTAGATTCTTAACCTACTGAGCCACCCAGGCGCCCCAGTAAATTGGGCTTTCTCAAAATTTAAGACTTTCCCTATTCAGAAGACACTTAAGCAAAGGAAAAAATAAGTCACAGACCTACGGTGCAGATCTGAAAGAATTTCTATTGCAGAATGTATACAGAACATTTATAATTCAGTAATAAGACTACCCAACTTTTAAAAAATGAACAGAAGATTTGAACAGATACTTTCCAGAAGAAGATAAAGGAATGGCAAAGAAGCACATGAAAAGGTGCTCAGCAGCATCAGGCAAATGCAAATTAAACAATGAAGCAAGACATTGCACATCCTCTCGTGCGGCTAATGCTCAGAACATGAAGTGCTGAAACGAGTGTAGATCAGCCAGACATCTCGTACATTGCCCATTGAAATGAAAATATTTCAGCCACCTTAGGAAACAGGTTGACAGTTGACTGAAAAGGTTAAGCATATACTTTCTGTACAGTGAAATTTCTTCCACTAAGTATTTACTGAAGAGATGCGCAGACATACCCACACAAAGGCCTGAATGTGAATGTTCACAGCAGCTTTGTTTGTAAGACATAGGTTGTAAACAACCCCCAAATCCATCAGCTGGTAAATGGGTAAACATATCCTGGTATATTCATACAGTGGAATACCACTCCTCTATTAAAAGAAACTACTGATACAGGCAGCAACAATACAGATGAATTTCAAAGGGTTTTATGCTAAGTGAAAGAAGCCAGACAAAAGACTATGTATTGTTTGTTTTCATTTATGTGATATTCTAGAAAAGGCAAAACTGTAGGGAAAGAAAACAGATCAGTGATACCAGGGCCTGTGGTGGGTGGGGAGGGGTTGACTTTCAAGAGCCAGGAGGGAACTTTCTTGGGTGATGGGAACATTCTGCATGGTAATTGTGGTATTGGTGGTTGCTTTACTGGATACATTTGTCAAAACACAGTCCTCAAGAAGAGTAGATTTTATTGTATGTAAATTATACCTCAATAATCCTGACTTTTTTAAAAGCTACAAAAGGATTCTGTAATAAATGATAAAGTAAGTCAGTTTAGGTATGCACAAAATCTAGTCCATTTTAACTGCATTTCCAACCTGGACCTTAGGGTTCTTATTAATTTAAAATGGCCACTAGTGCTTCTGGAAATGAAATGTGACAATTAATGTCCATCAGGTATTGCCCTAAACAAATCCTGAGATTCTGTGTGTAGGAGGGAAGAGTCCAAACAAATACCTGTATACATAATAATAAAGTTATAATTGTGAGAAGTGCGGCAGCTGTGAGGTATACGTGTGCTATGAAGGTGTTCACAGAGAAATGACACTCTTAAGTGAATTTTAAAAGTTGAAATAAGATAAGTAAGGTGTGGTGGGTGGGTGATGATGCAGGTGATGAGACTGGAGAGTCAGGCAGGGGCAAGATCCTGTAGGGTCTTCAGACATGAGTGCAAGATTTGTGACTGTCATTTAGGTTTTGCTGCACGATAAAGCATCCCGAGCTTAGTGGTCTGAAGCAGCAGCCATTTAGTATCCCCCATATTCTGTGGGTCTGCTGCAGTTCCTTTTCTGGGCTTGCTCGGCTGGAGCTGGATGCTCCCTGACATGACCAGGGCTTCCCATGGTATCGGTCAGCAGTCGCAGAGTCCCCCAGCATGCAAGAAAGGGCGAGCCCCAGAGCACAAATGCATTGTTCCGTTGTCGAGAGCAAGTCTCACGGCCAAGCCCAGAGTCTGGAGGAGACTCCCCAAGGGGGTGTGGACTAGGAACGGAATGATTTTGACCATTTTTGCAAACAGTCTGCCATATTGACCAATCTGTTAAGAGTGTGATTTCACAATGTATTATACATTGTTTCATCTACTTTGGAATACCTTATAAATTCTAACAGGGTGATCAATTGGTTGAGTATCTCATCCTTTTTGGTGGGATGGGCCATCAGACCACTTTCTCAGTCTTAGCAGGTTCTTTTCATCAGGAACTCCACAAACGTTTTACCTTTCTCTATGAAGGTGCAGCGAACTATTGCCAAACAGATTCAGATGGTCCGGCAAGTTGGTAAAGGCCGATATGGAGAAGTGTGGATGGGTAAATGGCGCGGCGAGAAAGTGGCAGTCAAAGTATTTTTTACCACTGAAGAAGCTAGCTGGTTTCGAGAAACGGAGATCTATCAGACAGTGCTGATGCGCCACGAAAACATACTTGGTGGGTATGCGTTTGGTTTCAGTCGGTTCTGTATTCTGATGGGGTGAGTGGGGCGTGGATGGGAAACCGCCACAGGGGCTCTGAAAACATGCATGAATTCACTTATGTGCGTTTGGCTAAAGGAAACCCAGGAGAATACAGCCGTTTGAATAAAAAACAATCCTGAATGCCCACCAACCACTTTATTTACTGTCCAACTAAGAAAACAAGAGTGAGTTTCAAACTGGAAGTAGTGCTAGTTTATTGGACTTACTCATCTAGTAACAAAACCCAAATTTTTTAAAGGCAATTTAAGCGGTTTTCTAGTATAGCTTTAACTATATGTACCTTTTTGCCTTTTGTAAACTAAACCACGCCCTCAGCTTCATTTACAAAATAGAAAGGTAATTTAGGTATGCTCTGATCAGTAGGGTACATCACCTCCTCTAGCTTTCGTGACTTTTCAGTTGCTATTTCCCTACCCTTTAATTTCGAGAGTGCATAGCACATTGCCACAAGTATTCCAGACACTTAACTGTTAGTTTCCTTGGGCTGTCATAACAAATTACCACACACTGGGTGGCTTACAACAACAAAAATTTATTTCCCAGAGTTATGGAAGCCAGTTTAAAGCGGGGGTGTCAACAGAGCCATGTTCTTTGAAGGCTCTGGGAGAGGCCCCTTCCTTGCCTCTTCCCAACTTCTGGTGATTGCCAGCAATTTTTGGCGTTTCTTGGCTTGGAAACCAAACTCTTGCTGTTTATTGTCATATGGCCCTTCTCCCCTGTGTGTCTCTGTCCAAATTTCCCTCTTCTTGTAAGGATGCTGGTCATTGAATTAGGGCACATCCTGATCTCATATGACCGCATCTGAATTTGATTACATCTAGAAAGATCCTATTCCAAATAAGGTCACATTTACAGGTACCAAGTGGACATGAGTTGATATTGGGGGGGTGCACTATTCAACTCAGCACTCACTGACCTTTTTCTGAAGGGAAAGAGGACAAGAAAAAAGAAGGGAAAGGAGCCCAGTATTATGGACCTGCCTGTCAGTGAGCCAGATGGAAAGGCAGATGTGATGAGCGATGAGGCTTGATGGGCAAATAGGAGTTGGTTTAATTAGGAGCAGACTCTTAGTTGAACATTGTAACTCTATTATTATAATGTGTCCACGTTTCAGTTTGAGAGCTCTTCCACATTCCTTCTTCTAGTAGTTCTCCCTGCATAGAGAATCATGTATATGGATAGCATCCCCCCAGGTTATTTTCTGATATGTGATCTTTTTCTTAGTGATATGCTTGTCATTTTCATGATTATCATTATGATTATTTTCAATGTATTACAGAATTGTAGAGGTGTATGTATAAATGGCAGGAAAAATTGGTAAGCATTCAAGAGATTTTGTTAGGCAAATTAAATTTTTATTATCTGTACATGCTCCCTAGGTTATTCTCAGTATCCTGAATGAACATTCATTATTCTTCCTACCTGCCTCTGATAACTGACCTTTGAAACTCATTAACTGAACAGGTTTTATAGCAGCAGACATTAAAGGTACAGGTTCCTGGACTCAGCTCTATTTGATTACTGATTACCATGAAAACGGATCTCTCTATGATTTCCTGAAATGTGCTACCCTCGACACCAGAGCCCTGCTCAAGCTGGCTTATTCAGCTGCCTGTGGTCTGTGCCATCTCCACACGGAGATTTACGGCACCCAAGGAAAGCCTGCAATTGCTCATCGAGACCTAAAAAGCAAAAACATCCTCATTAAGAAAAATGGAAGTTGCTGTATTGCTGACCTGGGCCTTGCTGTTAAATTCAATAGGTAAGTGGGTCTTTGCCTGCTGCTTTGAAATCATTTTAATCTCCAAAAGATATTTGCCTGTTTGGATTCAGGAGAGTGGAATTCCAAACATGTATTTGTACTCTCTTAGCTCCAGAAAGAAATAGTTGGGATTTTTTTTTGTCCTGGTGTTTTGTTTTTCTGTTTTGTTTTGTTTTTTACAAAAATTACATCCTCTTCTACATAATTCTTGATTTCCCACTTTTTACTGTCTTAACCATCATTCTGTTTCAGTTTATGTAGATCTGCTTCATTTTTTTAAGTTTCTTTATTTTAAAAATCGTTTTGATGTTTATTTATGTTTGAGGGGGAGAGAGAGAGAGGGGGAGAGAGAGAGAATATGAGCTGGGGAGGAACAGAGAGAAAAAGGGAGGCACAGAATCTGAATCCGGCTCCAGGCTCTGAGCTGTCAGCACAGAGCCCGACATGGGGCTTGAATTCATAGACTGTAAGATCGTGACCTGAGCCGAAGTTGGACGTTCAATCAACTGAGCCACCAAGTGCCTCAAAAGTTTGTTTATTTATTTTGAGAGAGGGCATGCACACACTTGTGGAGGAGGTGCAGAGTGAGGGGGAGAGAGAGAATTCCAAGCAGGCCACTGTGGGGCTTGAACTCATGAACGATGAGATCATGACCTGAGCTGAAACTAAGAGGCAAAGGTTTAACCAACTGAGCCACCCAGACAGACATCCCTGCTTCATTTTTTTTAACAATTTTGATAGAGTTTTCCATTATGTAGATGTACTTACTGTAAGTTTATTTCATCTGTGACCTAACTGATGGGCATTAAAGTTGTCTGTCACCATATTATTTTTTTAATGCTTTAATAAACATTGTATTTTACCCATTTATAATATCCTTGAACACTTGTACAAGTTATTTGTGGTGGATTCTTGGAGAAGGGTCTAAACAAAGAGTAGGTGCCTATTAAAGGAGAGTGTAATTGTGGGCTGCGCCTTCAGGGGGCGTGCATTGCTTTACAGTCCCACAAACGTATGCCGTTTCTCCCTCACCATTTGAAATTGTCAATATTTTTTAAATAGAATTACTAAATTGCTAGGAAACCATTGTAACTGTTTTAATATTGTTATAACTCTAGGATATAGCATCCAATTTACATTTCAGAATTTGTTTCAGATTGTACAATAAAAGTACTCCATCCGTCAGTCTGTCTGTAATAAACTAAATGTTGAAATGTCAGTCTTCTTCCCTAGTTGTTACAGTCTTCTGATCCTGTTGTTCTTTGCAGTTGGCTCAGAATACTCATCAGGTGCTGTTTAAGGAAACCGAAAATACATTATATTAATCTCAGTTTCAGAGTAGTTTCCAGAATCTGCTAGAATTGGGGGCTTAAAGCAACAAAGCATTCGTATCTTCCAACTCTAAAATTTAGTCCAAAATTTGAAAAACCAATAAACATCACTTATTACTGATTGTCAATATGATTATGTAAACATTACTCACAGTAGAACTACGTGGGTTGGACCCATAAAGAAGAAGAAAATGTAATCCTGTGCACAGAGATTGAGTTTATCACATGGGAATGGTAAAAACAAATGATTCCTCCATTTAGTTTCACATTCATTCATTCGGGGACATAATTATCTACCACTTTTTCTTATATTCAGTACTGTCCTTTTTCTTAAAGAGGCATTAAACTTGTTTGGTGACAAAACTTGAACTGATGTGTGAGGTATTTATTGTCTTTATCCAGAATAGTATGAATATTCATTCATACTTTGCTTTTCCCTGCAGATACAGGAATGATTTTTATTGAGCCCCTAGACCCTGCTGGGGTGTTATGTAATATGTAACATATATTTAAGGAGTATGTTACTTTTCTAAAGTCTGAAAAATGCTAAATTTTAAAATATATCTGGCCCAAGGAGTTTTGTTTAGGGAATGTGGAAATGTCAAATAGGTAGGTAGGTGTTTTTGTTTTTGTTTTTGTTTTTTTATATTTATGTATGGTTTGTGTGTGTGTGTATACATGTTCCCCTGGAACAAAGAGAGCCTGGCTTATAAAATGTGAAGAAAATAGAAGATAAATTATTTTCTTCCTGGCCCTTCACCTAAACATTGTCTTTGTTTCAGCGACACAAATGAAGTTGACGTACCCTTGAATACCAGAGTGGGCACCAAACGCTACATGGCTCCGGAAGTGCTGGATGAAAGCTTGAATAAAAACCATTTCCAGCCCTACATAATGGCCGACATCTATAGCTTTGGCCTGATCATTTGGGAAATGGCTCGCCGTTGTATCACAGGAGGTAAGACTTTAGGTCGTGTGTTTCCAGTTATGTTTATGCCCTCATTATTCAAAAAGTAACAGCTCCACTTATATAATTTAGGTGTCGTATATGTCAGGGATCCCAAGGCCACACCCATGTTCTGTGGTTTCACTGTAAGGACTCACAGGACTCCGCATACAGTTCTCCCCACAGCTAGGATTTATTATAGTGAAAGGATACAGATAAAATCCGCCAAGGGAAAAGGTGCACGGAGCAAAGTTCAGAGGAAATCAGGCACAAGCTCCCAGAAGTCCTCTCCCAGGGGAGTCACACAGGACGTGCTTAATCTCTCCAGCAGTGAGTTAGGGCACTTGTGAAATATTGTCATCTAGGAAACTTCATAAGAGACCTGGCACCCAAACGTATTTTTGGAGGCAGGTTACATGGGCACCCTCCACCTAGCAAGTTCCAGAATTCCAAACTCCTAGAGCGAGAACAGGTGTTCAGCATAAACCATATTGTTTGCACAAACCGTCTGGGCACAGCGAGTGGCCCTTATCATTCAAGAGAAGTTGTATATGCGTGTAGGAAACTGTTGACCCAGCAGGTTCCAGACACCGGGCCAGCGCCAGCCCTCCACACAGGCCTTTTCAGGACCGCAATCTCAGGCCTGCCATGTTAACTGTTCCCCACAAGTCATATTGTCTCTCTGCTGCAGAATGAAACAAAGCACAACAAAAAATAAAAACTGCATTCATTAGTAAGAACAATTATGTATGTAAATAATTAGAATAAAAATGAAGGTAAATGAGCATTACGCCTTACTTACATAGGTAGGTCCCCATGATACCTGGGGACCCTACCCTGTTGGAGGTAGAGGAAATAATTAGGCATGAAGAAAGAGAACATACATTTACTATTAAAAGTGAGTCATTTACTCTCTGTTTCTTTCCTTCTTTATGTAGGAATCTGTTATAACTCCCATAGTTGAGTGAGAAGTGCTAAGTAGGTTGACGTATTTTGTCCAGCCACCATTTTTGTGCCCACTGTGTTTTCTCACTCCCTACAGGGATAGTAGAAGAGTACCAGTTACCATACTACAATATGGTACCCAACGATCCATCATTTGAAGATATGCGTGAGGTCGTATGTGTCAAACGTCTGCGGCCGATTGTGTCCAATCGATGGAACAGTGATGAAGTAAGCGGAGCTACGTCCCCTGAAGTGGTTGGTAGGTGTCGTCAAAGATCTTCATGTGCTCACACATTCTCTTTACTTTTCAGTGTCTACGGGCAGTTTTGAAGCTCATGTCAGAATGCTGGGCCCATAATCCAGCCTCCAGACTTACAGCTCTGAGAATCAAGAAGACACTTGCCAAGATGGTTGAATCCCAGGATGTAAAGATTTGACAGTTAAACAGCCCTGAGGAGAAATTCTAGACTGCAGGACCTGTTTTCACCCAAGGAACAGGTGGAATTAGAGTAGAATAAGGATGCTAACTTGGTTCTCAGACTCCTTCCTCACTACACCTTCACTGGCTGCTAATATTAAACCTTTCAGTACTCTGTAGAATACAAGCTGGGAACTTCTAAACACTTCGTTCTTTATATATGGACGGCTTTATTTTAAATGTGGTTTTTGATGCCTTTTTTTTTATTGGGTTTTTATGAACTACATCAAGACTTCAATCCTGATTAATAAGTCTCCAAACTCTGGGTACTGAATTTCCTGTTCATAAAATGGTGCTTTCTGTGAAAGCCTTAAGAAGACAAATGAATTCAGCAGAGACGGAGAAATACACACTTTTGCCTTCTGCCTGAGGAAGTTTAATCTATTTGTACTCCACCTTTGTGAACAGCCTATGGATTATGATCTGTTGGGGATACTCCTTAGTTTATGGTAGTTTGTCATGCTTTGATGATGGTGTGTATACACACACACACAAACACACCAGGATTCTTCTGCTGCCATTCGAATTGGAAGGAAAGAATTTATGAACGCACAGGAAGATACTGGTGGCTGTTGGTTTTGTGCTTTAAAAATGCATTATCTGACCAAGATTCTCCAATCACGTAAAAGCCAT
This sequence comes from Crocuta crocuta, assembly GCF_008692635.1. Taxonomy (NCBI): domain Eukaryota; kingdom Metazoa; phylum Chordata; class Mammalia; order Carnivora; family Hyaenidae; genus Crocuta; species Crocuta crocuta. The sequence goes on from NW_027533256.1 coordinate 7,993,357, forward strand.
TTATTTACCTTGCAAGTGAGCAAGCTTCTCTGCCAACTTTATTTTTTAACACAAAAGTTGATACAAAGGCCAAAAGAAGTTTAAAGTGTCTGTAAATTTGGTCTCTTTTCCTTTCATTACCATCTTTTTCTTCCTTCTTCCCTCCTACCCACTTCCTCTCCCCTCCCGACCCCTCCCTCCCTCCCTCCTTTCCATCTCTTTATTTTTGGTAATTGGTAACTCGTACTTTTGTCATGAGAATCCTCTTCTCCAAAGTTGGAACTTCCAATGCCATGAACCTTCTAAAGAAAAGCACTTCTTATTGAAGTGAACTACTAATTACTGCGTTTGATAGCAATGTAAGTGCCTATAACCATGCTCTATATTCTTTATTCTCAGTAACTTTTAAAAGGGAAGTTATTTATATTTTGTGTGTAATATGCTTTATTTGCAAAACACCTCCTTGACAACCATATTTTATATGTGTACATACATGCATACTGTAGAAACCAGCTCCTGTGACCTCACATCCCATTCGTAAGGGGAAAAAATGAAAACATCATCAGAAAAAAGTGTTAATAAAGTAGAATTACATATAAATTTTCAAAATTAATGCATTCAAAATCATATATCAAATCTAGGACTTTGTTATTTCAGGCATACACTTTCATAAAGATGCTGTCATCTCCTGTTTTCTTTGTGAAGGGATCCTCCAATTCAAAGTTTCTATTTCAGGGCTGATAGAAACTTATCAACAGCTATTCTGGGCATTTAAGTCATTTGGGACTTTTGGTTTTATGATTTCTGTTCCATAACTTGTGATGACAATGAAGAGTCAGACAAAAATAGTTCAGTATCGAGTGATATGACTATAGGCTGTGAAATGTCTATAGACATTACCTGTGTCTAGTCCAAAGAGCTGTTATTCCATACAGTGCTACAGATTTTATGCATGCCTTGTAATCCCAAGGAATAATTCTGATTTACTTAAACGTACACTTCTGTAATGCCTTTTACATGTTAATGGCTTATCCTGAACAAACAGCTCATGGGTGCAAAGAGTGAATAGGTTTTTTTAGTGTAACATAAAGCAAATGTGATTATATCACAGCATAGTTAAAAAATATTTAAAGGGGAGGAGTCAGAGCACATATCCATCCATTACCAAAAATCTGACTGGCGTTTAAGAATGAAACTCTAACGTATTGATCTATACATCAAACTTCACAAATTTGAGATTTTCCTGAACAGTTTTGACTGTTTAATAATTTTCATCTAACTTAATTCAAGTTTGAAGTGTTCGTCGGAGTCAGTAAATGTATATATTGATAGTATGCAATAACGTGCTCTTTCAGAATGTTCTCCCTGTGTCTGTACTGACAGATTCTAATCCATGTTGCCATGTGATTTAAGAACACTTCTGAGCTCTGATCATAATCTAAGGTTAACCATGCTTTATTTTTTATTGGATAAATTATAAATCATGAAAATTATTTGTCATCTTAATAACAAAGTATATAAAGAAAGGCAAACTCTATTCTTAGAGTTAAAATAGTGTGTGAGAGCAGACAATTACGGATAGTATGTAAGTAGAAGGCCACTATAATGATTTTTTTAAATAGATCTATGAAAAGTGGTATCAAGAATTAACTTCAGCAGCTTGTTCAATGAAAATATTTTCTAAGATAGCATGTTCTTTAAAAAGCAAATGATGTCATATTTGAAATACTAAAGTCCAAAAAATATGCATGAAACTTATTTTCTTCTTCCTACTCTCACTTTTCCATTTCTGAGTTCATCTGGTAAGTGAAATATTTAAAGGCTAAGAGGAAGTATTACATAGTACTATATAGTTAATTTATAAAACCCCAAGAGCCATTATTTGGTCCCACTTACAATTTAGCTTAAAACTAGTTTCTCTGGAAATGTCTTCACAAAAGATACTTCGGTCAACATTAGAAGTGCTTCTAAACTTAGAGAGTGGGCTATAGCTTTTGAAAATTATGTTCTCCAAAATGTGCCAGTTTTTTTATTTATGCAATCTAAAAATACTCAGTACCTTTTTTCTTTCATACGCTTTACTTCTGTTTAGAACAAAAACTGTAATACGACTTTTAAAAAATCATGTATCTCTTAAACTGGCCCAAGATCAAATTTGGTATTGGGATAATTTATTCCAGGCAAGATTTTGTAAATTAAATCACTTATGTTTCTTTTCATACATGTCATCTGGAAATGTTCCAGATACCTAAAATAACCTCAACAGGAGAAATACTAATTGATTTTCTTAAAAAGATTGTTAACAGCTCTTTTACTGTCGAGAGGGGTGGTATTTATTACTTGCTCGGGTCCGCGGTTAAAATGCGGTAGCAGTTCATCGTCTTGCCTCAGTGCTATACGAGAGTCACAGTGAGAACTGCACAGAGCGACATGTGCACTGACACCAAAGGGCGGTAGCACGTGAAGCCACATGCCATGATCATCCCATAAGGAGAGTATGTGAATACTGCTTTTGCAGAGGATTAAGTCTATTATTGTAATTTTAGCTTGTGCTCTGTACTATGCTTTCAGTGGTATTATTTAAGCCCTTTTAGTGACCATTGTCCTTGCCCACTTAAAAACTAAAATGTAGTATATATATTGTATAAAATGAAAATATCATTATAGCCTAATTAGGGAAGTTGTACATAGACATCGAAAGAAGGGTTAAAAATAAGCAGTTTTATTATGCAATTGTAAAACACCAAAAATATAGATTCATCTTTGATATGTAACACACTACATGTATTTTGTACAGCATCTGGTTTAAAAGGTGCCTTATTAAGTTTACCATTAATTGCTTTGTTCTATATATAGATTACATCCAATGTATCATTTTTAAGTAAATAACCTTATTTTAGTATACTTTAGTGATGTGTTTTGTGATAACTCTGCTCCGACTGTATCGTGTGTCAGAAGTCACATGTCTGGTGAAATTTTACAAGTTAGTGTATGTACGTGTCTCTGAGATGTGCATTTCAGCTTCCAGAAATCCAGCGTGGAACACATGGCCGGTAAGTGACCACACACTCTTTGCTTCGTGTAGAGAGAAGTTAAAAATCTATTACAGGGAGGGGCGCCTGGGTGGCTTAGTCGGTTAAGCGTCCGACTTTCGCTTAGGTCATGATCTCGCGGTTCGTGGGTTCGAGTCCCGCGTCGGGCTCTGTGCTGACTGTCAGCTCAGAGCCTGGAGCCTGTTTCAGTCTGTGTCTCCCTCTCTCTCTGACCCTCCCCTGCTCACGCGGTCTCTCTCTCTCCTAGAAATAAATAAAAAATATTAAAAAAAAAAAATCTATTACAAGGAAGGGTTGTTTCCCTTAAAAACATTTTTTTCTAATTCTAAAAATAGGTACTCATTGCAGAAACTTTGGAAAACATAGGAAAGCATAAAGAAGCAAATCACTCACAAGTCTATTGCCATATGTTAACCCTATATTTACATTTGAATGTTGCCTTTCAATCTTTTCTGCTGCATATTTACAAAATTAAGACCATAGTATGTGATTAATATCCACTGAAACTGTAACTTAAAAAAAGTTGACTACATAATATTCCACCAAATAGAAGGAATAGTTTGATTTTGTAACTACCTGTTAAATATTTGGGTAATTTCCATTGTTTTCAAATAACATCCTTGAATTTAAATATTTTAAATCAAAAACCTTCTCTTAGATTACATTCTTAAAAGTGAGACTAGTGGATGTGAACTTTTACAGGATTATTTGAGATGAAAAAAACCGAAGGTTCTTGGTTAAATATTCCGTATTTCTGCCTGGAGGGTTTCTTGTGGACACATACACTAGTCACGAGAGACAGGGTTCATCTCGCTTATACCACTTCTAGTTTCCTTCTCTTTCTACTACCATAGTCCCTGGTTTCTTGTCATGTAACTCATTTCTTTTATCGAGAGTCATGGAATCCATTTATCTGGCTTAACCGTGGTCTTGCTTGCAGCAAATGCTTTGATAAAAGCTGGAGCTTCAGACAGGGAAGGTAGCTCTCCTGTTCAGCAGCAAGATCGTTCCCTCCTGCATGTGTTCCCACCCCCGATCAGAGCCGTGTGCAGTCGTGTGTAAATTCAGTCCCTGTCCCTTATGATGCCTTAGGCAATTGAACATGTTAAATCATCATAAAAGATTTGGGACTAGTCAATGGTCTCCCCTCCAAAAAAGATGTGTGGTTGGCTGCAGCCTATTCTAGATCCCTCACAGGAACCCCTGTTTAGTGTCACTGTAAGAGGGTTTCTTGAAACAGTAGCATGCCCTCTCCTGCAGCCTGGGAAGGAAGAATCCAGCATTTCCTGGGCCTATCAAATACTTGCTGGCTTTCCTTCCCCCTGTAAAAGGCTGACTCAAAACATGGATCAGTATTTTCATTTCTCCTTCCCAGCATAATCTGTTACTCTCACTGATTAGTTGGAATGGTGACTATTTCCAAGGTTTCTTCAATATTAGTAGTAGTACCAGTAAACATTAAGAAATGAGGACACTGTTCTTCCAGAATAATCTAATCCTTGTAGGTAATTTAAAGCAGACGCTAATTCTGTCATTAAATCTTCATTCACTTGGAGAAATATTTATCTGCCTGTCGGTAGTGTGTGGACCATTGCTGGCACTCCAGACTATTAAGTTAGATGCGTATTCCCACAAAGCCTTGCTTCAGCCCTTGGAGCAGTACAGCCATGAGGAGGCGGACACGGTGCACCACAGGTGGCCAGCAGTGGTAGGCAGAGGCCACCCAGTGGCGGGGGTGCTGCACTGGTCTTGGGGAGTTCGATACTGTGAGCTCAGGGTAAGAGCAAAAAGAAGCAAGTCCCCCGAAAGCTGGAAGTCAAGAGGAGGCTTAGTTCAAGTGCAAAGGTACACCCCAAAAATATTTCAGATCAAAGCCAAGGCTGGGGCCAAAAGGCTAATCCCTAATTGCCCTTTGAGTAGAGATTGTTTTTCTCCTGTTTAGCTGGAATACGTGTGACCTGCCTGTTACTCTTCTCAACTGTATCATCCTGGCCTTTGTCCGGCTTTTACTCTGTGTGTCGCCATGTATGCTCAGAATGAAGTTCAAGGTGACTCCAGCTTCCCCAGTGCTTCCTACCTCCACCTCAGTGCTCTAACTATCCCTGTACAGGGACCTGAAAGGCGACCATTATTTGGAAGTCAAAAGTCAGTATGAAATCACTCAATGTTGAAAATATTTTCAAGCTAGAGGAAGGAAGAATTAAGGCCTTCGTTGTTGAGAGGGGAGCCGTTTTTAAAGGAAAATGAAAATTGGCTGATGACAGAGGTTGGTGAAGCACATCTGCTGCTCTGCTCTCTGTTGCTGCCCCGCATGACTAAAATCTGAGTTAAATGCTGAACGCTATTTAAAAGACAATCCGGGGCGCCTGGGTGGCTCAGTTGCTTATGCGTCCGACTTCAGCTCAGGTCATGATCTGACGGTTCGTGGGTTCAAGCCCCACGCAGGCTCTGTGCTGACAGCTCAGAGCCTGGAGCCTGCTCCGGATTCTGTGTCTCTCTCTCTCTCTGACTCTCCCCTGTTCATGTTCTCGCTCTCTCTCCTCTCTCTCTCTCTCAGAAATGAATAAAACATTAAAAAATTTTTTTAATTTTTAAAAAAGAAATAAAAAAGGCAATCCAAAGGTCGTGGCAAAATAAAAGACCAACACTGTTATGGTAGGCATTTCAAACACTTAAAAATCAAAACTTACCATTCGGTTCTGTCTTCCTTCTTGGCTCGGACTTTGGAAATAGAATCTAACTGAAGGTATTTCCAGCATCCCTGTTGCCAGTAAGAAGGCTGATGTGTCTAATTCAGTCCTTTGTAACTTTATTTCATTCAAGAAACAGAATTTTTTTTTTTTTTTTCTGTTTTGAAGTTTAAACTTGCCATGTCTAGATACATTTCTTTGTTACTCAGGACTAGTTGGGTGCTTTTAACCTTTCCTTAAAGTTGGGAACTTCCGCTATGTTTTTATTTCCTCCCTTCCCTTCTCTTACTTTTCCTTCTAGAACTCCTATTAGGCAAATACTAGGTTTCCTGGATGTTTCTTCCATATTTCGTAATATATCTCTGATTTGTTCCATCCTACCTTCTTTTCAGCCCATCTACTTTCTTATTTAAAGCAAAAATGTTTTAAATGTCTATTTTGAGAGAGAGAAGGAGAGAGCGGACCCCAAGCAGGCTCCACGCTGTCAATGCAGAGCCCAACACAGGGCTCGATCTAATGAACTGTGAGATCATGACCTGAGCAGAAATCAGGAGTCAGATGCTTAACCCACTGAGCCACACAGGTGCCCCACCACCAAATTTTAACTTTATTTTTCATTTCAAAATTCCAGAAAAGTTGGGAAAATAGTATGAAGGATGCCATTTACCCTCCACCCAGATTCATAAACTATTATTACATTTTGCCACAATTGCCTTGTCAGTCTGTGTGCATACAAGCATTATAAACACTCATCTTGGAATGTCTGTGCACGCATACATACACACACATACTTTTCCTGAACTATTTGGATTAAATTCCAGAGCTCATGCTTCTTTAAATACTTGAGGGATATTCTCTTACATAACCATTAGGTATGATTTTCAAAACCAAGAAAGTCAACATTGATACCATAACAATGATCAGCAAATACTATAATCTGCAGACCTTTGCCAGTTGATTCTAATAAAGTCCTCGAGAGCACATTCCTGGGCCAGAACCTGTCACATTGCATTTCGTTGTCTCCTTATTCTTCAGTCCGAAACAGTTCTCCGGTTTCTGTCTTTTGTGATACATTTTCTAGAGTAAAAAGGCCAGAGCTTGTGTGGACGTTGGTGTTCCATCGGGAGGCCGGTATTGATAATGTCATTGTTCATCCCTTACTCGAGGTGACCCCTGTTTCTTCACTGCACAGTTGGTTGTCTTCCCTTTGTAATTACTATGTTGCGGAGAGAATTTGAGACTGTCCCAGCCATTGGTAATTCCACCGTGAATCAGTGGTTACAAAATAGTGATTTTTGCTTGGGTTATTATTACATTTCCATTTGTTAGTTGGCATTCTGCTGTAAGGAAGAAGTCTACCTTCCCTTCTTGTTTATTTTTTATTATCAGTAGGAACTCATGGATTCTTTTATACAATGAGTTTTAGTCTATTAGGCCATTATTCATTTTGATGCTCAAGTTGACTCAGACTTGACCACTGGAAATTCGTCAAGTTGGCTCTTGAGTCTTTTTTTTTTTGAGCATTTCGTACCTTTTTTGGCACTTAAAACTTAAAAGATGTTCCAAGGTCATCTGGTACTTTACCTGCCCCAGCCATGGAGTCAGCAACTTTTCCAAGGCACTCTGATTCCTTTTAGAGAGGATGGGATTTAGAAACTAGAATCTGAGTGGCAAGTAAGATTTCCAGTTTCCTATATTGTTTCAGAGACTTGAATACTCAAAAATCTTCAGGTTTTTTGAGTTTTGTATCCTCTTGTTCATGATGTTAGTTTTCCACAAATATGTAGCGCTTTGGTGTAATTGCTAATCTTTGTATTAGTGAACCCCTGCTCACCTCACGTCAGTGTTCCTCGGCTTCCTGTTTTTATTAGGAAGTGATGGAGTAATAGCTGTTTGTTAGAGCAAAAATTAAGAAGTGATCCTTTCTGGGGCACCTGGGTGGCACAGTCAGTTGAGCGTCTGACTCTTGGTCTCGGCTCAGGTCATGATCTCACGGTTCATGGGTTTGAGCCCCCCATCGGGCTCTGCACTGACAGCAGGGAGCCTGCTTGGGATTCTCTCTCTCCCTCTCTCTCTCTGCCCTTCCCTCACTCATGCTCTTTCTCCACTTTCTCTCTGCCCCACCTCCCCTCAAAATAAAATTTTAAAAAAGAAGTGATCCTTTCTTTTTGCCTACTTGAGAGAATTCAGGTTTTTCCCACTCCACATTTACCTCCCCCTCCCCCCTGCCCCTCAGCAAGTGTTGTCACTGTTAGGCCAGGTTTGGGGGAGCTTTCTCGATGGAGGGGGACAGAGAAATGCTGCTCAGACCAGAGCTGCTGATGTTCAATATTTTCAAGATAAACCTGGGATTCCAGCGTTGCTGCAGAGTAGCAGAGGAAAGGAGAGCTTTAAGAAGCATCTTTTACAGGGGCGCCTGCGTGGCTCAGTCAATTTAATTCCGACCTCAGCTCTGGTCATGATCCCATGGTTGGTAGGTTTGAGCCTCATGTCAGACTCTGTGCTGACAGCTCAGAGCCTTAAGCCTGCTTTGGATTCTGTGTCTCCCTCTCTCTCTGCCCCTCCCCTGCTCACACTCTGTCTCTCTCTCAAAAATGAACATTAAAAAAATAATAAAAAAAAAAGGGGGGGGAGACATCTTTTACAGCCCATATATCCTCTCCACAGTGTTTCTGAATTAAAAGTAAAGGTTCAGCATTACGCTGACATTCTAGTGTGGTCTGTGGGGACACATGTCTTGGCTTCGGTAAGGTCATCCGCGTCTCCTGGGAGCTTCCCGCCTCCAGAGGCAGTGGCCGCCCTGCAGCTGGAGGCCCAGGACCGCCCCACACTGCCTGGCTTGGGGCAGAGGCCACCGCTGCTGGCCGCTCAGCACAGGCAGGAGACCCCTGTAACCAGACCTGCTGCCCCTCAGCTGCGCCACCTCGCTCATCCCCCCAGCTGTGTAAGGGGCCAGGTTTCAGTTTGGGGTTCCCTTGAGATCGCTCCCATCTCCAATAGTCTCCAATGTTTTGGGTTATGATTTCCTCCTGCTATTTCATTGTATACTTGATCTCTTCTACTTCCCGTTTTTTCAGGAATTAGGAAATTTTTCTGATCTGCTTATGTTACCCTTTCTTGTTTTTCAATATTATTTTTGAATATTTTTATGGGGTTTTTTTTCCCCATCAAATTTGAGGAAGTATGATACCACCATTGCCTCATTCTGGATGCCACAGTGAAGGGTGTTTTAACCCCTGGGTAACACGGCGGGTGGGCACTGGAAAAAGAGTCTACACCCAGAGATATTAGATGCCATAGTGGAGATAAGAAATCCGTCAATGAACTCTAGAATTCTTGCTAATCTGGTGTCATAATTATAGAAGTACTTAAACAGGAAATTTACACTTAAATATAGTATTAAGGTTTTGTGAAATTGCTTTTGTTGACTGGGAAGCATCCTATTTAAAAGAACCACAGTTGGTTGAGTGTTGGGCTCTGCGCTGAGCATGGAGTCTGCTTAAGATTCTCTCCCTCTTTGATTCTCTTTGTCTCTCTCTCTCAAAAAAAAAAAAATTTAAAAATGCATAAGTAAATAAAAGAACCATTGTTTCTCCAATTCTCATCCCAGAAACTTCTGGAGCGATTCATCCATGCTGCTGGCAGAATTTACCAGTTAGCACTTGCATTTACAACCTTCCTGTTGAAGAGCACTGGGCCATGTGGGGGTTAGAGGACTTAGCCCCTTATGGAGATCAGTTCACCCTGTTTATTATGTGTAATACATTCCAAATGAAAATCTTAAATGGTAAAGACCACACTACCCTAACATTTCCATTTAGTACAGCTTGACCAACAGTAGCAGGATTGAACAGAAAGAAGACACAGTAAGGTCTTTCTAGCAGCAAGGGGGACCTGGTACTGGCTTTCCGATCTTTGGTCGGGAATGGCCCAGACACATCATGCCTTGGGTTGGGATTAGTCTTGGCAATAGCGCCGCACCGGGCAAGAGGCCCTGGTCAGAGGGAAGGGCAGGAAGGCCAGAGTCAACCCTGTGGTCAAGATAATAAAACACCAAGATACTTACTGAAAGCTATCAGCCTAGCCACCTCCTACTACCGATGGAGAAAGTTTGAGAGGAGGTGATGTACCCCAAGGTCAAGCTGTCAGAGGCAGAAGGGCCTGGCACACTTCTAACGTTAATGTTTTAGCACACTGCACACACAGAGCTTAGTGGTAAATAAATCCTGAGGGACAACTGTTTGAAAACCAGGAGAAGGGCTGAGAACCTTGTCAACCCTGACCACCAACTCCTGTCCTTGCTCAGCACCCAATCCAATCCAATTTGTTTATGGAGAAGAGTGTGGAGGGGCGCCTGGGTGGCTCAGTCAGTTAAATGTCTGACTCCTGATTTCAGCTCAGGTCATGATCCCAGGGTCGTGGCATCAAGCCCCAGCATCAGGCTCTACGCTAAGCATAGAGCCTGCTTAGAGCCCCTCTCCCCTGCTTGCACTCTCTCTCTCTCTCTCAAATAAAAACATAAATTGGAAAACCCCTAATATTGAATACCTACTACCAAAATACAACCATTTCTTGACAATTCAGTGACTGCTTTCTCAAGCCCGTTTGCTCCAGGGTCTGTAATGTTTTGAAAACCATATGTTGATACTGCAGGAATAGGGGCAATTCTGAGCTCTGCTGTCTCCTCCAAGATTCACATCACCGCCTACTGCAGGGTAGAACTGAAGTTGTGAAGACAAATACGGCCTGGAATAATGAAAGTCACATTTCTCCCAAAGAGTTTCCTTCCCTTCCATAGTTCTACTACTTTACCAAAGCTCTGCTCTCCACAAGTAAACCAGGCAGAGAGGCGAAGGGCATTGCTTTATTCCAGAGCTGATCAGGACTGAGGAAGATTTTGACAATCTTCCTTCACTTCCTCCCTCAGCCTCCTCCTGGGTGAGAGATGCTAATAAGAATCAGGGTGATCATGAGCCAGTGGAGGAAGTTAAAAAAAAAAAAAAAGGTGAAGATTGTACACACTTTAGTTCATGTCTGGCATGCCTTGGCCTTGATCTTCTGGAAGCAAGGAGAAAAAGAAGTGAATTAAGGTTACAGATAAATTCAAGGAAGGACTGAAACTAAGAATATAATAATTTTGTTCCTTTGGTCACTCAGTGTTCCTTTGTCCCCATGTCTAATCAAGGCCAAACTGGTTGGTTTTCTCCTACTGGCCCGAAGTGGGTAGCGAGTGGTTTCCAACATTGTCCAAAACGTCACCTCCATTTTGAACCTACTCCTTCTGGGAAAGAATGGTTGTCTAGCATACGGTTAGGGAGAAGTGGGAGAAAGGCTTAAAGTTTCCAACCACGGGAGGAGCAACACACCAATGATGCTGTAGGACACGGGGTGTGGCAAAGAGCCAGCCAGGGTCCAAGCCATGTGGCCTCAGAGGCCGCGGCAAGCTAACGCTCACACTTCCGGGGCCAGGCTCTGCCCAGAGAGAAGTATCCCGGTGCTTCCTGTCCGTAAGAAATAGCGAAACCCAGTGCATCTAGAGGTAGGCCGCATACACCACACTGTCTTTGCAAAAGTTTTCCAGGAAGAATTGGACCAAATGGATGGTCTGTCTCCAGACCAACCCTGGCCAGGGCTCCAGGCCAAGGAGAGCTGGGCGAGTCCGCCACGTGTGGTCGGGGCTGTGTCCAGTGTTCAGGTCTTGAACATGAGAAATCCCCCAAACGCCGTGCCTGGCGGGTTTCTCTGTATTACCGATCCCTGGGTTAACTCGAACCACACTCTCTCGCCTTTTTGCAGCTCGGCCATAGCAAAGGTTGTTGCTGTGCTTCTGCCCTTCCGCTCTTCGGTAGAAGCGACAGGGGTCTGATGGCGACCTCCAAACACCAGCTGCCCCGTACCTGGCCCTGGGCCAAATTCAATGCTCACTGCAAACAGATAGACCCCACGCACGGGGGCTCGGAAGTAGCCATGTTCGGGGAAGTAGCTGCTGCCAATGTTGATGTAAGTAGTGTTGAACTTCACTGTCTGCAGGGTGGTCGTCCCTCCGGAAAGGCTGGCATAGAAGGCCACAGGGGAGCCTGGAATGCAGGAGGGAAAGCGCTCAGTGACTCAATCCTTCACTCCCTTGGATGAGAAAGTAAACCCTGAGACCTGCCTTTCTCACATTATTAACGGTAGGAATAAGTCACTATTTCTAGATACCCTATGTGTTCCCAACAGCAACCTCAGGGGGTGGGAGCCACTGACCAATACTCACCATGTCACTAACTGAGAGAAAGGAGAACACAAGTCTGTTGTCTCTACCGGTGTATGTTTTTAAAAAGCACTTCCTCCTCTGCTCCCTCTTCCTTCCAGCATCCTCAGAGGTAAGTACCCTTCTTTGAGGAAACTTTGAATCTTGAGTGCTTACCCGCTTGTCCAAAGCTACATGGCTTGCCAACGGCAAGCCGGGACAGGAACCCGGGTCTCTGCTCCCAGACTCCTGCCACCTACTGGGGATCTTGAGATAACACCCATCCTCGAGGTAATAATGCTAACGCTGGTGAGAGAATGAAAGATCACCGAAGGATCCTTCCTACTGGATGTTTGGCACAAGACCTTAGAGAGAGGAGAGCAGGTAGGACTGGACAAGAAAACTCTTCGAGCTGGCCATCTTAACGTTTTCCAGCCGTTGCACAGAACGCTGGGATTACAGATGGGGAGACGGGCCCAGAGAGGGCAGACCTGCTCCAGGTGACACAGGTCATAATCTCCACAGTGGCAGATGCCCTTGGATCTCCTGATCTCTGGTGCTCTCTTTCCATTCAAAGAAGTATTTTAGCCAGCCACAGGAGGACCAGCAAGATGAAGAGAACACAGGCGTGAGGTCTGCCAGGCCACAGGTGGGCATGGAGCCAGAGGAAGCCTCTCTACGTAGGGGGTGAGTGTACAGTGAGGAAGGAGCCAACCCGGCTGCCCGGCCAAGACTCTCAGGCAGCAGAGGACAGGGCCAGGAGACAGGAAGGGTGAGTCCCACTGGGGTTCTGGCCATGACACTGGCCTTGGCACCCAATGAGGTGATGTTCCTCGTGTGCTCCCTCAACTCTCTGTGTCTCTCTCTGTCTCTCAGATGAGACCAAACTCCCCATTTCCTAGGGGGTAAAACCAAGGCCTAAAGGAGGGGCAAGCAGGTGCCTGGGTGGCTCAGTCAGTTAAACGTCCGACTTCAGCTCAGGTCATGATCTCAGGGTCAGTGGGTTCGAGCCCCGCGTTGGGCTCGGTGCTGACTGCCAGCTCAGAGCCTGGAGCCTGTTTTCGGATTCTGTGTCTCCCTCTCTCTCTGACCCTCCCCTGCTCACGCTGTCTCTGTCTCTCTCAGAAATAAATAAAACACTTAAAAAAAATTAAAGGAGGGGTAAACTGCATAGAGGTTAGTGACTTAATCCCACCAACAGCCCCAGCTCTTTGACTCCCGGTCCAGCAAGAGTTTTGTGACTGTCAAATTTTTGCTCTTCTTTCGTTCTGGAAGATTTTTTGAGAATTAAGAAGTTTGAAACAGCTTTCCTGTCTGTGGAAGATGGTGTCACGTCTAAGGCCGGCTGCTGGCTCTGCAGTTCCCCCGGCATCCAGGAGGTGGGGCGCTCGCCCAGCCGAAGGAAGGCCGGCCCAGCGCGCCCTCTGCCGGTACTCGACTGTCTCCACATGTTGCGGCCAGCCCGCCTGCGGCCCAGAGTTCAACGTTAGGGGCAGACCCCACCGGCCCCTGGGCCCGAACCGGCCCCGCAGGAGGCTGTAGGGCTGTGCTTCAACGATTTGCTAGCTGGTAAACTGAGAGTAGGCTTCCCTGCTGGGCACAAATTCAAGTCCTATGGACCCTCCTACAAGACCGAGAAGGGGGAATTTTTATTTATAAGGAAAAAATTATTTTGAAATAACGAAATATTGCAGTGGTAAACTCGGATACCTAAACCATCAGGCTGCTGAGGCCTTCCTTGCACCTCGCACAACAGGAAAAATGATGGAAGTGTTAGTGCTGGCGGACAGAACCTCAGCCCTGAAAATGCTGGCAAAACTGGTTTCTACTAAATGTTATACCTTGGGCTACGTATGTGGTGAACGAATCTGTTAGTCTTCATAACAACCCTTTAATGTAGGGAGTGATTCTCCCATTTTAAAGAGGGAGAGACTGAGGCAGGTAAGCAGTGCTAGAGACTGTCCACTGCCCCGGGGCACACAAAGGCCTCCAGGGCCGTGATGGAGAATGACAGGAACAGGGCGAGCTTGGGGTGGGATTCTCAGACTTCCCACACGCCACACTACACCACGTATAGAGAGCACAGATGGCAGCCTTGTACCCCGTCCTGTGTCCAGATGAGGACGTGGCCATAGCCCCAAGGCCAGCCTCTATGGCAGGGGACAGTCACTTGAGGCACAGAGTCTAGTGGTCTCCTTCCCAGGGCCACACTCAGGGAGGGGCCAGGAAGGCGGGCTGCACGTCACACCAGCCTCAGAGCCAGCTGCCCAGGCCCAGGGTCCCGGGGCCCTGCAGGGACCCATCGTTAAGGGCCTTTCACAGAAAAGCCAGCATCCTAGAAACAGCTGGAGGACAGGGTTTGGGGATCCCTGTGCCACTCACTAGCTGTACGAACAGGACACTTGCCCTGACCGAGCATCGGTTTCAGGCAAGGTGGCGGTGATGACGCACTGCTGAGCTGTTATGACTCCATGCGGCAAAGCCCAAGGAAGGCCTGGCGCAGAGCAGCAAGATGAGCCAACTATGTTAGCAGGACAAGCTCCTTTCAGGGCCCAAGGCCTTCCCCTGTATTCTCCTCCTCCGAGTGCTGCCCATGGCAGGTGACACCAGTCCCTTGTCATGTATTTGTAGAACAGGGAGCTGGTTAAAGCCATGGGGGTGGGGGTGCGGGGTGAGGAAGGATGGACGGGAAGAGCTGAGACGAGAGATTTGAGGCACCCGCTCCTCGCTCTAGGGGCAGAGGGGCAGACAGCCAGTGGCGTGTAGATGAGCCTCAAACGTTTACAGGGAGGGCCCCTGCCTGCTCACTGATGGTTGGTTCTGGTGACTTCTACCTGCTTACACTTCGGGGAGCTTAAGAGACCCCGGGCCCTGAATGAAAGGAGGATCAGGGCAAAGCTGGCCCTGAGCACCCCTGACGGATGCTCGCCCGGTTCTCTTTCATCCGGCTTCTCGAGGCAAAAGAGCTGCGAGCTGCCAGCCCAGGCCTCCCCGACNAGGGACTCAGCTGCTTCCCAAAGCGCCGGCCCTTTGATACGCGCATCCGCCCCAGGCTCTGCTTCCTTCCTGTCCCTCTTCCGAGGATCTTCTAGATCTTTCTGGTGCTTCTTCCCTTTCTTGCTCAGCGTGGCCTGCAGCTTTCCCAGGTCCAGGCTGACGTTGACGGCCAAAAGCCCTTGGAAGTTTCCGAAGAGTCTGTGGAAGAGGCGCTGGTGCTGCTCCAAGTCGCGCTGGGTGGCGGACAGCGCCTCCTGCAGGCCCTCCAGGGAGCCGTTGCGGGACGAGGCCCCGGAGGCCCCGCAGCCGCGGCCC